>NC_083228.1:96707990-97011020 GCF_032191835.1 Heteronotia binoei | reverse complement strand
ACCATTGGCCACCCCTGCCATAAAGCTCCCACCCAGGACCTGGTAACCTTGTGGAAGCAGCAAGTCTATTCTCTGGCTTGCATCCACGCTCCTTCCTGATTTCTGATCCTGAACTGCTTGATTTCTTTGGCACCCTGACCTTTTGGCTTTTGGACATTGACTTCTGATTCCGGTTTGTGATTCTGCATTGGTGACTGGGCTCCTGCTTGACATCCTGGACTTTGACCTTGGACTGGCTTCGGACTCTTGCCTGCCTGCACCCTGAGAACATGACAGATTGCTTCCACCCCCACGCACTCACTCCACAAGATGGATAAGGAGGCAAGTGGAGGCTCTGGGCAGCTAGAAGCCTTGCTCTCTCAGGTACAGCACCTCACTCAATTGGTGGCTTACCTGCAACAGCAGCAGAAAGCCACTGTTGCTGCCACACCCAAGTGCCCGGTGCTTCCCCCAGAAAAGTTCACTGGGAAGGTGGAGGAGTTTCCTGCATTCCTGGCACAGTGCAAACTGTATATTGAATTACGTGCCAGAGACTTCCCCAATGACAAGACCAAGGTATGCTTCATTGTCAGCCTCTTAAAGGGGCAGGCAGCTAAATGGCTACCCCCTTGCTTCTAGCCCCATCACCCCTGCTGACTGACTACCAGGGCTTTCTGGATCATATGGCGGTAGCCTTTGCTAACCCCCAGCAGTCAGCCACCGCTAATCAGAAGATCCGGACCCTGAAGCAGGGTAGGGACTTGGTTTCTCAGTACTCCACCGAGTTCAAGCTTCTGGCCCAAGACCTGACCTGGAATGAGGCTGCCCTGATAGACCAGTATACAGAGGGGCTGGCTGACAAAGTCCTTGATGAGCTGGCATGAGTAGACCGACTGGCCACACTGCAAGGCTTAATCACGCTGTGTCTCCGCATCGATGGCTGCTTGGAAAGCTGTTGCCAAGCGTGAAGCAGCGCCCGTCCCTCTCAGCTGCCCCACCACCTAGCGACAGCGACAACCCCACTGCACACCATTCCCAAGACTGATAACCTCGAGCCCATGCAACTCGGGGCTGCACGGCCACGACTCACCCCCAAGGAAAAAGCATGGCGCCGCTCACAGAATCTCTGCATATACTGTGGAGGGGTGGGGCACTTCTCCGGCTGCCCCGCCAAGTGCACCCACCCCAGTACCATGCCACCGCTGCCAGTAAAAGACCAGCCCCAAGTCTGAGTGGACCCCCTGCCTTGGGGCACCTAGCCGGGTCCCCTGAACCCTACATTACTGGCTAGGGCCCGTTCCTTGTATTGGTCACACTCGGCTTGTTGGACAGGTGCTGGCTGTTCGTCTATACCATGGTCGACTCTGGGTCAATGGTCGCTGCTTCGTCAATGTGGCCTTTGTGAAGCAAGACCAGATCCTGGTGCAGGACAAAGACACCCTGACCCTGGTTGAAGTCATCGATGGACGCCTCCTCCGCTCCGGTCTGGTGACCCAGGAGACCCACCAGTCATACTCCAAATCCAACACCATCATGAGCAAGTACAATTCTATGTTGCTCGCATGCCCCGCTTTCCCCTCATTCTGGGACCCTCCTGACTCATAAAGCACAGCCCCTCATGGACTGGGCACAGGGAAAGCTGAGCTTCAAGGACCCTTGTCCTCACCAGGCCTGGTCGGCCACCCTGGCCGCCCCCGCCCCGGCTGCTGGTCCTCTACTTCCCCTGACCTACACAGACTTTGCCGATGTCTTTGAGGGAAAGGGGGCTGACCAGCTCCCCCCGCACTGGCCTTATGACTGCGCCATCAATTTGGTACCAAGGGGACCATCTGGGACCACTACTCTTTGCCACTGATCCCAGAACTACTGGATCACCTTAAGGGGGCCCAGGTCTATACCAAGCTGGACCTCTGGGGCGCATACAACTTGGTGTGGTTCCACGCAGGAGACGAATGGAAGATGGCTTTCAGGACCCACTATGGCCAGTATTTCGTGATGCCCTTCAATCTGACCAACACCTCCGCTGTCTTCCAGAGGCTGATGAATGACATCTTCTGCTCGACCACTTTGTGATTATTTATTTAGATGACATTTTAATTTATTCCCAAAGCCCCGCCCAGCATGCAGGGCACGTCTGCCAGGTCCTGCAATGCCTGTGCGAGCATGGTCTCTATGCCAAGCTAGAGAAGTGTGCTTTCGACTTAACAGCAGTTGAGTTCCTTGGCCACATTGTCTCACCCCATGGGACTCAGATGGACCCGAACAAAGTCAAGGTGGTCCTGACCTGGCAGACGCCGCAGAACTGCAAGGATGTACAGCGGTTCCTTGGCTTTTCCAGTTATTACCACCAGTTCATCCCTGCCTATGCCGACACAACCACGCCTCTGACCCAGCTCCTCCGGCCCAAAGAGCCATTTCACTGGACTCCAGAGGCAGACCATGCCTTCACCACCCTGAAAACCTGCTTCACCACCGAGCCGCTCCTGCGTTACCCAGATCCTCAGCTGCTGTTTACAGTAGAGACCGACGCCTTCAGCATGGCCCTCAGTGCAGTGCTATCCCAGTGGGAGGACCCCTCCCAGCTGCTACAACCCTGCGCATACTACTCGTGGCAGCTGATGCCCACAGAGTGCAACTACACCATCTGGGAGCAGGAATTCCTCGCCATCAAGACTGCCTTCGAGGTTTGGAGGCATCACCTTGAAGGGGCCCGCCACCCTGTCCAGGTCCTGACTGACCACTGGAACCTGGAGTATCTATAGACTGCTCAACGCCTCACCCAGCGTCAGATCCGGTGGTCCCTCTTCTTTTCCCGGCTTGACTTCCGGATTACCTACATCCCGCAAAACCAGAAAGCAGACGCCCTCTCCCGAAAACCAAAGTACGCTGTACCTCTATTGGAGGAGATCCCAACTGGGCTCATCCTTGCACCCTCGGTCTTCGCTGCCACCATGACTTGCCCGACCTTGGCTGCAAACATCCAGGTCAGCCAGGTCCAAGATCCCTGAGCTCAGCAATGCCTCCTGGAAGTGCAAGATGGCCCGGCCAGGAACCTCTCTGCCCGCCAAGGTCTCCTCCTGAACTGTGGGCCCCCTCTGGGACCCCTCCAGGCCAACGTGCTCTGCCTGACCCACAACTCCCCTCCTGCGGGGCACTTCAGTCAACACAAGACCCTGCACCTGCTCACGCGGGAGTTTTGGTGGCCTCGCATCCATGCCGACGTGGCCCGCTATGTCGGATCCTGTGAGGTCTGTCGGAGGGCCAAGGATGTACCAGTCAAGCCCCCAGGGCTTTTGCATCTCCTACCCAAGCCTGCAGGACCCTGGGACATCGTCTCCCTGGACTTTATCACCGAGCTCCCCAGGTCCAAGGGATACACTTGCATCCTGATGATGATGGACCTCTTCACCAAGATGGCTCACTTTGTTCCATGTCCCAAGTTGCCCTCGGCTCCTGAAACAGCCCAGCTCTACCTCCAGAATGTCTTTCGCCTGCATGGACTCCCAGCACACTTGATCTCAGACCGAGGCCCCCAGTTCACCTCCCGATTCTGGCAAGCCCTGCACTCCAGCTTAGGCACCCAGGTGCATTTGTCCTCAGAGTACCATCCCCAAATGGATGGGCAGATCGAATGCACCATCGCCACGCTGGAACAATACCTGAGTTGTTACACCAGCTACCAGCAGGATGACTGGTCCACCTTGCTACCCCTGGCCGAGTTTGCCTACAACAATGCCGTACATGTATCCATGCAACAGACCCCATTTGCTGCCACCTATGGGTACCACCCTCACTTTTCCCCTGCAGTCCTGCCCCCCACAGCAGTCCCTGCTGCTGATGCGCACCTGCAGGAACTCTGGGCTCTCCAGGACTTGCTCTGAGAGCAGCTCCAACAGGCTAAAGAGTCCTACAAGAGAGCTGCTGACCGAAAGCGACAGGTGGGGCCCCACTGAAGCCCGGGGACCACATCTGGCTCTCCACCCATTACCTGTGTTGGCCTGGCCGGTCTCACAAGCTGGACCCTCACTTCGCAGGGCCTTACCTGATTACGGACCAAATAAACCCTATTGCTTTCCGGCTACAGCTGCCAGCCACCCTCCGCATCCACCCGGGCTTCTATCGGTCCCTCCTTGTTCCTGATACACTACTGGATCCCATCCGACCACCACCTCCAGCACCGTCTCCTCCTGTCCTGGTCGATGATGATGAGGAATATGAGGTCCACCAGCTTCTGGACTCCCGAATCCACCGTGGGGACCTCTAGTACCTTGTGGACTAGGAAGGCTATGGCCCCAAGGACCATTCATGGGAACCTGCAGACAACCTACACACCCCTGGCCTCATGCATCAGTTCCACTCGGCCTACCCTGACTGGCCTGGCCCATCTGTGGGGGGGTCCTGTGGGGGGGATAATGTTATGAGCCCTGATGAGGAGGAGCTGGAAGGATTAACAGACCTGGAAGAGTTGCCAGCCAGTTTCTCAGCTGAACAAACAGCAGCTGGCCCATCAATCATTCTCCAGGCACCAGTGTCAGCTGTTGACGATCAATCTCCTCCAAGCTCTCCTCCTCCCATCTCAAGTGTTCGAAGCAGGCTCTGGAAAGCACTTTCAGAGCGAAGACATGAGGCACGCCGATGCTTCAGATCTCTCAGCCCTGAGTCCTAGCAGAGTCACTGCCACCCAGGGAGCAGGCTGATTGAGACTCCCATATAGTTCCCACCCAGGACCTGGTAACCTTATGGAAGCAACGAGTCTATTCTCTGACTTGCATCCACGCTCCATCCTGATTCTGACCTGCTTGATTTCCTTGGCACCCTGACCTTTCGGCTTTTGGACATTGACTTCTGATTCTAGTTTGTGATTCTGCATTGGTGACTTGGCTCCTGCTTAACATCCTGGACTTTGACCTTGGACTGGCTTTGGACTCGTGCCTGCCTGCACCCTGAGAACATGACACAAGGCTTAATTGGGTAGCCACCTTCTAAGCAGCCAATGAGGGGTGTGTGATATTGCCACACATAGTCTAGCTGTGCCTCCCCTAGGCAGGTTTTTCTTCTGGCAGCTGACGCACCCACCCAAAGCTCCACTATTGTTCTTTTTTAAAAAAATAATAATAATCACTACTTTATTTATGTTTCACTTTTTCTACAAAGGTTCAAAGCAGATCATAGACCATTAGTGCAGCTCTATTCCAGTTTAACTCCAATATCTGTTTTCTTTATTGCTGCTTGGAGGCAGGTGAGAGTACAAAATTGTTTTGTTTTTCTTATGAAATAAATAATGCTGACTTATTTTGCCCTTTGGATCACTGCTAGACATGTGTTGCTGAACAAACACTTTTTAGTTTTTTTCCTACAGTTACTAATTGATATTGAAAGGTCATTTAAAGGTCATGTTCTCAACTATAATTTCAGTCCTGAGAGAGGAAATACATATTTATGCCTATTGTTGTAATCCTATTATTGTCAATAGAGATTGAAGGATATATAAATAAAATCAACTTGATCCATAACTGGTACCATATTTTCATATACAAATTCTCTTGCTAGGTCAGGATCCAACCATAACTAGTTAACTGCATCTAGCATCTGAGCTCTTTGCATAAATGGTAGTATATAAATTAGAAATGATTTTGAAATCTGATGTAATCTGGTTTTATCATTGAACTGGGTTTTAGCTCTTTTGAACTGCTCATTAGATTGGATCCTGATCCAAAAGCTTTCCAAATAATCTGGCACTGTATTTGTCCAAATGAATAAACCAAGTGTTTCCCCAGTATATCAATAATTAAATTATCCAAAAATTTCTTAGTTGCTAACAGCCTTGGTTTCATTTTTACTACACAGAGAAAGCAACCTGTGTTAATTTACACAGGATGAAGCAGAGCTCTGAGACAACGAATAAAAGTTATGGAGATATGTACCTTCAAGAACAAAAGAAACAGAAAGATAGAATGGAAAGTTCCTGGCTGTTAAGAGTAACAGAAGGATAAAGGGGGGATTTCCTCTCATGCTTTTTCAGGAGATCTGTTTGAAGTTCAGGAGCATCTTCGGAATGAATCTTCTAGAGCAAAAAATCAAACTGTTGACAGGAAGGATCTTTACGAATGTGAAAATCACAAATATAAATGATAAATTATATGGATCACTTCTTACAGTGCATCATACAACTCTATCATGCATATTGGTCAGATATGGATGTGTATCAAATAATAAGAAGCTCATGTCAGTATTGTGCTGTGTAAATGTAATAGGTAAATGAACACACATCTCCTCCCCCTCCCTCGATTTATTATGTGTACTTCTGGGTATAATACTTGGGTGCACATGACTATTTTGGACTGGGATACCAAATAAATAGAAAACAATGAAAAAGAAAACAGAAAATAATTGCCCACCTCTTAACAAGCTGGGTAAGATGTGGTTAAACAGAGACAAATGTTGAAATAGAAGTGAGGTAATGGACAGGTAAGGGAGAAAACTATGTTTGAAACTCTGATTTTTTCTGTTTGATCAGATCCTTGTGAAATCGGTATTTTCCATTAATACAGCTTTCATAACTTCAGAGTAAAAATATAAAACACCAGGAAATCTGAATGTCCCATTCTTCTACAAAGTCTTCTTAAAATGATGAAATCTTACTTTGGTTAGAAACAAGCCAAAATTGCAAGCCATTCTACTTAATTCTTTAAAGTCTGCTTTAAATTCAAAAGGAAATTATTCTGGATATTTGCAAATATCCTTTCCTCACATCTAAGAACTGATTTTGCAGGGCCTTCTCCACAATGCCCACTTTCCTCTCTTTGAAAAGATTTTGTACCAAAGAAAATGGGTGAAGATGTTATTCTTCGATGTTTGTCCTCTCCCCTACAGTCTTTGATACAATGTGACCTGTATAGTAGTTTAAAACTTAATCTTCTATCAGGTTCTTATATAATTTCACTTAAGATGTTTGAATAAATCCATAGTTTAAACAAATGAAAACTGTCATTTTGAAAGAGACCCAGCCACATTTTGCTTAGAACTTTAAAAAGAGAGAGAGAGAGAAAGAGAACTTTTAACTGCTCCTTTATAGGGAGCTGAAGTGTCAGCTCCAATTATTTGTGGTTGATATCTATATTTCACTCATACAGTGAGGGTTCCAGACGTCAGCTTTATAGAAGATCTAGCCAACCCCAATTTAACTGAAACCATCATGGCCATCTACAATAAAGTCAAACCTTCTTTTCTCTCTCTTCAGTTACTGGGAACATTGTTGAGCTCATAGACTAAACATTTAACAGTTGTAAGCAGTCAGCAGCTTTATTGCTTCTTACTACACTTGTGGATTCATCCTGGATTCAATTTGTCTAAGAACATCAAAGAACGCTCATTCCAAAGCACCCCAAGCATTTGGACTGTTTAAAGATTATTTGCCTTGTGAAAAGCTTGAATGTAAACTAAACTAAAAATTGTCTTGGTGATTTTATTCTGTTTTAAATGGCTGTCACCTAATTTCCCCATGTGCGTTTACAATGCCACTCAAGCCTGAATATATGTTCCTTCTTTCATGTAATGTACAACACATCAGTTTCAAGTTGCTTACTCAGATGTTTTTCTTTTCTTTTGAGAGTTTCATCTCCTACAAAGCAAATGTATATATGATTAGCAGGATTTCCGCCCCCCCCCCCCGTGCATCTCAGTTCTCATGCTAAGTTATAGGAATAATAACCACCTAAACTAATTTGGAAAGTTTGGAAGGGGAGATGATTGGTAGTTTACCAAGCAAAATTTGGTAAAACTTTGTATATGTTCATTACTCAGAATCTAATGATCGAGAACAATCTGAAAATAGAGAGTAACATGTTGGTTCTATTGTTGACTAAATAAGTATTGAATGGTGGTGGTTGTGATATACTTGTTTTTTTAATAAGCTTTTGGTAACTAATGAATGCAATGAGATTGTTCACCAAATGATAGTTTATTGTGCCCTGACCTGGATATCCTACTCTATACTGATCTAATCAGATTTCAGAAGCTAAGTTTGGTGTAGTGGTCAAGTGTGTGGACTCTTATCCGGGAGAACCAGGTTTGATTCCCCACTCCTCCACTTGCACCTGCTGGAATGGCCTTGGGTTAGCCATAGCTATCACAGGAGCTGTCCTTGAAAGGGCAGCTGCTGTGAGAGACCTCTCAGCCCCACCCACCTCACAGGGTGTCTGTTGTGGGGGGAGAAGATATAGGAGATTGTAAGCCGCTCTGAGTCTCTGCTTCAAGAAGAAGGGCGTGGTATAAATCTGCAATTCTTCTTCTTCAGTGGGGTCAGCCCTGGTTAGTCTATGGATGGGAGACCATCAAGGAAGTACAGGGTTGCTATGCATAGGCCAGCAATGGCAAACCACCTCCAAATGTCTCTTGCCTTGAAAACTCTACAGGATCACCATAATTCAGCTATGACTTGATGGAAATTTGCAGCACAGATTAGTACAGTATACATGGAATCACTTAGTAAACTTGACAGTATTGTCTAATTCCAAGGCTGGGACCAGTATAAGGTGGTTATTTTCACAGAATTATCTACCTTGTTTCTTATAGCCTGTCTCAACAACACCTGATGGATTAGATGAGGGGTGGCCAAACTTGCTTAATGTAAGGGCCACACAGAATAAACATTAGAGCTTTGAGAGCCACAAGACATGGACATCAGATGTCTGAGAGCCACAAGACATTAACATCAGATGTTTGAGAGAGGAAGGAAGGAAGGTGAGGATGGGAGGAGGTGGAAAGGAAGCAAGTTTAACTTACAATGCATTCTATAAGCTGCCAGCTGGCTTGGCAAAATGATTTAAAGAGAGAAATGCTTTCTCCAAGCTGGCTGGGGTTGGTGGGTGCTTCGAGAGCCACACAATATGTGTGAAAAAGCGGCATGTAGCTTCCGAGTCGCAGTTTGGCCACCCCTGGATTAGCTCAAAGAGTCATCTAGTTTGGCATCCTAGATCAGGGGTGTCAAACATGTGGCCTGAGGGCTGGATCAGGCCCCCAGAGGGCTGCTATCAGGCCAGCAAACAATTCACTGCCATCTGCTTCCTTTTCTCTCTTGCTTCCTTCTGCATCACAACTTGCTTTGCCAGGCTTGCTCAATCTCACAGGCGCTACAGAGCAAAGCCTCTATTTTCTCCACTGAATGACCAGCACATGATGCAACTTATGTACAATTTTTTGCAATTTCATATTTTTCCCTGAGTCTTAGGCTCAAAGCATTGGCCATGAGATATCTGTAATGAATGTCAATAATTCAAAAGTAGGTTTGCAACTTATAGATACACACTTGAACAACTCCTAAACAGCATACTCAAGATTGCTACAGCACAGACATTGTCTCCAGATTTTGATGCAATAATTCAGAGCAAGAGGTGTCAGTTATCAGAAACTGTTAAATAAACAAAATAGTGCAAGAGTGCTAATCTTTTAAGCATATTTTATTTTATTTTTTAAATCTTCAGTTGTGTTTGTCTGTGTTTTTTATAAAGTTTATATCTCTGCTACCTGGCATTACATTTTATGACACACATGGTCCAGTCCAGCCTGACAAGGTCTCATTTATGTCAGATCTGGCTGTCATAACAAGTGAGTTCAACACCCCTGACCTAGATGTTCTTTGAAGATCTACAAGTTGGGCATGGAAGTCAACTGATGTTTAGCAACTGGTATTCAGTGACAAAATGGTCAAAATATAGTTCATTTAACAATCATAGAAAGTTCTTTAGTCAATAATGGCTTTATTTTGCATTAAACTATCTAATTCCAGTTTAAAACTATCTGAGAGTAATTGTCATCCACATATCTTGTGGCATTAAGTGCCTTCCTTCCTGCCTGTTATCTAATGTACTTCAATTCCATTGGGTGCTCCTAAGGGAAAAGAAGTTCTCTCTGCCCACTTCTACCTTATCATGCAAAATGTTACACACTTCTAGCATGCACACATAGTGAAATTTTCTAAACTAAACGTTTTCTTCCCTATCAATGATTTGTTCATGTTCATTAGAGCCTGCTCTATTTAAAACAAATAATACTATTTTGAGAGATGCAACTAACTATAAAAATATTTTCAGATTAATGTTGTGATCTATATTATCTGAATAAGAAAAATGAGCGATGGGTTGTCTATTGAAATGATTTATTTTTACTCTGAACAACATATTTCACCTCATGTTTATGATTTCTTATTGGAGCATGTCAGTGTTGAGTTCCTTTAAGAACTAAACTGCTGAGTCAAGGTTATGCAACTAAAACTATACAGCTGTGATAGAAGTCACGAGAAGCACAGGTGTGGCCCATGTTACCAATCAGGCTTAGGATTGGGTGGCTGCACTATATCTGTGGTAGCATTAGCCACAGCACTTTGCCTTGGTTACATGCCGTGCCTTGGCCTTGGGCGATGCTGGATGAATAACATATGTGAAGGAGAAACTCTGTTGAACTGTTTCTTGGAAGGAGTGACTTACTGACTGACTTGCTGGATTCATGTAATGTATTGGACTGACTTTGACTTCTCTATTGGACTGTGATTTGGTGCTGCATATTGGAGGACTGCTATTCTGTGTATGACCATTGCCTGTCTTGACTGCCTCTTCCGTCTAACCCAAAATATAACTGTTAACTGGCTGTTGTGGAGTCTGTGTTTTTACCACAGTGTTCTGGAGTGCACCCAACTATCTACTCACTCAGGGGACCACACCTTCCTGCACATTCAAACTCTGTCATCGGTTATGGGCCCAGTGCGTAGGTCTCCTGGAGAGTAAGAGCGCTACGTGCCATCAGTTCCTGTGGTCTACTCGAGGTCTACTCGTGAGTAACAGCCATTTTTGGGCGTGGCAGTTTTTTTGTATTTTACACAGGCAGACTGGAGTCCAGTATCCAAGTCTCCGGATTCCTCATCAAGAGGCTGAACGGGGAGAATTACTGCACCTGGTCGGAGAAGGTCACAATGATCCTCAAATATCATGGTTTGTGGGAGTACGTGACAAGTCCACCCAATATAGCTGTGTTAGACGCTGCTGATGACGCAGCTGTTATAGCAAAACACAGGAGTAATGAGGATAAAGCTTGCGCACTAATTGGTCTAACGTTGGAAGACAGCCAGCTTATCCACATAAAGTCCTCCAGCAGTGCAAAGTCTTGTTGGGACGCTTTAAAGTCTCTCTATGTCAGTGAGAGTGTGGGCTCCCACATATACTTAATGAAGAAACTCCTTAGTGCAAAATATGTGCCTGGTGGGGAAATGAATGTCCACCTAGAGTTTATGCAACGTACCTTGCAACAGTTACAGGAGAAGGAGGTGGTTTTTTCTGAGCAGCAGAAAGCCTACATAATCCTTTGCTCCCTGGATGCTAGTTATGATCAGTTTGTATCCTGTTTGGATATCTTGCCTAAAGCTGAGATAACTATGTCTAACATCGCTCAACGTTTGTTGAATGAGGACATGAGGAGAAGGAACACAGTTTTGTTCGGTGTGTCTCCAGCTCATTCAGCCAAGTCTCCCGCCCGGGAGGAATTTAAAGGGGCCGACAGTCATGCAGCAGCTGGGAAAACTTACTCAGTGAGGAGATGCTTTATATGTAACAGCCCTAATCATCTCAAGCGGAGCTGTAAACATTTCAAAAGGAAACAGTCTTCTGTACCTCCGGTGGGAGGCAGGCATGTGAACCTTGTTGTTAACTATTCTTCCTTCTGCAATCAGTTTTTAATTGATAGCGGCGCGACTGTGCACATTATCAAGGACAAGAGTCTCTTCAACACCTACACACCAATTAAAGGTCAGTGTGTTATGTTAGCTGATGGGCTTTGTGCCAACGTAGAAGGAACTGGGCTTGTTAACATTCCTTGTCTAAGGAGAAAATTCCAAATGCTTCACGTGCCCAGCATTAAGTACAACATGTTATCTGTCTCCACTTTAACTGAGCAGAGTTTTAAAGTGTCTTTTACAGCTGAGAGCTGCTTGATTAGTGGTGATGGCGTTTCAGTGGTGGCTAAAAGGAGAGACAACTTATATTTTCTGGAGAAAGAAAACCTTGTGCAACATGTGAGTATGAACCGACCCCCTCATGATGAATGCATACACATGTGGCACAGGAGACTGGGGCATATAAATTTCCAAGCTGTCAAGAGAACCTTGCAAGCTGCAGGAATTACCCCCAGAGCCTGTCATTGTTTTGTTGACTGTGAGATCTGCAAAGCAACGAAATCAAAGGCAGCACCCACAGTGTCTCCATCAAAATTCCAGTCTGCAGAAATCTTGGACCTAGTTTTCATGGATCTGATTGGACCATTCCCAACCAGAAGTGTGGGCGGAGCTAAGTTTGCTTTACACATAGAAGATCACTATTCTCGCTATGGTTTTTGTTATTTACTTAAATCCAAGGCTGAGACTTACCAAAACGTCAGCAACTGGCTTCGTTTTGTCAACAGGAAAACTGGGAGAGTTCCAAGGGCTATTATTTCTGATAACGGCACAGAATTTTGTAATGACCGCATGTCTTCTCTGTTTAGGAGATATGGCATCAGCCATCAACGAACATCACCTTATAGGCCACAGCATAACGCTTTTGTCGAGAGGAGGAATGCCACCCTCTACAATATGTGTATCTCTATGTTGAGAGACAGTAACCTTCCCATGAGTTATTGGGGGGGAAAGTATCATGAGTGCTTCCCATGTGCTGAACTATTCCTGGTCTTCTGCTATTGGAAAGATCCCTGCTGAGGTCTGGTACGGCAGGAAAATGTCCATTAGCCATATAAAGATCTTTGGGATACCAGCCTATGTAAACATCCCAAAACAGCTACAGCGAAAGGGGAGTAATAAGGCTGTAAAGTTGTTATTTCTTGGGTATTCCAACAATCACCAATCTTATAGATTTCCCCAAGTAGGTGACAAGAAGATAACAACGTCCTGCTCTGCTAAGTTCCTGGAAACCTCTGTCGGTTGGGAGAGAACGTCCTCTACAGTATCCCTACCTACAGCAGTGGAAACTGATTCGCCACTACCAACTGGAGGCGAGAGGCGGAGTCCTTCACCCAGCAGCAGAGTCATCAAGCCGGAACCTGTTACACCTGCGTCTTCTGGAGCGGGAGTGTCACAGCAGCAGCAGCAGCAGCCGGTGAGCCAGCATGGAGTGTCAGATGAGGAACCAGAACCTGTTCTCAGACGATCTACGAGAGCAACTCATCCTCCAGATCGCTACAGTCCTGGTCAGGCGTGTGTCGTCCTTGCTGAGCCTTCCTGCTACGACAGCATCAAGCATCTCACGCAAGACGAACAGGCTGGATGGAACGCAGCCATGAAGGCGGAGCTTGAGTCGTTGAAGGAGCTACAAGTCTACGAAGAGTCTGTACTACCACCTAATCATAAACTCTTGGGTTGTAGGTGGGTTTACAAATTAAAATCTGGGGCAGACGGAAACGTATGTTATAAAGCTAGACTAGTAGCACAGGGGTACTTGCAGTCCATGCAAGATTATGACGAAACATTTGCCCCCACACTCAAAGCTACATCAATCTTTTGTGCTCTGACTTATGCAGCCAGGCATAATTGTGTTGTAAAACATCTAGATGTTAAGACCGCTTACCTACACGCTCCTCTAGAACACACATTGTATATGAAGTTGCCACCTGGTGTTTCTGGTGGAAATAACAATGTAAATGTTTGCTGGAAACTTAAAAAATCACTGTATGGTTTAAAACAGTCTGGGCATCAATGGAATCAGTTCTTAACTGAATGTTTAAAGAAGCTTGGTTTTAAGCAAGGCATAGCTGACCCTTGTATATTTCTCAAAGGAAAAGGGGAGCAGCAATGTTTAATCCTTGTCTTTGTTGATGATTTAGCTTTGATTTGTAGAACTGAAAAGATGATGAAATCTGTTGTTGAAACTTTGAATGAACAGTTTACTGTGAGGGATCTGGGCAACATCAGACAATATGTTGGCTTAGACATAGAACCTGTAAATGGTGGGTATCGTGTCTCACAGAAGGGTAAGGTAGCTCAGTTGATTAAGAGCTATGAAATGAACCAATGTAAGAGAGTGTAATGTCTAAATAGTCTGAAGTTGCAATATTACTACCATGTTGTTGATATGTATGTGAACTATGAATGTAAATAGTTTATGTTACCTGTATAGAATGTTTTTAGTTTCATAAGGGGAGGATGTCAGTGTTGAGTTCCTTTAAGAACTAAACTGCTGAGTCAAGGTTATGCAACTAAAACTATACAGCTGTGATAGAAGTCACGAGAAGCACAGGTGTGGCCCATGTTACCAATCAGGCTTAGGATTGGGTGGCTGCACTATATCTGTGGTAGCATTAGCCACAGCACTTTGCCTTGGTTACATGCCGTGCCTTGGCCTTGGGCGATGCTGGATGAATAACATATGTGAAGGAGAAACTCTGTTGAACTGTTTCTTGGAAGGAGTGACTTACTGACTGACTTGCTGGATTCATGTAATGTATTGGACTGACTTTGACTTCTCTATTGGACTGTGATTTGGTGCTGCATATTGGAGGACTGCTATTCTGTGTATGACCATTGCCTGTCTTGACTGCCTCTTCCGTCTAACCCAAAATATAACTGTTAACTGGCTGTTGTGGAGTCTGTGTTTTTACCACAGTGTTCTGGAGTGCACCCAACTATCTACTCACTCAGGGGACCACACCTTCCTGCACATTCAAACTCTGTCAGAGCATTACTAAATTATTTTATAAATCTGAGCCACCTTCAGCTTCTGTTTCATCATCTTTAAAATAGGGAAGATCATAGCCACTAACCTAAGGGCACAATAGGAAAATAGCACCAGGATAATTTGAAGTAATTTACAGTAAATTTTATGTGGCTCTGAAATAATATATGCAAGAAGATAGTCATCAGTAATGTCTCTGATGAATCTGTTGTGGGGCAAAGAGAGGCTTATGACTCACCTCCCTATGGCTATAAGACATGTGCAAAACTAGAAGCTTGTTTGGCTATATCCATATTGTTATGCAAGAGATAAGGAGTTAGATCTTTGATCTTGGTCCCAGATTCAATTAGGGTGATATAAACAACTTTTTTTCTTTTTTTGTCATTAAGTAACGGTTGACTTATGGGAACCCCACAGGGTTTACCAGACAAGAGACCTTCAAAGGTGGTTTGCCATTTGCATCTGCGTCATGACCCTGGTATTCCTTGTGTGTGAGGTGGGTGGGGCTGAGAGAGCTCTTACAGCAGCTGCCCTTTCAAGGACAAGTCCTGCAATAGCTATGGTTAACCCAAGGCCATTCCAGCAGGTGCATGTGGAGGAGTGGGGAATCAAACCTGGTTCTCCCGGATAAGAGTCCGCACACTTAACCACTACACCAAACTGGCTCTCCATAATTAAACATTTATACACTGCCTTTCTTTTGTGACTAAAGACAATTTACAAATCCAAATTTTAAATCATATGAAGTGCAGTGAAAACATTCTCCCTCACAGATGCTTGAATCCTGTGCAAAATTAAAAGCTCTAGTGAATAAAATGACCTTGCAGCTCTTCTTAAATATTTCTAGAAGCAGTGCTCCCTTCACCTCATCAGAGATCCTGTTTCATGAAGGAAACTATAAAAAAACTGGGTGGTTCCAGGTGGGCTACCATAAGCAGAAGAGCAACCAATAGGTGGCAACCTGAAGACTATAGTTGGCAAGCACCCCTTTCCATTCCAGCAATGATGTGAACCCAGGTGCAGAGCTAGCACATAAGTATCACTCCCCATCCATGTGCATTGTTTTCACCTTGTATATGTCTCTCAACTAAAAAGGGCTATAGAGCAGCTGGAATATAGCCCCAGTTCATATAAGTAGGTCCATTGCTTTCACGTGTCTGAGGAGGATCATACCATGCACCCCTTCCTCCTAGCCCAAAGTAGGGAGAACAATTTAAATAAGGTTCAAATAAAGTTTCTGGACATTCTGATGATAGCCATTTATTCTGAATGCCTAGATTCAGGTTGGCAGCAATGTTGGTCTGAAACAATAGAACAAAGTTGGAGTCCAGTAGCACAAGAGTGCTTTTAGCACATGAAAACTTACATGCTCAATAAAACTTTGTTGGTCTTAAAGGTGCTACTAAACTCCAACTTTTGTTTCAGAAATTAAGCCCATGGCATTGCCTTACCACACGGGATCACACACACTAAATAATGTACTTTCAATCCACTTTCAATGCATTTTCTGTCTGGATTTTGCCAATTCACACAGTAAAATACAGTTGGAAAGTGCACTTAAAGTGGATTGAAAGTGCATTATTTAGTGTGTCTGATTGCAGCCAGGTAGTAGCATCCATTCATCACACAAGGACAGTATTAAGGAGGCACTGCACAAGGATCTTCTGAAGTGATTTAGTGTTTGGTAAGGCTGGCTCTCAGAAGATAATAAACTTTCTGCTTAGAGTTACCAGTCTCAATGTGGGGCCTGGAATTCTCCTGAAATTACCACTGATTTCCAGACCAGACTTCTGGAGGAAATGGCAGCCAAACTCAGTCCCCTCCCCAGACTCCACCCTCTTCATTCTCCAGGAATTTCCCAAAATGGATTTCACAATCCTTTCCCTGCCTTCAATTCTGACAGGTCTTCTCTCTTATTCTTCAAATCTCCACATAGGATGGGGTCAGCTGATGTCACCAACACTTCTGCATTCAGATGGGGGTAAAAAAAAAACACGGGTCAGACAATCCACTCTTTCAAATAAAGAACACCAAGGGGTCAGCACCAGTGTTCCCTCGTAGCTGAGTTAGCATGACCTAGCTCACAGATTTTTAGCCTCCAGCTCACACATTTTTTGTCTTAGTTCAGGAAGGATGACCCCAGAACACAATAATTTATACAGTAGCTCACAACTTTAATGCCAGTAGCTCACAAAGTAGACTTTTTGCTCACAGGACTCTGCAGCTTAGAAGGAACATTGGTCAGCACTGAAAACCAAGAATGAATGAAAGAGAAAGGATCCAGTGGTCAGATATTCTACCCCACCATGAAAAGATCCTCTTGCAGATGGTCTTAGAGTAAATCACATGTTTTATTGAGGAAAAATATGACATTTTTCAGAAACCTGTAGGAAAAATAATATTTACCAGGAGGAAAACCATTCAGAAAATTCTAAAAGACCCCAGAAAACAGCAGCAATAAAAGTTATAGGATGAGACAGGAGTAGACAAAAAAAAATCTACAGTTTACAAGTTTAGAGGGGGGAAATGTGCTTAGTGCAAATATAGGACATTTCTGCAGATTTTCTATAACATATCATACATAGCCTGCAGGCTTGTAGACAACTGTGAAATTGTGTATCACAGACCTAATTAGAGACAAAGAGCCTGATTCATCACAAAATCCATCCAGCCTCAGCACTTTGGATGGCCACAGAAGCCTTGTAAAAGTTCTGTTTGTGTGGTTTGGAATAAAATGTTTCATAATCACAACATCTCTTTTGTGTAACTTTTTTTTTTTTAAAGTGCAATAGACTCTATAAAAGTGTTACCAAAAATCCCTTCCAGGCTGGTAACCTGTCTGTCAAGTTTCAAACCACAGTACATTAATTGCTACAAAATTATAAACCTGTGAACTCGGAGAGGTAAGAGCAGCTTACATGAAAAGATTTTAAGTGTTCTTTTACAGTGTTCTATATCACTGTCAAAACCCCTTTCAAAATTTCCTCTTTCCGATGATCCTCTTTTAAGACCATTGTGGACTGTAGACCAAAAACTCTTCTATCATAAAAAAGACATGTTCCCACCCTCAGAACTGTGAGTAAAATAAAGGTCAAAGCAACAACTTTGGAAAGAACAAGGAATATTCTCTTTCAGCTGCAATTTTATATATATATTGTGTGTGTGTGTTTATAATGAAAACTGCAGCGATCCAGTAGTGGTTAAGAGTGTCTGGCAGGTTTGAATTCCTGCTTGTGCTGTGGAAACTTGTGTCCTTGAGCCAGTCACACTTTCTCAGCCTAACCTACATCATGGGGTTGTTGTGAGGTTAAAATGGAGGAGAGGAAAATAATGTAAGCTATTTGGGTCCCCATTAGGTAGGGTATAAATGAATAAAATAAATAAATTAAATTAATCAAACTTAGTGTGAGAGTGCATCTCATTTCCCCTTTGCTTCCTTCCCTCTCCCTACTTCTCTAACAGTCTTCCCCACTGCTTTTTCTTGTACCCTCTCTCTATTTCCCACCTGTTTCTCCCCCTCCTCTTCTCTATCAACTGACCACTTCTTTTGCCCTTCCCCTTCTCTGTCTACCTACCCCCCCTCTATTTCTTCTTGTCAATATCCTTTCATCTCTCTTTTCTCTCCCCCCCCCTTACCTAGATCTCCTGTTGCTGGTGGGGGCCCACATAGTGTTGCTAGGTCCTTCAGAGAAGCTGGTGGGGGTGGGGGTGCACTTACCAGGAGCAGGGAGGAATGCCTGGCATTTCAGCAATGTACCTACATGATCTGGAAGTGAGGTAGGCATGTCAGAGATGTTGGGGCAATGTTTTGGTTTTTGGACAAAACTCTATGATAGAATTAGCTCCTACCACTTCTATTAAGAAAAGATAACATTGAGCTAAATCAATCCACATGAGAAGATGGACTAATCTGGCTGAGAATAAGGCAAATTCATATATTTATATATGAGATTGGGGACCAGTTAATACTGCATATTGGAACCCAGGATAAAATCTCCATATTATGCAAAGCTTCTCAGTGACTGTAGCAGCTATCTATTTAAGCAGCAGCTAATAATAGAAATCTTCAGCAATTTCTTAGCATCAGGATACCCCTTGGTCATTTACCCTTTCCCCTCTTGTTCTATTCTTGCCTGTTAAGACCTTTTCCTATGGGTGGAATACAGATTGTATACCATTGTGTGATAGATAATGTGGTGCCATTCAATAGTAGAGCGAACTATTAATTGTATGTAAACTGGAGTTAACATATGTATTTCGTTATGTATTTTATCATGTGTTGCTGTATATCTATGTTGTATGCCACCCTGAGTTCTGCTTATAAGAATGGAGTGGGATAGAAATCAAGTCAAATAAACTAAACTATACTAACCCATTTGCCCTCAAGTACTGTTTAGTCTCTTTTCAAAGCAGTAGATAGGGAGAAGGAAGCTACAGAGACTTTCTTGCTCCAAGGAGACTAAAAAGGCCTAGAAAAAAATCACATGAAGGTTTCTCACTATGTAGAAGTACATATATTCTTCTGTGAACCAATCCAGAAATAGAATAGAGTTAGGTAACAACTAATGGTGATGACAGAAGAGGAGGAGGAGATTGGATTTATACACTTCCCTTCACTTGGAATCCTAGAATGGTTTACAGTCTCCATTCCCTTCCACTCCCCACAACAGACATCCTGTGAAGTAGATGGGATTGAGATAGTTCTCAGAGAACTGCTCTTAAGAGAACAGCTCTGAGAGAACTTGTGACTGATCCAAGGTCACATCAGCCAGGACCAGATCTACATGATTTTTGTGGGGGGCGGGGGCAAAATTAAAAAAATGACGTCCTCTTATGGGCCATTCTATCATGGTCCCATAGAATACAATGGACTCCATACACAATTTGGTGCCTCCCCCCTGTCGGCGCCCGGGGCAAGGACCCCCCTCTGCCCCCGCCTAGATCCAGCCCTGACATCAGCAGCTGCATGTGGAGAAGTGGAGGACCAAACCCAGTTCTCTCAGATTCAAGTACACACTCTTAATAACTACACCAAACTGCTTCTCAGAGAAGAAACGTAGAAGTGGAAGTGCAGATAAGGCCTCATTTCTCCAAAAGAGTGGAACCTCTGGAGCATCTCAAGGGATTTAGGAATGCCAAGATTCTTGGAAAGTTCTGCTGGCTTTGAGGAGAAAAGCAGCAAATGGTAATGCTTCCAATTTTAAACGTTTTATTAGTTTCAAGAAATTGGGAATAAAGAATAAGAGGGGATAGAAAATAAAAGTACATATTAATCTTTTTCTGTATAGAAAATACTTTCAAAGAATAGAAGTCTGCATCTACAATATTTTCTTAAAATACATAAATTGTCAGTTATTATTATATCTATACTATACATCATCAACATTATAGTATTTTATGCTATAAATCTTTTTGTTATAATATCCAATATTTCGTTATAATATAATATATTTGACAAATCCAATATAGGCAATCATATAATACAATGTACAGGAAAAAAGGAGATATAAGTTCACACCAAAGAATCTTACAAATCTTGAGTATCTAGCCAGGCATTAAATTTCATCCAATATTTTCTTGCTTCTTTCTTAGATTTCCTAGCCATAAGCTGGGACAAAAAGTCCAGCTCAACTGTTTCCAGAATTTTTCCCACCAAGTCCCTTCTCGTGGGAATTTCCATCTCTGCACCAGAAGCATCCTGGCTGCTGTACTGAAATGCACCAACAAATGTCTCATTTCTTTGGAATAATCACCAGGAAATATATTCAATAAAAACAATTCTGGTTTGAATTGAATCTGTGTCTTCATGATTTTCTGAACTAGTTCATGCACCATTTTTCAATAGTTCTTCACCATCTCACATGTCCACCACATATGATAAAAAAAACCCCAACTTGTTTAGTACATTTCCATCGTTTGTTAGACATGTTAGGAAAAATCTTACACAATTTCTGTGGAGTCAGGTACCATCTGTAAAACATCTTATACAAATTTTCTTTAAAGGTTACCGATCTAGTTAATTTGACATTAAACTTCCAGAGTCTCTTCCATTCTTCTAGTGTAATGCTATGGCCCATTTTTTTCGCCCATTGGACCATGCAATCTTTTACAACTTCATCCTGCATCTTCATCTGCAATAGAGATGCATATAGTTTAGAGATTAATTTTTCTTGAGGGCCTAGGAGAATTTTTTCAAATGGATACTGTTCAATATTGAAGCCCGTCATCTTGTCTTTGGCATACCTAGATTCAACTTGCATTCTCAACCACCAATTCATTTTAATATCCATACTTTCTAACTCTTCTTTAGTTTTCAATTGATTGTCTTTTCCCAACAAACCATCATATCTATAACTCTGTATTTTAGAAGATTTGGGTGAGTAAATGCTTCCATTGGGGAGACGCATCTTGGAATTTTTTTGGAAAATTCTTGTTTTTACCCATGACCATGTATTCTACAAAGATTTTCGAAACCAATGGTTCTTAAAATAAAAATGTCCTTGAAGTCTTTGATACCATAGGTACACATGCCACCCCAAAGTGAGGTCATGTCCCTCTAAAAACAATTGTCTCTTATCATTCAATAGTACCCAGTCTCTTACCCACAAGAGCACAGAAGCCTTATAGCACAGTTGCCAGTCTGGTAGGCCCATGTCTGCTCTTAATTTGGAGTCTTGCAAAGACTTTAATTTAATTCTCCGTTTCTTGCCTTGCCAAACATATTTGGAGACCATCTTGTTCAATTCTTGAAAAAAACCCACTATTTAGACATACTAGAATAGTTTGGTAAAAAAATAGTAATCTTGGAAGGATGTTCATTTTTATTAAGGCTATTCTTTCCATTAGAGATAAGTTCAAGTCATGCCATTTTTCCAGATCTTTTTTAATTTCTTTGTCATAATTGTCTATTTTTAGATTGCTGCACTTATTTGAGATAAGTACACCTAGATATTTAATTCTTTTCTCATACAAAACCCCTGATATTTGCTGGAGAATTTGAATTTGATTAATTGCTATGTTCATTGTCAGAAATTTAGTTTTATGATAATTGATCTTCAGTCCTGCCCAGTACCCATACTGCATGATCTTATTTATAAGACAGTCTATTGAGTCTAATGGTTGTTAAAACTAGGTAGTCTGCAAAAGCTCTCAATTTACATTGTTCACCTTTTATCACTACTCCCTTGATGCTTGGATCTTCTCTTATCTGGTTGTTCAGTATCTCTAGAGATAGAATGAAAAGTAGTGGTGATAGCGGACAGCCTTGTCTTGTACCTTTTTGAATAGTAATTACTTCTGTTAAATCACTGTTCACTGTCACCCTTGCTCTTTAGAGAGAGTATATTGCTTCTACTGCTCTCAGAAAGTTTTCACCACATTCCATGCCTTTCAGTTGCTGTAGCATAAATTGCCAATGAACATTATCGAAGGCCTTCTTGGCATCCAAACAAATTAAGGCCAATTGTTTCTCTGGATGAGTTTCATAGTATTTCTTTTAAAACAATTTTATTGGTAACATATGGTAATAAATCTATATCTTACATCTTTTAAAAAAGCTTCTTTTATCTACCCCATATCTTACTTTCTACCCACCCCTCCCCCCATTACTTGACCCCCACCGGTGTTATTTACTTAAAATGCAAATATTTAAAGGTACCTTTAACTATTAAAACAAAAATTTATATTATTCTTCTTTTTAAAACTTAATCATTATCAAAGAGCGTCCAATGTCCTTTTATTTTCCACTCTTTTTCTACATATCTTCTAAACTTTTTCTATTCCGTCTTAAAAACTTCTAAATCATAGTCTCTTAATATTCTTGTTAATTTGTCCATTTCACTCCATGCCATAACTTTTATAATCCAGTCCCATTTCTCTGGTATTTTTTTTTTTGCTTCCACAACTGCGCATACAATGTCCTAGCGGCTGAGAGCAAGTTCCAGATTAAAGTTCTATCTTCTTTTGGGAATTTTTCCATTTGTAGTCCCAACAGAAAAGTCTCTGCAACTTTGTTAAACACATATCCCAAGATCTTAGAAATCTCTTGCTGAATCATCTGCCAAAACATTTTAGCTCTTTCACAAGTCCACCACATATGGTAGAAAGAACCTTCATGCTTTTTGCATTTCCAGCATCTGTCTGGCATCTTGTTATTCATCTTTGCCCATTTTTTAGGAGTCATATACCATCTATACATCATCTTAAAACAGTTTTCTTTAATATTTTGACATGATGAAAATTTCATAGAGTTCTTCCACAAATATTCCCAAGTTTCCATCTGTGTTTCTTTATTTACATTAATTGCCCATTTAATCATTTGCGATTTCACTACTTCATCTTCTGTAGATCATTGTAGAAGTAATTTATATACTTTTGAAATTAATTTATCATTGTCTCCAAGCAGAACTTTTCCCAATTCTGTTTGCTATTTTCTTATTCCTTCAGTTTTAATATCATTCTCCACCAAGCTCTTTATTTGTTGCATTTGAAACCAATCATATTTTATAATTCAACTCTTCAGCAGTTTTCAGTTCTATTTTGCCACTTTGTATATTTAATAGTTGATTATATGACAACCACTTTTCTTCGCCTATCTCAGCCGTTATTTTTATTACTTCAGCTGGTACTATCCATAACGGTCTTCTCTCATCTCCATATTTCTTGTATTTAATCCATGTATTTAGCAAATTATTTCTTATATAATGGTGAGAGAAAAAAACATCCATCTTCTTTTTTTCCATAATACAAATATGCGTGCCAGCCAAATTTATTTCCATGACCTTCCAACACTAAAAGTTCTTTGTTTAACAACGTTATCCATTCTTTCATCCACACTAAACAAACTGATATAATTTTAAATTCAGCAGTTGAAACCCACCCCTTTCTTTTGCATCCAACAAAATTTTCATTTTAATCCTTGGTTTCCTCCCAGCCCACACAAATTCTGAGATTTTCCTTCGCCATTTATCAAATTGTTTGCCATCCTTCACAATCGGAATAGTTTAAAACAAATATATTATTCATGGTAAGATATTCATTTTGATTGCAGCTATTCTACCCAACAATGACAAATTAAGCTTATTCGTTTTAACATGTCTTAATACATTTTACACCATAACTTCTCATAATTATTTTTAAACAGATCAATATTCTTCATTGTTATCTCCACCCCTAGGTATTTTACCTTAGAGGTGACTTCACAACCTGTTAGTCTCTTAATTCTTGTTGCTTGTTCATCTGCATATTTTTACACAGAATTTTTGATTTTTCTCTATTAATACAAAGTCCCACCAACTCCCCATACTCTTGTATTTTAGCTAGCAGCAAAGGTGTAACTTGTATGGGGTTTTCATTTATAAACATTATATCATCAGCAAAAGCTCTATATTTGTAAGTAAATCCGTTTCTTCTTAATCCTTCTATTTCTTTTTCTTCTTGGATCTGCATCAACAATATTTCAAGAGTCATTATAAACAACAATGGTGAAAGCGGACAGCCTTGTCTAGTACCTTTGCTAATTTTCATATCTTCTGTAAGATCTGTGTTTATACACAACCTTGCATTTTGTTCAGAATATATTGATTTTATCATTCTTATAAAGTTTTCACCCAGCTCCATTTTTTCCATTACTGCAAACATAAAGTCCCAATTTAAATTATCAAATGCTTTCTCTGCATCTGCAAAGAATAATGCTACTTCGTTTTCTGGATGTCTTTCATAATATTCTACAATATTTACAACAGTTCTAATATTGTCTCTTATTTGTCCTTTGGGAAGAAACCCTGCTTGATCTTCCTTTATAAAGTTTATCAAATGTTGTTTAAGCCATTCTGCCAAGATTCTTGTAAATATTTTGTAGTCATTATTTAATAGCGAAATTGGTCTATAATTTTGTACGTTCATGACATCTCTATCTTCCTTAGGTATCAACGAAATAACAGCTTCTTTCCATGTGTTTGGTACTTTCCCTTTTATTCTTATTGTATTCATCAACTTCTGCAATTTTGGTATTAACTCATCTTTAAAATTTTTAAAATATTTAGCTGTATATCCATCAGGCCCAGGTGCTTTTCATTCTTCATTGCGTTAATTGCTGCTTCAATTTCTATTTTTTCAATTGGATCATTCAAAACTTTTCACATATTTTCAGTTAAGGGCTCTATTTTTATCTTTTGTAAATACTTATCCATCTTCTCTTTATTTTAACACCTTTAAACAATTTGGCATAGTACTTAAAAATTCTCTTTTTATTCCCTCTTGAGTAACCACTTCTCTTCCATTTACCACAATTCTGTTAATAATTCTATTTTCTCTCTTTTTCTTCAACTGACAAGTTAAATACTTTCCAGGTTTATTTGCTCCCTCAAAGGATTTCTGCTGAAGTCTTTTCAAACTCCATTCCACTTCTTTATTTAACAAATGTCTCAATTGAGTTTGTAATATTGTAATTTCCCTTAAAATTTTCTTTTTCCCTGGCCTTTTTCTCAGCTCCCCTTCCTTTTTCTTTATTTCATTTTGAATGTCCAACAACTGTTTTTCTTTTACTCTCTTATCTTTATTATTCAAAGTAATCAACATTCCTCTCATTACTGCTTTATAGGCATCCCAAACCATCTGAAAGTCAATATCCTCTTTGTCATTCACTTGGAAAAAAACTTTAGTTTCATTTTCTAGGTATGTCAGTGTTTCTTTATTCTGTAGCAAATCTTTATTCAATCTCCATCTTCTCACCTTCTTGGACAATTTTGTAATCCACATTATTGGGTTATGATCAGCACCAATTTTAGGTAAAATCTCTAGTTTCCTTGTTATAAGACCTAAATCTTTAGTTCCCCACAACATGTTAATTCTAGAAAAAGTTTTGTGTCTTGGAGAAAAGAAAGTATAGTCCCGAACTTCAGGGTTAAATTTCCTCCATATATCTTCCAGATTTTCTTGTTTAACCAGTTCAAAAAAAGACTTGGGCAATTTTCCTTCTTTACTATTTTTCCCCCCCTCCCAACCTGTCCAGTTAGTTCTTAACTGTTCCATTAAAATCTCCCATTATCAAAACTTGGTCAAAGGTCAATTCATCAAGCTGTTGTATAATGTCTTTTTAAAAAAGCATCCTTTGCACCATTAGGTGCATACAATCCCAATAACAACTTTTTTTCCATTTAATTTTGTCTCTACTGCTACAAACCTTCCATCTTTATCTCTAAACACTAATTTTGGCTCCAATTCTTGTTTAATATAAAAAACCACTCCCCTTTTCTTCTGTTCAGCCAATGAAAAAAATTCCACTCCCAATTGTTTGTTCAATAAAAAAAATATAATCCTTTTGTTTGATATGCATTTCTTGCAAACAAATTATATTACAGTTTTGTTTCTTAATCCAATGAAATGTTGCCCTTCTTTTTTGTGGAAAATTTAGTCCATTTATATTCCAAGACAATAATTTGTAATCCACCATGGTGCAAATTCTTTATTTTCTTCAAAAAATCTACTCATATCCTGTGCATTTGTAATTGTGATTCTTTTCCCCTGGAGTTCAAAGCTCAAGCCTTCAGGTATTATCCATCTAAACCTCATTCCATTGTCTCTCAATTTTTCTGTCAACTTTTTATATGTTCTTCTATCATTTATCACTTGCCTTGGCAGTTCCTTCATGATTCTTACTCTACTGCTTCCCACTATCAATGTCTTTTCAAAGTTTTTACTCATGATCCTTCCCACCATTTCCTTTGTCATATATCTTATGACAACATCTCTTGGTAAGTTATTTTTCTTGGCATAAAGTGAGTTCACTCTATACATATAGTCATACATGTTTTTAGACTCTTCAGGGTCTTCCTCTAAAAATTCTGCAATTATTTTTATTATATATTCTCTTAAATCACCATCCTCCTTCTCAGGTACTCCTCTCAGACGTATCTGAGTCTCCATCAATTTGCAGTCATGGATTGTCACTTTTTCTTGCATTTTCAACAAGGTGGAATCATATACTTTTATTCTGCCTTCTACCTCCTGCACTTTCTTAGATGTTTCCTCAGTTTCCTTTCTGAGATCTTCCATATCTTTTTTAATCTCTGCAATAATTTCTTTATTTGATTCATTTATCATCTCTCTCACCCCTTTCATCATTCTGGCCTCCATTGCCTCCAATTGGTCCTGCATTTTTTTCCAATGAAGTAGCCCTTGTATGGGGCTGCTTGTTTTCAGACATTTAAAAAATAGCGAAAATATGGACCTCACCAATTTCCAATTCGACTATCAGATTCAAAAGAGTAGGCCTTGCCCTTTATAACAAGCCCAATTTTGCCATCCTTGGAACTCCCAAAGTCAAGATATTTATTTTTAAAGTTTTTAAATCTTCTAAAATGGTGGTCGCAACTTTTTACTGCTCCTTACAATTTTTTCCCCTTTTAAAAGCATCCGAGGTCCACACAAATAATTTGACCAATAGTATTTATCTTCTTACCCTCTTCTCAGTTAACTCCAATAATTTTTACTGTCCTGAATTCTTTAAAAACATTGTTTTTATTTTGACCTCCCAGCAATGGCCGCCAATGTTTCTCAATGGTAGTAAATTCCTAGAGTAGGTTTTCCTTCCACTACTTCCTGCTTTTGTTGCCACGAAGTCTCATTCACACTGGTAAGGAGATCTAATGATACTTGACGTACTTCCTGTCTTGCTTGAATGTGCTGCAGGTCTGTGACGATGGTGCTCTTTTTTCAAAACCACAAGCAGACTAAACAATAAATTCCTTTCTACTTTTTAGCACTTTTTAACACTCTTTTAAATTTATAAAGTCCAAATTTCACCTCTTCCTCTCCTCTTCTTCCAGACTTTCTAAATTTTCCTTTCCCACCTTTTAAATTTATTCCATTAAGCTGTAAATAGTTCATGAATGAAAGATAGTAATTTGTACCTTCTCTTCCAATTATCCAAGTTCCCACCGGTCTTGCAAAGATTTAGATGTTTAGTAATGTCCAAGAAGGTTAGGATCCTGTCGAGCTCTGAAAACTTCTGCAGATGATGAAAATGCAACTTTTCCTGGAGACCCCTCAAAGGAGCCCCCCCCCCCCCCCGGGACTCCCATTTAGCCAAGGTAAATCTTCTTAAAGTTTCCTGTACATATCTTGGACTAATCTCTGAGAAAAGTAGTCAGTAGGCATTAAATTGCCTTCCACTACCCCTAACAGAAGTTCCAGCCTGCTCCCATTATGAGAAGCAGCTCAGCTCGAAATTTTCCTCCCCCGGAAGTCCCTAGTATTTCAAAATATTGCAAACTGTTCTAACATTGTCTTTCAAATATCTTCTAGGAAGAAACCCAGCTTGATCTTGATGTATTATAGACTGTAAAACTTTCTTCAAACGTTGAGCCAATATTGCAGCAAAAAAATTATAATCCACGTTTAAAAGAGAGATTGGACAGTAGTTTTTAATATCTTTCAAATCCGCACCTTCTTTAGGGATTAGAGATATTGTAGCTTCCTGCCATGAAGCTGGTATCTGGCCCTTATCTTGAATCTTTTCCAAAAGACACTTAAATGGTAGCAGTAAAGATTCCTCATAGGCTTTATAAAATTCCGCAGGTAGTCCATCTGGACCTGTGGCCTTGCCATTCTTTTGGGATGCCATTATATCTCCAGGATCTCTTATTGTTATTGTTTCATTTAAATTTTATAATCCAGGGCTGAATGCCCTATTTGTAATCCTGAAAATAAGATCAAAGGTTAAAAATTAAACCAGTAATCCAAGGGGAAGATAAAACCAAACAATCCCAGCAAAAAAAGGAGGAAAAAACACTAAAACTAAAAAAGACTCCAACTTTAATAGGCAAAAAAAGGGGAAATGAAAAATTAAATCCAAGACCAAAGATATTCAAACCATAACAAAAATATTCAAACCAAAAATTAAGACCCCCCCCAACAAAATTAAAAGGTTATATCCATAAGATCCAACAGCAAGAAATTATAATCCACTTTAAAAATGGAACAGATGGTCTTCTTTCAACCAAAAGTCCTTTTATGTTTTATAGATTAATATACAATACCCACTAGAGTTTAAGAGTCAAATTAGGGCTCATATAAATTTATTCCGAACACTTCAATTTAGGCTGCACATTACTTCTTAAGCCAACTGCTCTTCACATCCACATATGTTTATATACAACTTTTCCAAAGTCAAATCTTTTTCCCCAGACATAGGTTTAAAACAGCTTAATTAAGTCCAGCCATCAAGTCTCTTCTGTATCTAGAAATTGGTGTGCTTCTCCTCATGCAAGTATTATAAGATCACCAAAATAGCAGAAACTTTTGAAAGCCGTGGAGAGGGAGAAATGCCTCCCCCCCGCTCTCTCTAACTTTTGCCTCCACTTGAGTTCTGCTTCAGCCTCAGTTCTCCCTTTTCCTGCTTATCAGCAAAGATGCCTTAAAAGTCAGCATAAGAAAGAAAAAACATTTACAGTTCTGATAAAAATGATGCAGCTTGTGTTGCCATTGAAGAATGTCTTGAGTCAGAATGGCAAAAAAGAAGCTGGCAGTCGACCCTCTGGCCATTTAAAAACGGTGATCAGAGCAGCGAGGCTAGAAGCGAGCAGGATCGGGGTGCAGCTGCCTCCGCTGCATCTCCAGTTCGGCCACTCAAGCTCCCTGCCTTCTAGGACCCTTCCTGGGTCCTAGAGTCAAGTCCCCCTTTGTGAGGGACCCCTCAGATGCCCAGTCTAGAAGTGGCTCAGGATGCACCGGTCCAAGCCACTTCTACCATTGCGTCGCCAAAACCGGGAACTGGTAATTCTTCCATCTTGGACAGTTTGTGTTTCTCTTGCTGCCTCTCAATGAATTCACAAACAGGAATTCTACAGGTAGGTCCCATTCTCTAGTTCCTCTATTTGCTTCTGATGAATATTTTCCAATGCTGAAGAATTGTGTAAGATTTAAAATCCAATGGACCTCCAAATTTAGAACAGTCAAATTTGTAATGTACAAGCATTCCTAGAACTAATTATTTGCATGAAGGAAGTTCTCCCCACTCTGGTTCTTATCTTTACAAAGTCAAGTCCCTTTCTCTTATAGTCTTGCTGAGTGACACAATGAAGGAACACCTAGTGGCTCAGGGCTGGCACCCCCTGCAGGACCCATTGTCTAATTTCAAATAAATCTAACATCAAAGTGTTAATGGGGGGGGGGGGAATCAAAGTTCTTTATTGTTCTTTTACTATTGTCTTCTGCCCCAAGTAGCAGAATTGTAAAAATACAGTAAGACAGAGCACAGTGATATCTGAAGTGCTGTAGGGCACTCTTCCAATCACTTGAGAAAAAAGTACTGAACATTATTCTAAAAACAAAAATGTATCTACCCTTGTAATGCTGGTTCATTAGGCATCAGATTGATTTATTGTATTATTTCCTTTATAAATTATCTTCATTATGTTTTATCACAGTAAATGCCTACTGCCCTGGGGGAATAGGCAAGAAAGAGCTGAATGGTGTGTGTAAGACTGCTTTAATTAAAATAGTGCAATGCATATTTCAATGCTATTAACAAAAACAAAATTGATTTTGTTTTCTGGATAATTGAATATGTTATAAGCCAGGTGCATTCTGTTGGTTAACCCTCTGAGGTCAACATTCCATGCTTATTTACCCAAAATGAGTAGAAAGGAAAGATTGGGAAAGGGTATTCTGTTTTAAATCAAAGGATAAGGCCCCATACTAACTCTTCTGCATGGCATGAGTCCCCTTAGATTTGAAGAAGAAAAAAAAAATTAGATCAAAATCTATGATTAAGCAATGTAAGACCCTTAATTTAGGTAATTGGTAATTGATTTGTATCCTCATTCTGTATGACAGCAATAAGCAAGTTGTACTTTAATCTTAATGCCTTCTAAGGATATGCATAGTATGACAGGACTAATTTATTTGGCTTGTCAAATGAGTTTAACTAATGCTTCCATAACCCCACAACAAAAATAAATAAATAAATTATAAAGATTGAGTAAAGCCTTTTTGGAAAATGAAAGGGAAGAATCTGCTGCAAACTAGGGTTGCCAAATCCCCAGCTTCCTGTAGTGGGGGACTTTTGTGCATGTGCTTTGCGTGCGCGCAACACAATAACGTCACCCAGAAGTGATGTCATCAAAATGGTGGCACGCATGGGAGCTGCTCTAGGTGTTTCTGAGAAAACCCTATGGTTTTCCTGGATGCTCTAGCCATTTGGGAGGTAAAAAACCTCTATGGTACCTATTGTACCATTGAGTTTTCCCTCCCAAATGGCTAGAGCTTCTGGGAAAACAATAGAGTTTTCCCGGAAACACCTAGAGTGGCTGCTGAGTGATGGTGCCAATGCGATGACATCACTTCTGGGTGTAGCTAATGAAGATAAGTGACTACATCTCTTTCAGTGTTCTCTCATCCCATCCACACTTCTTTCAGGAAAAACTCAGGAACTAAAAATCAACCAGGTGAACAGGGAGAAGGCAAAAAGCAGACTTAATGCCATCTCTGCCCCCATACTGCAGTACCTTACTATGCAAATGGCTTGATTAACCGTGGTGTACCTAACAGAACATAAATGCCATCATTCACCAAAGCACCCTTGGGTTAAGACAGATGGTGAATCAAACAAAATTCAACAGGCGTCATCTTAGGCACCACTCCCAAAGGGGAAACTTGAAGGTTGGGCACTGGAGGAGAAGTGAAAGGTCCCAAAATCCTACCTTCTGCTAGCTCCTTTGTTATCTTGTCCCTAACAACTTGCTCAAGGCCCCTAATTGAACTAAGGTTCCCTGACCTAAAAGGAACCCAAGGACCCTGAAAAGGGATCTGAAAACCGAACTTGAAACCATTTAACAAGTAAACTTCGTCTACACAGCGTGGATATCTTGCAAGCCACCACTCAAGAGTTCCCACCTTTATTGAACTGGGTCCCTTTTCCAGGTTGATGATTGCCTCCACCCCCACCCTACTTCTTTTGAGCCTTATGAGGCCTGGCTTGATAGCAGTTGTTGAAGGAGTGAAACCCAGCACACAATGGACATTCATGCCTGAACTGGCAGGATTTCCAGTTACACATTCCTTGGGAACCAGACTCCCAGCAGAGCAAGCGGGGTTTAACCACCTGCCCCACAGAACTGCAGGAAGATGAGGAAGAAGCCCCTGATGTCCTGACCACCAAATGACCACTATCAGAGCAGTCACCCAAATTCGGTCAAGCAGGAGACATAACTTGGAGCTAAAACTGCTGGTGAATACAATCCCACTGAAGGGAAGGGTGTAAAGCAGCCTTCACCCGGAATTCCTCATCATATTGGAGCCAAGTGGGCCCATTAAACATGGTGTACCCTTTATAAATAATATCCATATACTGGATCAAAGAAGTGCCCCTTCAAGGTTGAGAGCGCGCTATCAACCCAGCATAAATAAAGAGAACAGACATCCAGTTGGCTCAAGTTCCGTCCACCTTCCGCTTATTCAACTTCCCCTTGTCTTTATTGTCTAAATCCTCTTTGTCCTTTTTTCCCAACTCTCGATAAGAAGGGAGAAAATATCAATGTATTCGCCCTTTAGAATTTTTTCTTTTGTTGCTAGTAGCAAATGGTTGCCCAGCAGTAAAGCCAAGTCCCCAAAAGGTAAAGTGCCAAAGGGCACAGACCCATAAGAAGCATCTGAAGGGGGATAAACCCAACCCTCCCCACATGGAAACTGTCATCCCTTGGTGCTCAGTTGCAGGCCAAGGCCTGTAGGGGCCAAAAGCCCAAGACTGCTGCAAACCCGTGCTAGTAGAGGAAAGGGGCCCTGGGCTAGTAGAGGAAGGGGCCCAGCGGCAGGACCCCAATGGACCCCAAGGCCAAGCCAGCCCCAAATGTGACAGTACAGTGCTTCCAGCCTTACCATCCAATCCTAGCAGATTACTTCCCACCGGTAACAACACAGATCCGGTTCCAGTGTCAATCAGCAGTGAAGCCATGCCTGCACTTGCACCTCTGGAACCTGCTGCTTCTCCACCAGAATTTCCAACTGACCTGCCCTCAAGAATAGATAACCTAGTTAGAATGCTGGCCTGAAACTGAGCCCTAGAAGTTTGACCCAGTCCCTGAGGGAAAGGAATGTCAGAAGCCTGCTCCAATGCCTTAAGCCACTGTAAAATGGCCGTATTAGCCACCTCATCACCTTCCTCACCAGAAGACAATGCAGGAGATGCCAGTCTCTTAGGTGGGTCCTTAGGTGCAGGGCGTTTGCCTTTCGATCCACTCGCCCCTTTTTTGCCTACCATTTCTGACTACCAAACCAAAGGCAAGAGAAAACTGAGCACCTGAAATGGCTGCCATACAACAGCACTCTAAAATGGCTGCCTGCTTACCCTGAAAGGGAGATAGCTGCCAAGAAGGAAGCCTAAAATGGCTGCCAATGCAACTAAATGCAATACTCACAAAAAATGGCCAACAGCAGGGGAAAAACCCACTCAAGCCCAAAGCCTTTCCACCAAAGGCTAAAACTAAATTCTCCCCAGAGTCTCAGGTAGAGCCTTATTATAAAGCCTGCTACCCAATCCTGTACCAAATATACCCAGCTCTACCCATGATCTACAGCAGCTCAACTGATACTAAATAAAATGAAATTGGCTACTGCCCAGAACACAAGAGAGAAGAAAGAGAACCCAGGCAAAATGACAGCCCAATAAGGCTGCCAACCCCACCCCTCCATCCACTCCCCAGGGACAACCCTCAGATCCTGACCCCAACAGAGCCCTTGTCTAGTTAAGAAAGGAGGGAAGAAGAACAATTAAAACAGGCCAAGTGCTTCCAGCACCAATCCAACTGCAGAAGGAGCTTCTCAAAATAGAGATCCTTCCCTACCGATTGCAGAATGGTGACTGAGAAGCAGGTGAGCCTCGCCTCAGCTACTACAGCAAGCCTCGCCTCAGCTACAGGTACCCAGAAGGGCCAATCTGTCTTCCTCCTTCCTCCAAGGGAGCAAAGATGTCCCTCTGACCTTACAGCAAGGCTGCTGGTTGGTAGGGACAAATTCTGTCCTTAACTGAATTTCCTTCATTTTTATATTATACATTTTTCATGTTTCCTCTTTACTGACCTATTTCTCTCTCTTTAACTTAAACCCTTGAAAATGACACTGGAGATGCTTTTAAGATTCAAAAATAACAAAAGGTTTTATTTAGCATCATGGGGAAAGGTCAGGTGAAATCAGGGGCTCAAATTACTGAAGTTAAACTAGCACAAGCATGAACTTTTGCTCTTATATATCAGGCTAACAAGAGGTTCTTGAGTTATTTGCAGTTACTTAGATCTTTATATTGAGAGGCTTTTGTTTCAGAGTTTTCCCAAGCACTCAAATATGCTTTTAATTTGTATAATCACTGACTCTTTTTGTTGCCCAGAAGGCTGGTACTCTCTTCCAGCACCTTACTCTCTTCTGTTTGGAACACCAGTACTCTTCTTGAGTTGTTCACTGACTTTTGAGGTCTCCACAAGCAGTTTGTAATCACACAAGACCAGGGAATTCTGTATAACTCTACCTGTTTGACTGGGTAGGAAATCGTCTTCTCTCTCTAGTAGATCTATCCCCTTTCCTTTGGCATGAATAGGAGTCTTCTCTACTACCCACACTTCCTTGTTAACCTTTTCTCCAGCTCTCTATGTTCAAACACTCTCAGCTAATACTGAAACCCTTTTCCTGTCAGATCTATTCTCAGACAGTCCCACTACACACCTCTTCTCAGTTAAATCAAAAATTTGAATGTATCTCCTCAGTATCCAGATCTCTTAAGATTTTTTTCCCTCAGCTGATGCTAACTAATCAGATTGCTTAGAGCAGCCTGTCACTCAAGGTTCTCTGGCTCTGTGAAGAATTAACCCTTCACAGTCATTTAGTTGTTGGTACAGCACTTCTAAACTTCTTCAAAAGTGCAGTGTGTCACACCCGCTTTTAGGGGCTTCTTGTTTAATCCTTGAGCCAGGACCCTTGACTTTCTTCTGTCAGTCTGACCATCATGGTACTACTGGACTCCCCCACTAAATAAAAAGATAAATACCCACCAAATCTACATTAATGCTGAATGGCTTTTCCCTGCCTCCCCATACACTCATGTTTCTTGAGTAAAATTGTTTCATCTAAAAAAAGAAATTACAAGCCTTGGATCGAGTCATTTAACAGGTGAAACATTGGATCATTGGGTTTTATAAGAAATCCATTACAATTTGTTAGTTGCTCGAGCCTTTCACTTCCCAGAGGAATTTCAAAGAGAGATTGATTCCAAATAGTTCCCATAAAAGAATATACCACTGAACTATTTTTACATAAATTTCAATCTTTATTGTTTCCACTTCTACAGAATTAATTAGATTTGGCTGAGACCCCAATTACTTCTGATTTGTGATTTAGAAAGCTGAACTATAGATTAAAAAGTCTTTTTGTTGCAAATGTTAATAGTCTTTTTGATACAAAAAGAAGGCCAGCCATTCCCCTTTATTTGAAATAAGTCACTCAGAAAATGCCTTTTAGAAGTTCTTTTCAGCATATTTGTAAAATATACAGTAATATGAAAAAATGAAGGTGTGGTGTTTAAAGATTACTGGAAACTGCAAATAATTAGTTTATACTTTAAAGGATCTTATAATAGGCATAATCAAATTGGTGCACATTTGTCAGATTACTTTCAATACATTAGATTCCTTCATTCAGAATAAAGATGCAAGGAAAAACAAAAAAGGTAAAACTAAGGCCACAACTTACTGATCTACAACTTAATTAGCTTCCTTCTCCCTTACCTCATTACTGATAGATATAAGTGAGGATATGGTATCTCCTGCCTCTTTTGTTTGGGTGATTTCATTGTGGCCAGAGTATGCCTTTCAAAGAGTTTTGTATCCATTTTTCAATGGTGTGTCAAAGAGGAGTTGTCAGCTTCATGTACATTCCAAGCCAGGAGACATTGGACTGAATGAGGCTGGTGCCCCAGGGATTCACACTTGCAGTTAGGGATGGGCACAGACTGGCTCATGAACTAAAGTTTGTCATGAATTTTGGCTAGTTCATGGTTTGCAAAGCAATGTCCGTGGAAAGGAGCCTGGCATGAACATTTATGAATTGCAGTGCTGTTTGTGGCAGTTTGTGGTGGTTCATGAATGATTACATTTTCCAGACAAACTGTCTCTGCTCAATTAAACTGTTTACAAAACTCCAAGACAATGGGGAAGGGGGGCAGAATTCTCCAGCTTCGGAAACATCAAAAGCTTAAAAGGTACTGCTGGCTGCCAATAACAGAGTTTCCATTCTGCTCTCTCTATATACACTCTCAGCTCTGCAGCCTCTTTTATCTCAGCTGTTTATAGTTACAAAGAGAGGCAGGGAAATTCTTAAAAGTGCATTCCCTCATGATTGGGAACTCCTCTCCCCTGCTGAGAATTTGATGTTAGGAGGATTCAGGGATGTGACCCATTCTTTTTCTCTGCTCACTCCAAGCATAGGGGCTTTGCTAGAGGGTTCCTCAGATAAAGACCCACATTTTGATTGTGATTCAACCCCCTTGCTGGGATTTGGAGTCTTGGTGGACTCAGGGCTCTGAGTCACCCATCTCTCTGCTCACAACAAGCAGAGGGTTCCTCTCTGTCCCTAATCGTTTCCTAGGGTTCTCCAGAGAGGACAACGAGTTGTTAGCACAGCTCAGAGAACAGCAGTTGATAACACTCTTTGGAGAAATCTCTGGCAGTGATTCAGAGGGTGCGGGAAGCAACCCCCCCCCCTTCTGCACAACTCCTTGTTGCTTCTCCTGCCTCCAGTGCACCCCTCCATGGCCCCTTCTAGTCTAATGCCAGAAAGAAGCTGTCCCTCTCAACTTCTCCAGTCCTGGACATTGTTTCAAGACCACAATGTTGCTTTGGAAACATTTCCTCAGCCTCCCCAGTGACTCCTGCATAGAAGAGTGCCAGGTGTGTCACACCCATGTCCAGAGAGGCACAAACCCCCAACACTTGCCCTCCTCCTTCTGCTGCAGGCACCTGCAAAGGGTGCACCCCACTATGCATCTGTCTAGGTAAAGAGTAGTAGCCAGTGGGAGGAAGAAGAGGCTCACTCCCTCTGAACAGGGAGGAGCAGAGGAGGAGCAGGAGGCCCCACCAAAGAAGCTTCCTTGCACTCAGGGTGCCATGGGTGGTGGGACATCAAGACAAGCCACCTTCCAAGAGGTCATCCCCCTGGGGATGCTGATGATGCCTTCCCAAAGAGCTATGTGGAAGGCCCAGGAAGCAGTCATTTGCCTAACTGGTGAGATAATTGCTTTGGATGACCAATCATTCTCCCATGTGGGGAACATATTGGCTGGGGCTGGAGATCAAGATAATCATGAAGTTTGAAGTCTAGAGCTCTTGCAAACAAACCACTCTGCACTATGCAAACAATCAGAATAACTGGCAAAAGCTCCAAGCAAGGGAAGTGAGGTTTTTTAAGGCTGGGAATATGAGAATGATAGTTTTATATAAATATATTTAAGATTTCAACAAGCACCTTGAAGAGATGGACAGAAAAATATAGGAGGAAGGAATTTCATTCCATCATAACTTAATTACAGCTTTATTTTTCTAACAGAAATCAGACAGACTCTTTGGTGAGCAAGAACAGGTTACTGATTAGCAGAATTAATGATGCCAATGTATCTAAGCATCAAGAACCCAGCCAGAAAAAGAGGAGGGGGGACTTTTGCCAGCTGAGATAGATTTCAAACTTTAAAAAGAGTTCTACAGGGAAACCCCTGATTCTCCACAAAATGGCTAAATAAAATAGAATAAAGTTTCTTTTTCATAAAAGGGATTTAGTTTCCATAAAATCCTCCACAGGCATCCATATTCCATCTGCTTGACACCTCTTGCTGTGATGCTACCTTATTATTATCATCTTATTCTATATTCCTGGGCCTAGCTGTATTGAACTAGAATGTAGAATGTGTCCAGGGGAAATTGTTGCCCATACTGTATATTATTGTTTTAGTTTTATTGTATTGTTATTTCATTTTAATTTGTAAGTTTTAACTGTTTTTGACCTATGTTGTTATCTGCGTTAAGCCCGTCCATGGGAAAGGGCAGAATATGTCAACAAAAACAAACAAATAACCAACCAGACACCTGATGGTGGAATTCAAATAGCAAAGTGGGAGAAGAAGGTTTTGGGACACATTTGAACATTGACCAGAACAGAATGGCACGCAGGTCTCTCTCTCTACACTCTTTCAGTTTGAAATTGCTTGATGTATTTTAAATGCTGCTTACATGTAACCATGAATCATGAAGCTATGCTGTGCCATGAAGGTTAATGCTATACATCTATACATGTTTGCATAACATACACATTTATTTTTTTCACAACAGGACTTTTTTTGTAGCAGGAACTCCTTTGTCTATTAGGCCACACGCCTGTAATAAGAGCCCTGTAAGCTCTTGGAAGATTGGCTGCATCAGGCGTGTGTGGCCTAATAGGCAAAGGAGTTCCTGCTACAAAAAAAAGCCCAGATGTGCACTCTACACTATAGTATCCATTACTGCCAGGGATGGTTTTGGGGGACACTAAGCAATAAAAGAAGGGTGATCATCAGAAAATATTTGATTCTAAGATGGATGCTGTCAGAAGACAGGCCACATCAACAGTGCTGGGCCAAAATAGAAATGGATTTAGGAATGGTTCCAGAACAGGACAACTTGACCCAGTAAAGCTAGGGTGCCCTTGGCAAGAGTGAAGCCCAGACAGGACATACAATAATTATATGATATGATGATTTATGATAATTTTTGCCAACAATAGTATGTCACAAAAATAGTAAAAACCCAAAAGTAGTTGAAATAATCTGATTGGGTTAGAAGAGTGGGCAGATGAGCTCAATAGAGTATAAGAATAGAGAATATCCAATGGAAGTCAGGCAGAGAGGATCCAAAGCCTCTCTCCCTCACTTCCTGTTTTTCAGTACCCACCTGAAGGAGAGCCTTGTGTGCCTTTTCCTACTAAGCCACCTTTGGACCAGTTTTGAATGCACTTCACTACCTGCTGGTGCCTGGCCACCCACTTCTTATGCAGGATCAGGTTTGCCTGCCTGCTGCATGAGAGGCAGGGGGAGGGGAATGAGCATAAATGCTGGCCCATCCTGTGCTCACCTGCTGGAACTTCATCTATGCCATGATTGCAAATTTGGTGGAGCAGAAGAGCATGGTGCAGGATGTCATCTCCTCCATGCTCATTCTGCATGGGGAAAAGGAGCTCAGCATCCACTCCAGTGTTTGGCTGACCTTCACCCAATTGGTATGTCTTTCTAGGACACCACTGAAGTACTTTGTGCCCATACAGCCAGCCTGAGGCAAGTCATCCCCCCTGATGCCTGTTCTCCCACATGCCAGGGCCTTGACAGAGATGTTGCAGCTGGGTATCATCACTAGGTTGCATCCTCTCTGCAAGAAAAGGGAATACAGACTGGCCTGTATCTATGACCCCCAGATAAAAGGCAACATTGCTCTCCTGAATGCAGAGCTCATATAATGGAAACATAAGCTCTTCAAAGAAGTAAAGAGACCACAGGGCAACAGACATGACCAGAGGGGATGGCAGGTGGAAGAGGATGGGGTGAAGAGGAGGAGCTGCAGCCCAGCATGTCTGTCTCAAAGAGCCCTACCTGGGAGAAGCCCTGCTACTGGTTGTCAATGGTGAACTGGGAGGTCAGCAATGGTAATGATGTCAGGTGTGTGATGGTAGAGTATTTGGCAGAGGTTATGGGGAGGGAGTACTTTGCCAAGTTCCCTGAACCTGCCAACACCAATCCCCTGAAGCACTGGTCATATAAGGCTACCATCTGGACCAACCTCTGTTGTGTGGCCATGAATCTCCACTGGTCTGGTGGGGCTGGGGTTCCCTGCCTGCCAAACTCCCCTGGAGTTATTTTGGGGAGCCCCTGTCCTGAATGTATATCTGATTTTGTCATGGCTGACATCACTAATTGCTTTAAGTGGAAAACTTTGATTTCCACTAGTCTGGTGGGGCTGTGGTGCCTTGCCAACCAAACTGTTGTGGTGTAACTTTGGGAAGTCTCTTGTTATGTTATGTCTGCTATTCTGTTGTTGCATCCCTAATCACTTTAAATGGAAAACTTGTATTTCCAGTTTCCAGCGCCTGCCAAGCTGTTGTGGTGTGAATTTGGGGATCCCCTATCAAAACTCTGGGGATGTCTTTCAGAACCTGCCTTGGAAGACTTGGCGGGTGGGGGGGGACTGTGAGCATAGGGGGATGCTTGCCTTGCTTCCAATGGCTGGCTCAAAAGAGGGATCTTCCCAGATGAAATTTCCCTGAGAGTTTAGTGTCACTGGGCCATTCCTGAACTGTTCCATAGACTCCTGTGACTTCAGCTATCTTTTCCAAACAGCACTGGGGAGACCTTTTCGTGGGGGATCCATAACTGGGAGTCCAGAAATGTAATCCGCTTCCAACTTGGAGAGACTGCAGAGGAGCAGGGGGCAGGGTGAGATGCTTGGATTGTATAGCTTGCAGGATGTCCCAAAAGCACTTTCCTGGCTTGATCTTAGTCCTGTTGGATTTGCATACCACAGTGGCAATGGTTCTGCTGGGCTTGCAGAAATGTCCCCCACCTTCAGTTTCTACTGAGAGCATCTCTGGTTTGACCATAGTTCTTTGGAAACAATGGAGGATGGGGCACTTTCTTTGGAAGATATAACTTGGACTCTGTAAATCCAATATTCACCAAACATGGATGGAAGATAGAGGAGAGTCAGCCAGATATCTGTAGTGAGTTTGGTGTCTCTAGTTTGCACGGGATCCATTCTATACACTCCTGAACTTCCTAAACCTGTCTCTCATTTCCCCAGAAAACACTTTCCTGGGACACTTTCTTGGGGGTGTAACTCAGACCCCATAAATTCAATCCTCACCAAACTTGGCAAGCAGATAGAAGAGAGTCAGCCAGAGATCTGCTTTGATGCCTCTAGCATGACACAGGGCCATTCTACCACATCGCAGACAGAACTGGTTCATCTAGCTCAAAAATGTTTGTGATTGTGATTCATGAATTGTGCACTCCAGAAACCATAAACTGAACTGTGTTTTCCCAGTTCATGCTCATCCCTACTCTCAGTCTCACTCCATTAGATAAGCCCTAATAGTTTGAGTTGGGTCGACTACTTAACATTTCAAAACTAGGGAGTTCCCCTGCATATCCTACAATATACTACACCAGGGTCCCCAGTCTTTTTGAGCCTGTGGGCACCTTTGGAATTCTCACATGAAGTGGTACGCACAACAACAAAATAGCTGCTGCAGTAGGAAAAGCTTGTCACAAAATAGATGCTGCAGAAGGCACAGCCAACCGCAGTATGTCATGGGTCAAGGCAAGATAAATACATCCAATAGATTAATGTTAGAGTCCAGTGGCACCTTTAAGAAGTTGCTGTTTTTAACAGGATGCCTTTTAATCTACAGAAGCAACCAGGGGCCTGCTGGGCAAAAGCTCCACTTCACCCCACCTACTTTCTAAAAGTGGTTGGTGGGCACTAGGAAAGGTGTCACCAGGCACCCTTGTATACCATGCCTGCCAGAAGTGTGGGTTCAACTTATGTCCCATCTGTCACCCACAAAATATCGCAGGGTTTCTTTACCTCCCACCCCCAATAAACCAAGAATAGCATCTTTCACTTAGTGGAACAGTAAAATACCACTACCATCTCACATAGGGTTTGAAGAGCAATAAAACAATTAATGGTTAAGAGGTTTTTAAATACATACATATACACACCCCTTGCGGACATAGTTTTATAAGGATTACATTGCTAAATTTGGATGAACATGCATTTTTCTTTTAATCTGGACTGTAATTTTCTAATAATTATGAATCTAACATACAAAGCAATCTGGTACTAAATATGTCTCTTTTATTATCCATCTTTACTTATTATTATAAACTATCACTTACAATGTAATTATATATTCAGATGGGTTCCCCCATCTCCATGTACAAGCACTTTTCATGTACAAGTACTTCCTAAATGCTTGATCAGCATTTACAAGCCATATTCAGATTTTTCAGTCATTAGTAGTGAAGTATAATTCAACATACATACAAGGTAACATTTCTGAAATCTGCATAAATGATCTAAGATATTTAAAACAGGCCAAAAGACAGATAATGATAATAACTGATAAATGTACCATGATTATACCATCATGGGATGGATGAGGACCAATCACCTGAAGCTCAGTCCAGAGAAGACTTAGTTATTTTTGGTCAATGGAGAAGCAGTTTGGAGAATGCAGAACTAGCATATCCTGGGAGGGGGGGTTGCACTCCCCTTGAAAGAACAGTTTGGAGGTACTGCTGGATCTTGGTCTGCAGTTAGAGGCCCAGATCTCGTCTATAGACTGCAGTGCCTTTTATCAGCTTTTGCTATTATGCCAGCTACGTCCATTCCTTGAAAAGTGTGATCTGACCACAATCATCTGTGCTCTGATCATATCCAAGTTAGGTTACTATAATGCACTCATTGTGGGATTGCCTTTGAAAACAGTAACAGTCTGGAAACTTCCAATGATCTAAAATGCAGTGGCAAGGTTACTGTCAGGGGTTGGTTACAGGGATCTTATCAACTCTATGCTGAAAGATCTACATTGACTACCTGTCTGTTTCTCAGTACAATTCAAAATTCAGGTTTTTATCTTTAAGGCCCAAAACAGCTTACAACCAGGGTACCTCCCATAATATCCAGATTACCAGTTTAAATCTGCCTCTCAAATCCTGCTTTCTGGGCCTTTCTCATCAGCACAAGCTGAAAGATACACAGACTGTGGTAACCACTAGCACTAAGTCAAGCTAACAGTATTCCCATTATGGTTTGTAGAATCTTTCAGGATCAAGTGCCGTGTTCTACTGGAGAAAGTTTTCCTTCCAGACGTTTCGTTCTCAGCTGGAGAAAACTTTCTCCAGTAGAACACGGCACTTGATCCTGAAAGATTCTACAAACCATAATGATGTTACCAGCCGTGAAAACCTGAATTCTTTGATAACAGTATTCCCACTTTGCAAGATCTTTTGCAACCGATTTCTGGGCAATATAATATACAGAGGAAAGCACTAGGTGTTGCCCAAGACCTTACATGAGTAGAGCTATGCTAAGTCATTTTATATTCCAACTTGCTCACTGCTGGATCAAAGCCAGGGTCTATTGACTGGAAGACTTGTCACTTAGGGTGTTTGAGGCAGGTACTTGAGCAACAAACTAATCAATCTGAAAGAAAACAAACCAATAACATTTTAAATCCTTGCATTTCATCAATGTCATCCACTAATGAAGTAGTAGAGATTGTACAGGAAAGGACTAGAGATGGGCATCAATTGGCCTATGAACTGAAGTTCATCATGAATTTTGGTCAGTTTGTGGTTTGTGGAAAGGAGTGGGGAGCAGAAACCTTGAGATTAAACTTTATATGGCTCATAAATCAATACGAACTGGTTTAGTTCATGAACCATCCTCCCAGTTCATGGTTCAGTTTGTGGTCCATCCCTACCCAGAGTATTTCTTTTATATGTTTTCAGCCACCAAGAAACACAACACCTTCGGGTGAGGGAATTGGTGATTCTGTTGACTGGGCATGCACCCTAGGGTTGATTTGCAGCCAGGGCTCTGTGTGTGAGCACTTGTGTGTGTGTGTGAATATATTGCCTTGTCATGATCTGTCATGAGTAAAGGTAGGTGGGGTGGCTCAGCACTTTCCTGTCTTACTTTGAGAATCCAGCAACGTGGAAGGAGCTGTGGCTCAAATTTAAAATGCTTTTTTCTTTCTTCTTGGCTTGTTTTGAATGCAAGAAGGGGAAGGGATGGTTGGGAATGCAATCTGATGACAGTTTTGTCCACTTGCTTGAATTCTTCCATTCTTTGCTTAAACAGGTGCTGTTTTTAGTGTGTCTGATTTCTCATCAGACATCAGTCAGTCCCATCCGCAGTAACTGGCTTCATCCGCATCATTCTTCTCAGGTAGGTAAGCAGGCTCTGTTCTCCACTATCCTAGTAAAAGGGAGACTGCCATTGTAGCCCTGCCTGGTGTCACATTCAAATCATTTCATTTTCTAGATACAGATGCCCTATACAGAGTCTTTAATAAGCCATCTAAGCTTCTTTCATTGCATAAATCAATCATATCTGCCTTGGCAGATGATTACAGTTAGGCCACCAGGCTTTCAGAGCATCTTCATCCTTCTCCAGGTCTCTCCAGATGAGCTTGGATGCTGCTTGACTTGCTCTTCCACCAAGTTCTGCTGCTTATTTTGCTGATGCCTTTAAAAAAAAGAAAAGATGCATCTCCAGCACAGTGCAGGCCTTGTATACCAGTTCCTGGTGTGCACTGAGAATGAGGAGATCTCCTGAAAGACACTTGATGATACATCATTCCAAGAGAGGCAAAACTAAAGCATAAACTGGTACATGTTTTTCTGTTTGTATTTTGTGGGGATAAAGTGCATAGATAAAGAGACATACAATGTGTGAGTATTACTATTCTTGAGGTACTTTTGCCAGCAACCCCTTCCAATGTACAATATATATTATATATTTGTCTGCAAGATGCAAATTAAAGTTAAATTAGTACAGTTTTTTTTCAGAAATCTGAAACTTCACAGATCAAATGGGAGATGCCTGTTGTGAACATAAAGGATGTTTGTGGCACTTCTGTATGCAACCCCATCCCCAACTACAGACATATAATAGAAGGGGAGCACGAGCTTTTTAAAGTGTAAATTAAATATAAATTTTAATTTAATTCAATTATAATTTCTTTAAAACAATTAAACATTTAGAAACCTGAACATTAAACTTGCTTGGATGTGTGCCATCTCTTTCTTCCCATTCACTTTTGCATGTGGAACAACTATCATGTAAAAGAAATCATAACAAACAGAAATACAAGACATATTCTAAAAAGCGGGAATCCACAAAGGAGGCATCTCATTTACCCCTCTCCCACTATTTCCGTTTCCTGAAAGTCCCTCCAGGTAGGGAGATGTCCTGGAATCACATCAGATCTCCCAACTACAGAGATCTGTTCACCTGTTAAGGGTGCCAGGTCCAAGTTAGGAAAACCCTGGAGATTTGGAGGTGGAGCCTTGGGATAGTGAGGTTTGGGGAGGAAGCAACCTCAGCAGGGTATAATGCCATAAAGTCCACTCTCCAAAGCAGCCATTTTCTCCAGGGGGGACTGATCTCTGTCATCTGGAGATCAGTTGCAATTCCAGGTGATCTCCAGCCCCCACCTGGTTGGCAACCCTAGTTCCCATGGAGGAAACTACTGGTTTTGAGAGTGGAGTCTATGGCATTATACCCCTCTGATATCCCTTCTCCTCACAAACCCCATTCTGTCCAGGCTTCACTCACTGCAAATTTATAGAAATTTTCTAATCTGGGGTGGGCAACTATCTCCTTCCCACCCAACAGCTGATCTACCTTTATCTTTTGTTCAGACTTAAGCTTCCCCCGCCCACAGTACCTACCTAAGAATAGGGATGCTAGCCTCCAGGTCATCTCAGATCTCTACAGAGATCAGTTTATTTAAAACATTTATTCCAATTCTCCTAGAGAAAATAGATTATTTGAAGGGTGGAATCTATGGCATTGTACCCCATTGAGATCTCTAACCTCCCCAGGCTCCACCTCCCAAATCTCCAGGAGTTTCTCAACCTGGATCTGGCAACCGTACTCCCCTATCCCCTGCCAGTGCTGGGGGGGGGGGGGGAGAGGACCTGGCAACCCTAAAGCTGTGGCCTAGTTGTGTGGTGCCAGACCCCCTTGAGGACTTGTGGGGTGGCACCTCACTTTCCCTTGTATTCCCTCCCCACACTATTTCCTCTTTCCTCATGCAGACAACCCCCATATCCTCTTTCCTTTCCTTTCTGTTCCTCATTCTCTCCTTCTCAGCCATTTGCCAACCTATCTTTGAACTGCCTCCCATCTTCAGTTATATATATTGTGTAGGTACTTCATATATACTTCACCTTTCTCCACAGATGGAATCAAGGCAACTTATATTATTCTTCCCTCCTCCTTTTTATCCTCACAACAAACCTGTGAGGTAGAGTTGCCAGGTCTGAGTTGGAAAATACCTGGAAACTTTGGGGGTGGATCCAGGAGAGGGTGGGAGTTGGGAAGGGGAGGGGAGGAATCTCAGCATGGTACAATGCCATAGAGTTCACCCTTCAAAGCTAGAGATCAGCTATAAAAACATGAGATCTCCAGGCCCAACCTGGAGGCTGGCAACCCAAATAGTATGTGTCTTGTCCTAAATCAGCCATTGTGCTTCCACAGCAATGTGGGAATTTGAACCTGGGTCTCCCAGACCCCACCCTGAAGCTCTAATTGTTACACCACACTGGCTTTCACAGGGTTCCTATTGTTGAACAGTAGTAGAAAGCCAGGGCTAGTTAAGGTATGCAAGTCAGGTAGTATCAACTGACCCAAAGGTTGATTCCAGGCCTAAGGTTTCCAGGTGGGATCTGGAAATCTTCCAGAGTTACAACTAAACTCCAGATACAGAGTTCTGTTCCCCTGACGAAAATGACTGCTTTAGAGGGTTGACTCTATGACATAATATCCAGCTGAGACCTCTCCCTTCCCAAACCCTGCCCTCTTCAGACTCCACCACAAAATCTCTAGGAATTTTCCTAGCCAGATTTGGCCTTGATGAGTCTTCCCTCAAAGACCACAATAGGCCTCAAAAGGCCTCCCCACCCCTTGACTTTTATTGACAGAAAAGCTTGGACTACTGTGGTTGCCTAGCAACAATCATTTAGGGAATCGGTTGCTTAAAGCTACAGGTTCTCTTTTTATCATTTTTGGATTTTGAAGCTTCCCAGTGTATTTCTGCTGTAGATGTCACATTTTTCTGCAAACCTTGGGCCCTTTACAGGTTTACAGAGAGATCTGTCTTTCCTGTTCACAGTTCCAGTCACTGGAATTCAGTATCCAAAGATATCTCAGCTTTATTATTTAGAATATAAGGTATTAGACTAATAAATCTACTTATGTAGTGATTGAGGCAGTACAGATCTAGTTGGAAATGTACTGGAGCTTAAAGGCACTGAGCTTGAAACATCCTTTGAATTGGCCCTCCCCCTTCTTTAAAACACTGTGTGGGAAGACCAGAGTAAGGAAATGGCCCAAATGGCACCAGTAGATGTGAGACAAACTAAGGAGCTTTTAGACCCTGCTGTCTTCCCAATTATGCCACTGTCAATGTGACAGAGTCTAGAGGATTCCTTGCAGCTGGAACCACTTATCTGTATGGGCAACTATTTCTATTGCCATTCAGGAAGTATGCAGATACTTCAGCACATATTTTGTATGCATGTTTCACAAGGTGAAAATCTGACCCTAATAAACCTATAATTTATTGCTAGCATGGTCTGTCTTAATCGTGTTCCACAGTAAGATTGAATCTGTTTAGATATGTTTCTAGTTTATCTTTTTATTTCAAAAAGAAAGCCATCCATCCATGTTGTTTCGAGTTCAAGGAAATAGAAATGGTTCTTACTAGACTCAGATAAGTAACGAATATAACTTAATTTTCCATAAATAGTTTATCTGCATCATCTGACCTGCTATTTTTGGCTGCTAACAAGGCATATACACTGAGTCCCTGACAAATAAATCTATTCAGTTGAAATGATTTCCAAATATGATATTGATAGTCTTTTCTTTGTGCTGCAGCTCTGGCCCAGATCCAAAAGCCACACTGATTTTGCAGCCGTAGGAATACGACTTCAACTGAAATCAATGAGAGTTTCATTTAATTAAAGGACTGAACTAAAATAATCATAATTTTCATAATAAATCTAATTTGAGGGAAACTAAATGAAAAAAAATATTGATTTTATCCTTGTGACAATTAATTGTGGATATTTTTATTTTTTAGTTGTGTCTTTAAAAGCAGTGAGGAATTAAGGAGCTATTTCTAGCATGATTGGCCACAATATAAACATTGGCAGTAAGATCATTTTAATCACTCAAGGCCAAGGCTGTGACCAATATATATGTTTATAAGCGTTCTCATGTCCAAAGCCTCTACTCAGGGATCTCAAAGTGCCAAAATAAGTCCTGTAGTATGTGGCACTCTCCAGATTTGACCAAACAAAACTGAATAATGGCATCAATATCCCATGAGCCTTCCCCCACCATTATCCAAAGATAGGAAAACATCAATGTGTTCAACAAGGGCATAAGAATAAACCTGCTAAATCAAACCAACAGTCTATTTGTAGGTTTTAGTTTCAAACTTGGCATGTTGTGGAATTCACTTCAAGGACAGAGCTTGATTTATATAATGCATCATCTGACCCTAGTCTACTGCCCATGGAGTGTGATACTGTTTTCGCACACAGCTTACCATGCGGTCACATCCCTGTTCTCTCCGCAGTGTCTGTTGGATTTCCCACCATCTGCGCCAGAGTTACAGGAAGTGCTGCAGCTTTTGCGTAGCAAACGTAAACTGGGTTTTAGCGGTTTACGTTTGCTACGCAAAAGCCGTGGCACTTCCTGTAACTTCGGTGCAGATGGTGGGAAAACCAACGGACACTGCGGAGAGAACAGGGACGTGACTGCTTGGTAAGCTGTGTGTGAAAATGGTCTGCCTTTATTGCTGCTCTTCTTCCATGGCACCTGTCCTCTGAAATACAACTCCTGGAGGGCAGCAGACCAGAGGGAGTACCCATGGCAGAGGGGAGACGATCACAGTCTGTGAACAGTAATCCTTGCATTCACATAAATGCTAGTCTGGATTGTGCCTAACAACCCCATTTTGTTATGCTGCTGTTCATTTCAATTGCGATGCACTCAATCTAGTATTTGAGAAGAAGGATTTCTTTGCATAAATTCAGTACTGAAAGGAAGCATTCTTTCCCTCAAGCATAACCTTTTGAGTTCTAGAGGCACCACACCAAATGAACCCAAGACCTTCAATTCAAATGTGACCTGTGAGATGAATAAATCAGGGCATGGACATGAACATATACCATAGAACAGTGTACATCAGCAAATATTTGTAACTTATTGTATGTCAAGTTGCTGTATGAACTAACTTATTGAAATGCTCTTTTGAAAAAAGAAAAGAATGAAATGTTACTTGCCATGATTCTTTTTCTAAATGAAAATGCCTTCTTAGGTTTTAAATACATAGTATATGATTTGAGAACTGTACTGGGAATGCAGCATTCAACTGCAGAAGCAAACTAAAAAGGCAGCAAGTGTTTAAAACTGGTTAGGCACATTGTGGAAATGTATTATCCAGAGCTTTAGAAAATGATTCAATTTAAATGAAATGACAGAAAATGAATCCATCAAAATATGCATGCTCAACTGCTTCTGAGTCATGAAACTCTTGGGCTTTAAAAGGGTAAAAGTTAAAAATGAGACAGAAGGAGAACCCCTTCTAAAAATCTTTGGAGACAACAATTGAAGTTTTACTTGGAAAAAAATTATTCATTGTGAGATAATGACAACATTATCATAATCAATGCTAATTAACTTATTTTTAGCCATTAATGATTACCTAGGTTATAAAGCAAGAGTACAGACATGTTTTAGAATAAATCAGTTCCCACTGCTTTTGAAGGTACAACTATGTGTTAAAACTTACTTGGGTTTGTAATTCTTTGTTGAGTAGCAAATTGCACCAAAGAGATTATTCAAGATAAGGTAAATTAAGTAAAAGGCATTCAACTAAGAGACCACTGTTTCTAGACTACTCAGTAATAGGAGTGTGCAATAGGAAAGTAATCCAAAATGCTTGTAATCAAAATACAAGCCAAACACACTTCCTTTGTTAACCTTGGAACAGTAACTAATCCAAATTAAATCATTTTGGATCCAAATCAACCTGGACAAATCTGACTGTGGGGTTTTTGGCAGAGCCATAATATATGCAGATGTACTGTCCTTTGCTTTCCCCAGCATCATCTTTGATTTCCCTGGGGCAGAAACTTATAGGAGGGAAACTGTGAAGGGAGAGAATGATTCAGCAGATTCACACCCAGTAGGCACACTGTCCAACCAGAAAAAATTGACCCATTTTTATGTCATAGCACATTATCTCTGACTGACATTTCTTTCGATAGTGTTTCCATTGGTGTTCACTGGACTGGGGAGAACTCTCATTGTAAATAGACAGAAGTGAGCCCTTCAGTGGTGCAGATAGGTAATTTTAAGATCCCACTTTAATTGTCTTATTGACTTTCGATGGTAATGTATATTTTAACTGAGAACATAGAAAAGGTTGTCTCATCCCAGCTAACTATCTCCACAGATAAACATATGGTGTTGTCAAGTTCTGTACATATTTACTCCAAAGTAAGTCCCTCTGTGTTTGATAGGGTATGAGAGCTACACCTGTGAGGGGTGCTACTGAATCTCTGACATGAAGCCCAAGACTTCTATTCCAAAGTCCAGCCCTGGCTCCTTTTTCTGAACCATTTCAGTTATCAGGTATTGCTCTGATTATAAGCAAGGCAAATGTCTATTGCTGGTTGTGTGTGGTTTCATTCGTAAACTTCATTGTTATTCTAGTAGGAACTATGAATGGAAGGAAAGCTCACCTTTGTGCCTTTTCTGCACAAAGGAAGAATTTTAGTGGCTTGAAGGATGCTTTCTCCTGTCCATCTATACTTTGACATGGAGGATCCCTGAGAGAAATCCACATCTCTGATTCCCTAGAAGAACCGTGTAAACCAGGGGTGGCCAACAGTAGCCCTCCAGATGTTTTTTGCCTACAACTCCCATCAGCCCCAGCCAGTATGGTCAATGGCTGGGGCTGATGGGAGTTGTAGGCAAAAACATCTGGAGGGCTACTGTTGGCCACCCCTGGTGTAAACAAAGTTAGTTAGGAGATATATTTATACATAGCCCCACTTTCTCACAGACACAAGACAAATTATACAGTGTAAGCAATGAAGATCCTGTGAATTTAGGGGGAGGTATTTGTGAGTTTCCTGCATTGTGCAGGGGGTTGGACTGGATGACCCTGGAGATCCCTTCCAACTCTATGTTTCTATGATTCTAAGGCTTTTTTTCCTGGGCAAATGTGGTGGAATGGAGTTTTGGAACGTCTTAGTGGAAGAAAAAACAATTCTTAAAAAAATGTTTAAAAATTCATGAGGGGCACTGGGGGAGCATGGCATCACTTGTGATGTCACAAAATATTAAAATATTTTTTTTAAAAAAAACCAGTGAGAGGATGTCCAGTAGCAGCTGTGGGTGAGCTGGGAAGCAAGCAGACAGTGCAGGGGACTTGTTGCTCTCACCAAAGGCAAGGTGCAGGCTGTGAACCCGGAAAAAGTCTGTGGTGGGTTTCAGCAGGTAGGCTACCCAGTGGAGACTTTTCTCCCTCAGCAGCAGTGCACCCTGTCTGCCACTTCATGTGCTGATTCCCAGGTGAGTGTGGCTTGGATCACAGCCCCAGTGAGCCTGAGTTAAACTACTTGGCTGTAGCCTCTTCTGCCCCCATGGACTTGGCAGGGTGCTCCTTGGCCATCCAAAGTTTGGAAACTGCTTTAAAATAGAGGTAATAAGTCCAAAATGAAACACCGTTAAATGAGGACAAAAACTGCTCCCAGACCTCCAAATCTTGACACATGCCTCGACTAATCCTAATCCGATGATGAGGCAAATGTAACCCGCCCATGGCATCACAAAGTCACCGTAAAAATGCCCTGCCAGGAGCCACAACTTTGCATGCAAAGTTAAGATGGCCCACAATCTGCTGAAGCTCCAACAACGAAATCCTGTGCTTACCCCTCAACGCCGCCAGCTTCAACCACAGGCCCTGGACCTTCTCAGAAGGAAGCCGTGAAGCTTGCCTCACTGTGTCCAATTCAATACCTAAGAAGGTTAAAACCTGTGAAGGGCCTTCGGTCTTCTCGTGAGCCAGCGGGACCCCCAATTCCTTTGCCAACTGCAGAAAGAGTGGAGCATCTGGGCACAGTGACCAGACCCTCCTGCGCCCACAAACAAAAAAATCATCCAGATAATACACTGAATTGGCGGAGCCTGCCCTCCTATGCAGGGCCCATTCCAAAAAGGAGCTAAAATGCTCGAAGGCAGAACATGATATAGAGCAACCCCAAAAGTTCAAAGTCATTGGGGTGAACCGGAAGAAGGCGAAATGCTGACTTGATGTCACATTTCGCCATTTCAGCACCAACTCCGCAGCTCTGCACCACCTTGACCGCCTGGTCAAAGGAGGTATAACGAACTGAACACAGATAATCAGGAATGGCATCATTCACTGACCCCCCTTTTGGGAAAGACAAGTGGTGGATAAGCCGGAATTCCCCCAGTGCTTTCTTTGGTACCATGCCCAAAGGGGATATCCTTAAATTAGGGACAGGCAGACTAACAAACGGGCCCAAAACACAGCCCTCCGCACACTCCTTACCTATCTTGTCACGAACCACCTGCTCCATCCCTTGGATGGAACATAAATTCTTTGCCATACAAGGGCCCCTAGGGCCCTGAAATGGAATATGAAACCCAAAAAGAAAACTGTCTACAAGGTACTTTCTATCCGCGGCCTTGGGATAATTGGCCAAAAGCTCATTAAGTACCCTCAGCTTGATGGGGCTGGGTCCCTTTGCTAGCTGACTGGGTACTGCTACCCCCGCCTGGCCGCTTCCCCCCTGACCTGGACTTGGATTTACTGCAAGCTGACAAGGCATGCGAACCCCAACACAACGGGCACTCGTGCTTATATTTGCATGTTTTTCTGTTACAAACGCCTTGCGATGTATACTCCCAGCACAGCAGTTGGGGTTGAACCAGCTGCCCCGCTGAAGTGCGGGAACCACCTACATTAGCCTGTTTGCTAACCAAATGCCCACTGTCCAACCTATCCCCACTATTGGGCTTAGCCGGGGACATCAGCTGTAGCCACAATTGTTGGTTAATCTGATCCCACGGAATTGCGGGATTCAACGCCGCCCTCATAGGGAACTCCTTGTCATACTGCAGCCACGCAGCTCCCAAGAAGTCCGTATAGGCCTTATAGATGATATCGCAGTACTGAAACAGCGGCGCAGCCCGTAAAGGCTGCGCCCGCGCTATTACCTCTGCGTATATAAAAATTCCGGGCAACCAATTGGCCTATTTCCTATCAAACTTCCTCCGTTTAAGCTTCTCCTTGTCCTTCTCATCCATCTCATCCTTATCCTTCTTCTCAAGCTCCCTATAAAGAAGGCTAAAGACATCAACATATTCTCCACGCAAAATCTTCTCTCTGGTAGCTACCGTCAAATGGTCACCAAGGGGCATGGCCGTGTCCCCAAAAGGTCGGGACTGAAAGGGGACTGAGCCATAAGGTGTCGGGGCCAGGCCCCACCTGCCCCATTGGGTGGCAGGCCAACCAACAGGCCCATGACTATAATTCTGTTGACCCCATGGCAACGTCCCACCTGTTGACTGCTGCATCGAAACCCCTTGCGAAGTAGAAGGCACTGCTGCTGCTGAAGAAACCTGAGTAGGGCTCCAAGGATAAGGCAGCCCATGAGACGTCAATACCCAAGCCCCAGGACCACCAGAGAGGCCAGAGGACCCACCTGCGCTTCCAGGCCCAAACATAGCCGTGGAGCCCGTCGGACCCGGCTGTGCAGTGGGAACCCCAACCCCCCCAGGGCCAACCGCCACTGGTACCTTGATTTCCTCTCTTACCATCAGGGTTCTCAACATTGACTGCTAACACCACTGGAGCTGGAACCCCTCCAGGCCTAGAGGGGCCTGTCCTGTCTGGAGAATTGCCCTCCACTTCCAACTCAGAGTTGTTGTCCGCCGGCTCCTTGTTCGGCCCTCCAGCAGAATCATTCCAGGCGGCCATGTCCTGTAAAGAAGACAGACGAGCCAGAACCTCCTGTTCAAAAGCCCTGGTGGAGGTCCTAGCCACCTTACGACCTTTTGCTAACCCCGACATAACAGGGTCCAAACCATGCTGACTTTCCAACACCCCCAAGTGCTCAATTATGGCATGCCTGGTGTGCACCTCATCCTTTTCCCCAGGGCATGGCACTGGTGTATGCCTTTTAACCCCCTTAAGGGGCTGTTTGCCCTTGGAACCCCCCCGTCCCTTTTTAGGACCCATAACTACCCCCAAAAGCACCAAAATAAGGGGGGGAGGTCGTTTCAGCCAAACCAGTAAAGGGCAACGTGATACAGGGCTACTCAAATTATCAAGAGTATTGGACTGCCCCAGGCCACCCCAGCAGCCGCAGTGGGGGAGCGAAACTCAAAGGGTCCAAGCACTTAACCACTACACTAAGCTGGCCCTAGTCTGAGATCCAGTTCGCGGAGAAAAAGACTCAGCGGCCCGTTGCCCACCCAGGCTCCCCAACAGGGGCCAAAGCACGAGCAAATAACACAGCCGTTTCCCCCTCTCTGCAAAAATCCTGTTCCTCCCACCCCTCTGAGAAGAATAGAGAACAACGACGTGTCCCCGCAGGTCCGACGACCAGCTGAGGCAAAGAAGGGAAGTGGGGGTGGGGAGGAAAATGAAGAAAGAACTCAGCAAACCAAGCCGAACAAAGGCCGACGATCCTGAAGTGAAGCAAAGGAGCGCGATCTGACCAAAGCCCGGACAAACTACGCCACAGAAAACGTGTCCGGTCTTAAAAAGCCATGATCCACGCCCCCCCCCCCGACATCCCCGGATGAGGGAAGCTTGTTTGCCTCTACTCCATCCGGGGAGGCAAAAACGGCCCCCGCCCTAAGCCGCCGTAAAGCAGCGCGGGCGGGAAGGGGCCGCATTAGAGAAATAATCTAAGAATGAAAGAAATTCCTTCTCAGTTCTTGACATAAGCACAGACTTCCTTCAAAATAAAATAACTCTTAGAGAGAGTTTTTATATCACATAGCCCCTGATTTGCACATTTGTTTATTTTGTTACCCCATCTGCCAATTATAAGCTTACAAATCAGCTAACAAAATATCATAAAACATAAAAAACCAGCAAAAATTGAATCAATATAAACCATCAATATAGGGGATAGTCTGGAAGGGAAAAAAAATACAATATCCAAAGTAGCTCATGAGTAAAGAATCCCTTCCACACACACTGCAAATCTTTATGCTAAATTCATTATTTAATATATTATACTCTTTATTTTTATTGGTGTCTAATACTGAAATCCAGTTGATGCAATGTATTGTAAGTACCCCCCCACAAACACCATTCTTCTTTAATTTTGCAATTCAGTTTCATTGTGTGGCCCATTGAACGTTTTATGCTGGTCTTTATTGCAATGTTTTTATAATGCTGCAATCCACCTGACATTCTATAAAAAAGGTGGTTGATAAATAAGTAAATCAAACATGAAATAAAAACAAATGAGTCAAAGAGTAGATTCAAAAAAGTTTTAACTTGATGATTCTCAGGAGCTTAGGCATCTTGTGATTGCTGTAACTGAAATGCTGCAAGAAAAAGGCATTGTTTCATGTAGCCACACCCATCTTGCAACACAAAGTGGGGCCTTGGTAGGTGCTCTTAACTGTTTGGCAAATCTGCATGGGAACTTTAAACCCCCTGTTTCCAGATTGTATGGGCTATTAAGGATAATAACTTCCATTGTGCCACTGAATTGTGCCCAGATGTCAGTTGCCAGTCAGTGCAATTCTCTTAAGACTGGGGAGATCCCAGCAGCAGTCTTGCTCCAGTATTTTGTACCTACTGAAGCCTCTGGAGTTTTCAAAAACAATGCCATATAAAGTACCTTGTGATCAAAGGCATGAATAACAATTGCCAAATGTTGCCTGTTCAGGAATGGGAGCCACTGGCACATCCCTTAAAGCTGAGCAAATGAACTTCTTGCAACACAGCAGACTTAAGACTTTATCTTTAAGTTCAGACATAACAGTGCTCCCAGTCTGCAAAGATGATCTTTCAGAAGTAGCTATCCAATAGAGGAAGACTGTTTAGTTTTTGTTTATCAGAGTTTTTTTTATAAAAGAAATCATGACAGGTAGCACCTTAGTTTGGTCAGAACTAAGCTTCAGTTTATTGACTCAATCTCACCCATATGTTAGAGCAGGGGTGGCCAACAGTAGCTCTCCAGATGTTTTTTGCCTACAACTCCCATTAGCCCCAGCCAGCATGGCCGATGGCTGTGGCTGATGGGAGTTGTAGGCAAAAAACATCTGGAGAGCTACCGTTGGCCACTCCTGTTTTAGAACATTCAGTTTTTCACCTGAATCAACAGAAAACCAAAATAAAACCGTCATGTGTCATCAGTATACTAGTGATATCTCCAGAAGACCTTTGCTAGAGGTTTCATGTAGATTATAACAAAATATAGTATTATCCAAAAGCCCAAAACACAAACACTATGGATTCAAGCAGTTACCCCCTCCCCACATCACCTTCCAATGGCAGTCAGCCAAATAATACTAAAACCACCAGAATCTGAGACTCCCAATTCCAGTCTTGGCCAGCTGATATAGAATCTCATGTTGTTGGTCTACTTATATGATTAGCATGAAAGGGGAGTCTTCCTACTCAAGTACTCAGTAATCTATTCATATATGGCAACACTATTTAATTTTTTCTAACCAAAAGAAAATGATCTCACTGGTGCTCTTCTATTTTCTTTTGTATTTTGATGGATACTTCAATAACTAAGGGAAATAAAGTGAAACTGAAGATCAACCATATTTTCATCTTGTACTTCATCAAAGAAGTTCATACACATTTCTCTTCTTCTCTATTTTACTCTCAGGACAAACTGGGATATGGAAGTTAGGCTGAGAGAGTGCAATCCTATGTAGAATTACTCTCATCTAAAAAAAGTCAACTAGTAAATCTAACATAGGCTTTTTCCCTTCTGAACTTGGAGTAACACTTTTTTATCTTACTGCAAATGACATAAAAAGTGAAAAAGAGAGTTCCATGACTAAAGCCTAATTACATATTAAGAATATAGCTACAACCTGAACTCTGTATTGTATGTTGATTGTGGAAATGAATGGAATATTGTCCTGTTTAGTCTGTTTTCCTCTAAGATATACTTTAGTAGATTTGAAAGAAGGGAGCACCTGTAACACACTAAAATCTTGTGCAATGACTGACTACATGATGTAGTTGGGACATGATGTAAGCAGTGTAAACTATGCACTATAATTTCAGTGCATGGATATTTTTAGTTTCTCACTCCCTACAGCAGAAATGAACATTTTTGCAACAATAGCCCTGACACATTTGGTATTTCATGCCTTAAAAAGGTGGTGGGGAGGCAGCCCTGCATGGGTTTGCTTTCTTTCAGAAGAGTGACATTTACTTCTGATTTTTGGTTAAAAAAACAAAGACTTATAGCTAGTATTATCCTTTGTCAATAATCTATTTGCAGAATAGTAGATATACTGAAAAAGGAGTTATACACACAAAATTACACAGTTGAAATCAATGACTGGTCATGAGGAACAAATAATGAGCAGCTTCACAAGACCTTTTTTAAATTCAAGCTTATGACTCTACATTGTGATTGCTGAAAAGATTTTGTCACAACACTAATTATCTAGACCAAATCACTGTCTCTTAACTGCCTCTCACCTTTGCCCTCATGTCACTCCCATGACCAAAGTTGCCAACTTGTCAATAAATATGCCATTCTGCTTCCTTCTCCCCCCCACCCCCTTGCTCCAACAGCTGAAGAAAGAGGTATATTTTGTAAGCCTGTTTTCACTGTAAAATACAAATGCCTGCAGCAGCAGTACCTTATCTTCTGTACAGAGCAATTCTAGATTCTGGAGCAGAATTTTAGGATGGCCTTTTATTAATACATTTAAAATATTTAAATCCTGCTTTTTTTCTCAAAGAGACTCAAAGCAGCTTACATCCAATTTAAGAACAAACACAGGACGTAATAATGGGGAAGTAATAATGGTGTTGGGGTAGAGAATGCAGCATGTTTTTATCAGTTTTAGAACTTTTTTTTTCTTATTCTTCAAGTTTGAACGTTGTTGACAGGCAAAGTGAACTCATGTTTTATGTGTAGACTGAAGACTAGTCACCACATTTTAAGATGAATGTAGACAAATCAGACTGGATCCAGAGAAAGGCAGTGAAGATGGCAGGGCAATCCTTTGAGAATTAGTGGAATAAACTGGGCAAATCTCTAAACAGAGACTGGATAGATCTCTGTCAAGCTTGTTCTTGAATTTTCTCTGTGGGAGGTCTAGATGCCCTAGAAAGCCCTTTCCAATTACAATTATTCAATGGTTGTGCCATCCTAGGTGAGTTAGCAGACCGATTCCACACTTAGCACTTGCCTCCCTTCTGAGTGGGCATCCTCATGGCGGCTCTTTCTCCCAGATTCTTTATTGGCATCTCTGGAGTAAGGCTGCATGTCCCCTGCTTGCTCCCTGCCCTGCACAAATTTGAGAGCCAAGAATGAGACTGGGACAAAGGCTAATGTGGAATCAATCTTTCTCTTCAAAATTGCATAATAGACTTAGAAGGGGTTAACTCTGCTTAGAACAGCACTGTAAGTTCTTTGGTTGCTACAGTATGTAGAAAGGTGAAGCAATGCCATTCCTTTCCATTCAGGGTCATGCAAGTTGACTCAGAACATGCAGCTGGAGTTCCTTTTCACCACAAAGATAGCTAGGAAAAAGTGGGAAGGACTGGTGCTTCAGTGGCTACCAGACTGCTGAGATAATGTAAAACCTTGTCTAAAATGTTTTCAGTATACATCTAAAATTTAAAAATAAACACCTTTGCCAAAAACATGAGAATATGATATGTGAATGTAATAAACAATTGTTTTGTAATATATTCATTGTATAGTTTTCACTAAGCTGTAATTGACTGCTACTCCTGGTGAGCGTATATTCAATACCATGCCCTGGTGTGCCTCATAATGCGTGAAATGACCTCAAAATGTGTGCAACAGCCCTTTAAAAAAACCATTAATTTATATTTCCTCAGCAGTTCTGGATTGCCTTGCACATAGAATAATAGAGTCGGAAGGGACCTCCAGGGTCATCTAGTCCAACCCCCTGCACAATGCATGAAACTCACAAACACCTTCCCCTAAATTCACAGGATCTTCATTGCTGTTAGATGGACATCTACCCTCTGTTTAAAAACCTCCAAGGAAAGAGAGCCCACCACCTACTGAGGAAGCCTGTTCCACTGAGGAATCGCTCTAACTGTCAGGAAGTTCTTCCTAATGTTGAGACGAAAACTGTTTTGATTTAATTTCAACCCATTGGTTCTGGTCCTACCTTCCGGGGCCACAGAAAACAATTCCACACCATCCTCTAGATGACAGCCCTTCAGGTACTTGAAGATGGTGATCATATCACCTCTCAGCCGCCGCCTCTCCCCAGCTCCTTCAACCTTTCCTTATAGGGCTTGGTCTCCAGACCCCTCATCATCTTCATCGCCCTCCTCTAGACCCATTCCAGTTTTTCTATATCCTTCTTAAAACGTGGTGCCCAAAACTGCACACAATACTGCAGGTGAGTTCTTACCAGAGCAGAGTAAAGCGATACTATCACATCACGTGACACTATACTTCTGTTGATACAGCCCCAAATTGCATTTCCTTTTTAGCCACCACATCACACTGTTGACTCATGTTCAGTGTATGATCCACTAAGACCCCTAGATCCTTTTTGCACATACCACTTCTAAGACAAGTCTCCCCCATCCTATAACCATGCATTGGATTTTTCCTACCTAAATGCAGAACTTTACATTTATCCCTGTTAAATTTAATTGTATTGGTTTTAGCCCAGTTTCCCAGCCTGTCAAGGTCATCCTGTGTCCTGTTTCTGTCTTCTACTATACTTGCAACCCCTCCCAATTTAGTATCATCAGTAAATTTAATACACATTCCTTCATTCAAATCATTGATAAAGATGTTGAACAAAACAGGTCCCAGGACAGATCTCTGAGGCACTCCACTTGTCACTCCTCTCCAAGAGGATGAGGAACTATTCACAAGCACTCTTTGGGTGCGATCTGTCAACCATTTACAGATCCATATAATGGTAACAGGATCCAAACCACATTTTACCAATTTGTCAACAAGGATAGTATGAGGAACCTTATCAAAAGCCTTACTGAAATCAAGATAAACGATGTCCACAGCATTCCCCTGATCCAGCAAGGTGGTCACTTTCTCAAAAAAAGAGATCAGGTTAGTCTGACATAACTTGTTCTTGAGAAACCCATGCTGGCTCTTAGTAATCACATCCATTCTTTCTAAATGTTCCAGGAGCGACTGTTTGATGATTTGTTCTAAAACTTTTCCAGGTATAGACATCAAACTGGCTGGTCAGTAGTTTCCCGGATCATCTTTTTTCCCCCTTCTTGAAGATGGGGACAATGCCTCCAATCTTCCAGCACCTTTCCTGTTCTCCAAGAATTATCAAAAATAATAGCCAGTTGCTCCGAAATTACATATGCAAGCTCTTTTAGAATCTTTGGATGCAATTCTTCTGGCCCTGAGAACTTAGTTTCATTTCATACCCTCCTTATATGTTCTGTTTTTGCCATGTTGAGCAGTGTTTCCCTCAGAAGAGAAGACTGAGGAAAAGTAGGAATTAAACAGTTATTGAGCAGAACCTCTTGGAGGTTTTCAAATACACACTGTATTTATACATAGAGTATACATGATTTGTTTATATAAAACACAAGTGGCTGTGAGGCTTTCACAATTTTTTCACAGATAAGGCCTTGTCACTCTGTTGCGACTTCCCTGCCAACTTTGATACAGTAAGTGAACTCGAGGCTCCAAGCATGTCTTTTGTTTTAGTCTTGGATCATATCACTCCACTTAGTCTAAGGGAAGTCGACAAGGTCTTCTGTTCTTTGCATCGCACTACCTGCTATTTGGACCCGTGTCTGTCTTGGCTGATGCAAGCTTGCCAGATGGAATTACTGGCTCCACTGCAGGAGATCATCAAAATGGAAGGGACCTTTCCCATGCCCCTTAAAGAGGCAGTGGTTTGCCCTCGCCTTAAAAAACCATCTTTGGACCCAGCTGAATTGACCAACTATCAACCAGTGTCGAACTTGCCCTTTTTGGGCAAAGTTATTGAGGGGGCAGTGGCAGCACAATTACAGGGGTTCTTGAATGACATGTTCACGTTAGACCCATTTCAATCCAGTTTCCACCTGGTCCATAGGATGGAGATGGTTCTGGTCGCTGTCATGGATGATCTCTTGAGACATCTGGATTGAGGTAGTTCAGCGGTACTGTTGCTATTAGATCTGCTGGCTGCATTTGACACAGTCGACCACCAGCTATTGTTTCACCATCTTGCTGATGTGGGAATTCAGGGGTCTGCCCTTCAATGGCTTACCTCTTTTCTCCAAGGCTGGGGACAAAGGGTGGCTATAGGGGAGCAATCATCCCAAGGCACCCACTTGCATGTGGTGTGCCTCAGGGGGCTGTTCTCTTCCCGATATTATTTAACATCTATGTGCACCCCCTTGCACAGATTGTTTGGAGATACAGACTGTGGTGCCATCAATATGTAGATGACATCCAACTCTATCTATTGATGGGAGGCCAGTCTGGCTGCACCCTGAAAAATCTGGACCTGGCACCGCAAGCTGTGGTGAAATGGCTCAGACAGAGTCGACTGAAATTGAATCCATTGAAGACAGAGGTTCTGTGCCTAAGTTACGGTAATCTGAGAAGAGAGATCCCTTTGCCAACCTTTGATGGGGTGCCTTTAGCACCAGCTTCTAGGGTCAAGAGCTTAGGGGTGTTCCTGGAGCCTCCACTGACAATGGAGGGCCAGGTAGCAGCCACTGCCAAATCTGCATTTTATCATCTTAGGCAGATAAGGCAGCTGGTTCCATACCTGGAGCATGGCAACTTGGCAACAGTGATCCATGCAACTCACCTTGAGATTAGACTACTGTAATACCCTCTACATAGGGCTGCCCTTGATGCAAATTCAGAAACTGCAATTGGTGCAAAACACAGAAGCCAGGTTGCTATTGGAGCTACCTTTATGGGAGCACATTCAACCTGTACTGGAAACACTGCACTGGCTGCCTATAGTGTTCCAGGTTCACTTCAAGGTGCTGGTCATGACTTTTAAAACCCTATATGGCCAGGAACCTGTCTACCTCCAGGACTGCTTCTCCCCATATGAGCCCCAAAGAGCACTAACATCAAGTTCACAAAATGTCCTCATGATCCCCGGGCCCCAAAATGCTCGGCTGTCTACTACCAGAGCTAGAGCCTTTTCGGTTGCAGCCCCTACCCTGTGGAATGCTCTCCCCCAAAACATCAGGGCCCTGCAGGACTTGCTACAGTTCTGCAGGGCCTGTAAAACATAATTCTTCAAACTAGCTTTTAATACCTAAAGGGGAAGCAACCACTACACCACCATCCCACAGCACTGATATCTGAACCCATCCCAGTATAAATACAGAGTGCCAAATAATATTTAACATCACTAATGCATGTAGCACTAAATATGAATCAACAATTCTGATGCCATCTTGGATTTTAGGGATTGCAACTGTAAATGTAAGTAGATCCAGGTGGGCAGCCATGTTGGTCTGAAGCAGTAGAACAAAGCAGGAGTCAAGTAGCACCTTTAAATCCAACAAATTTTTATTCAGAATGTAAGTTTTTGTGTGCATGTTTACATTCTGAAAATTTTTTGTTGGTCTTAAAGGTGCTACTTGACTTCAGCTTTGTAAATGTAAGTGTAACTGTAAGTGTTTGAAATGGCTTTTAATGATTTTATTATATTTCTAATTTTAACTTTATTTTAACTGTTGTTAGCTGCCCTGAGCCTCTTAGGGGAGGGCAGGATACGGGATATAAATATAAATTAAAATATAATAAATAAATAAATAAGTAGGAGGCCCGTGAAACTCATGGTGGCCAGCCCAGAGTTGACATCTGTGGTGGAATCTCATTCCCGCCCCCCCCCCCCCCATGGTGACTCCAAACCCCACCACCCACCTGTAGCAACAGGGTCAGTATCTGGGAGCCACTGCAATCCCAGAGTGGCTGTCATTGTCCTCCACTGCTGCAGCTGCCCCCAGAGAATTTCTTGGAATCCTCTGCCATGTAGCTGAGTTTGGAGTGGCTCCCAGACTGCTCGACTGTGGCAGCTCGACAGGGAGTGACTCCTAGAGTGTACTGCTGGCACAGCTAGGCCTGAAGCCTCTCCTGGTACTCACCACAGAGACAGCCAGGCTGCTCCTGGAGTCCACTGCCACAGCAGCTGGGCAGCTTCTGGCATCCTCCACCATGGTGGCCATCCCAGAGTTGACATGCTCAATTGGTAAGTGTGTTGTCTGAGCATGAGCAGAAAACACTTTTTCTTTTAATTTGGGGAAATGTAACCTCCCCCCCCCCCAGTGTATTTTAACAACTTTTCACATTGTTTCCTGCATAACTGGGAAGTATCATGAGTTTACAGAGAAATATATTTCGCATCAGTGTGGTCCCAATCTGTGGATTTAAGGATTCACAGATGGGACCCACACATCACTATTGGATATCTAAATAACATGTATATAAGGTTGTATTGATGAACAAATGCTATCCCAAAAAAATCATATGTTTTATGGGTAAAATCTGATGCAAAGGAACTGTAAATGACTAAAAAATAGGTTCAATTCACAGAAGGGAGAACCTTAATCAAAATAGGGATTCTGAGGTTGAAACAGTAAGGCTAAACAATTTGAAATCATTCCTACTCACATGCTGAAAGCATAGAAGTATCTTGTAAAGTCGAAAGGAGATTTATTGTCACATTTATTTCAACTTCTGTCTCCAAAAAGAGAGGAAATTGCACTTTCTCTCATAATTGGTTCAGTTCAGGTGAGTAAATTCTATTTTTGGAAGAACAAGTACTTTACAGCCAATTAAAAAAAATCAATGAATGAGCATCTAACTGCACATCTCTGTATGTGTCATGCCTATGAATGGTATATGCTAAGGCTTTAAGTAAGAAGTCATTCCAAAGTGGGGGCTATGATACAGTTTATTTACCACTCTAAGTAGTTATAGAAAATTATATATCCATGATGAAATAACATTAAGAAGCATCACAGAAGTAACAGTAAAAGAGGTTTCCCCCCGCAAGTCAGTGCATTTCTATTTAACTCTTTGTGGAATAGTATCATAGTAGCAAAAGTTGTGCAGCTATTCAAGGGGCACTCAGGTTTTTTGCAAATATTGTAATAATTTAATTTAATTTTTCTATTTATACCCTGCGCTATCCTGCAAGTGGGCTCTGGGCAGCTTACAACATTAAAACCTTATAGAAACATGAAACAAACCACATCCAGACTAGACAATATCATGATTACAGAATCTGTAGAATTACAGTATTATCGATGTAGTATTCAACATAACTTAAACACCCAGATGGTATGGTGCTAATAAGGTGCTGGGGAAAGTGATGACCTCAGGGGACACACGCTGGATCAATTGAAAGTCTGGTGAAAGAGCTCCGTCTTACAGGCCCTGCAAAACTTGGATAATTCTGCAAAAAAAAAAAAAAAAGGCAATATGACACAAGAATCATTTTCATCCCACAATTATAAGTTATTTATTTATTTATTTATTTTGGGATCGTTGTAGTTAGGGTATACTAATTTGGATGCCAAGAGAATAATCTGAAGTAGGCCTACCCAGAATGCTACTCAGGTCTATTCAATGAGTCTTAACCCAGGAGTGGGATTTTAGGATTGCATTGCAATTTTTGCAATAGTGATGTGAAAGTTAAGTGTAAATGAAGCACATTACAACCATGATATTATAGCAATTTACATGAAATTAATCCTACTGATTTCAGTACAGTTTATGTCCTAAGACTGTTGGCCTTGTGGCTTCAGTGTTCATGTTTGCCATTTAGCTAAGAAAGTAGTGATTTATACAAGTGTATTACATTTTTATAATAGAAAATACTCCATGATTTTAAGACATTTTGTTGATAAAGTGAAGGGGAATATGTTTTAGGCCACATTGGGTCTGCATTGAGGATAAAAGTTGGATATAAATGAAGTAAATAATAGATATAAAAAACACGCAGAAATTGCTGAATTGTTAAATAACTGATAATTGTTGAATAATAACTGCCAGAAACATTTCCTATTCTAAACATTGACATGAATATAAAATTTCAGTAACTAAAGAATGGGAAATCTAGGAATATTCAGTCATAATACAATTTTAAATGAAACTTAGCATTCATTATTGCATGCATTTTTTAATTTAAATCATTGTTATGCCACCTTTTCATCCAGTCAGAATCCACAAGGATCCTTATTGAAAATGTTTATTAAAAACAAAGTATGAAGAGGTAGAATTCTAGCAGGACCTCCTCTAGCAGGGCCACACACCTCTGATGTAGTCAATCCTTCAAGAGCTTACAAAAAAAGAGTGTTGTAAGCTCTTGGAGGATTGACTACATCAAGGGGTGTGACCTAATATACAAATGAGCTCCTGCTAGATTTCTACTCCTGATATGAAGAATAGTATCCCATTATTTATGGACTACCATGTCCTCAAGACAGTTTGGAATAATACAACTTTCAAAACTGAACAATAAACCCCCCAATCATATACAAACAAAGCTTATCAAAAGAACATAAACTCATAGAGTTGGAAGGGATATCCTGGGTCATCTAGTCCAACCCCCTGCACAATGTAGGAAATTCACTAATAACTTCTCCACACGTATACCCAGTGACCCCTGCTCCATTCCCAGAAGATTGGGGGACCCCTCTAGGATCCCTGGCAAAACTGGCCTGGAGAAAAATTGCTGACGTATAAGAAGGGGCCATGAAACTAAGCACTGATGCAACCCTTCCTGCCCTTCCTCTCATGATCTACCTATGTTCACAGAATCAGCATTGCTGTCAGGCCATCTAGCCTCTGCCTAAAAACCTCTAAAGGAGGAGAGCCTACCACCTCCTGAGGCAGTCTGTTCCCCTGAGGAACTGCTCTAACTGCCAGGAAGTTGTTCCTAATGTTTAGCTGAAAACTAATTTAATTTTGATTTAATCTTGATTTAATTTTGACCTGTCAGTTCTGGTCCGACCTTCTGCGGCAAGAGAAAACAATTCTGCACCATCCTCTATATGACAGCCCTTCAAATACTTGAAGATGGTGATCATATCACTTCTCTGTCATCTTCTCTCCAGACTAAACATACCCAGTTCCTTTAACATACCCAGTTCCTCATAGGACTTGGTCTCCAGACCCCTCATCATGCTCAGAGACACTAGTCCTTAGGTGTAAACTGAAGGGCAAGAGCTCAAAAGCCTGAGGGTTACAGCTGTCAGAGCAGGTAGTGCTGACCAATAAAAGGAGCTGCAACAAGGATTACATCTAGTCAGTAAGGTACTGGTTATAGTTGCTGCCAGTTTATTCCCCAATTGCTTGCAACAAAGCATGAATCCATAAAGCTAGGCCTCTGTTGTTTTTGAATGATTAATTAAAACAACAGCCTGCAGCCTGGTGGAAGATCTATTAGAGAGGGTGGAAAGACCTGTTCTTCAACTGAAGCTTTGCTCCATACTTCTGTTTGTTTTTGTCATATATATATATATTTTTATTATAGGCTTCTTTGGGTTCCCACTGGATAGAAAAGCAGGATGTAAACAAATGTCCTAACTGTGTAGCCAAGACTTAGGGGGAGGGGGGGGAAGGCTGGTGGAGGTGGTAGTATAGGTTAGGAGAACAAGGGGAATAGCTTTTTGCAGTGTAGCCAATGTGCAACGAGCCCTCTTTTCCTATTAAATCCTAAAAAGCTTGTTAAAACATACTGTTGCATCATTTCCCAAATTTCTGCAGGCAAAAGAATGGCAGTTTTAAGGGCTGGAACAATTATTCATGACCAAGACAATGTATAAAGTCTCTTTTAAAAGCCATTGCTTTTGTATAATTACTTACTGCCTTGTTGCCTTCTGATCTCTTGTAAATAGCTTTCCATCAGGCCCCAATGAACCTCTTGTAAAATGAAGAACAAAAACATAGACCTCTATGAGAGGTATAGTTTTATTTCTGTGTTGTTTAAATGGTAATTGACTGCTAAGTGACTCACACTTTCCCAGGGTCACCTCATATGACCGTAGACTGCTTATCTTGTATAGATTTGCTTACGCATCTGCTATAAATGGTGTAAAAGGAATTTTAAGTGTCGCAAGTTAAACACACCCAGTTCAGCTTGCTAATAACTGGATGGTGTGGTAGAAATTAGAAACAGTTTAAAGTAAACCCTAGTGAACTACACTTGGGTTACTTAATTGATTGAGATAGTCCTATTTTGGTGTGTTAGGGAATTGCTAACACATTCAAGCTAGCAGGCAATCACTTCTACATTGTATTCAGTTTTGGGCACCACATTTTAAGAAGGATATAGACAAGCGGGAACAGGTCTAGAGGAGGTCAACAAAGATGGTGATATGATCACCATCTTCAAGTACTTGAAGGGCTGTCATATAGAGGATGGTGTGGAATTGTTTTCTGTGGCCCAGGGAGGTAGGACCAGATCCAATAGGTTGAAATTAAATCAAATGTTTCCAGCTCAACATTAGGAAGAACTTCCTGGCCATTAGAGTGATTCCTCAGTGGAACAGGCTTCCTCGGAAGGTGGTGGGCTCTCCTTCCTTGGAGGTTTTTAAACAGAGGCTAGATGGCCATCTGACAGCAATGAAGATCCTGTGAATTGAGGGGGAGATATTTGTGAATTTCTTGCATTGTGCAGGGGGTTGGACTAGATGACCCTGGAGATCCCTTCCAACTCTATGATTCTATTATTCTATGACTGCTACATCAGGACTGATCAGACCCTAGAGTGGAATTATGGGCTTGTAGGTTTCAATCCAGCAGTGCACAGGCAGAGAGTCCTAAGCAAGGATCCTTTATAAAGAAATAAAGCTGTATTGAAACTGCTTATAGTTTTCCCCACATGCTTACAAGTAGTTTTCCATTTTTAGGTAGCTGGGTACAGGAAATTGTCAGAGTGCAGTTAATATTTACAACTGAGTTGGTGTCATGTTTCTGCAGACTTAAAACAGAAATATAAGCATGTGATGAAGCATTTCATAGAGGATAATCTGTTAGCAACTGTATCAGATATAGAATCTATACAAGTGGGGACCCACAACAAACTTGAGGCTATCGCATTTTCCCCACCTTTGCTTTCTCCCCTCTCCCGCTACCTCGCTTACACTCTTTCCCTGTTCTGCCACCCACCCCTCTCTTCCATACATGTCACTTCCTCTCTCTTTCTGCTCCCTCACCACTTTGTTTTTCTGCCTCCCCACCTCATCACTCCTCCCTCTTTCTGCCCCCATCTGTGCTGGAATGAGTGACTCAGCATGCCTGGACACTGGGGGGTACTACATCACTCTGTGTGTATAGATGCTATCTCCTTGATTGAGATGCCTCTGTATGTCTTAACTTAGAAATTGCCCTCTGACCCCTCCTCCCTCTCTCTCCCCCTCTCTTTTGTTCTCTCACTCTCTCTACATGACCTTACATAGACTGTCTCTTCAGGTCTCTCCTGTATATACAATGCTCTCATACTCCCACACACACGATGCTGGATTAGCTGGCCATTTGTGATAGGGAAAGTACTATTTAGTTTTCTTTCTCTTCCTTTGACTACAACTTGAATGTTACTTCCCCCCCCCCCCAAAAAAAAAAATGCCTTGGGAGATTTATTTATTGCACTCAGAATCACACTTCTGTGACTGGACAAAAATGCTATATTAAGCAAATATCCCAATAACCCCATAACTCTTTCTTCCCCCTACCAATCACTCTCTCTTTCTGCTCCATCACTCTCCTATCTTTCCTCCTGCTTCCTCCCTCCTGCACAGAAGCAGCAGCAGTCCCCCCCCCCCCCCACAGCAGCAGTGGCAGTGGCAACTCTCCAGGAATCAAATAGATCTCCCAGCTATGGAGATCATCCCCTTTTGATTGCCAGCTCTAATTTGGGGTTGGAAGCAACCTCTGGAGTCGGAAGCAACCTCATCAGAGAATAACGCCACAGACATCACCCTCCAAAGCAGCCATTTTCTCCAAAGGAATTTATCTCTGTCACCTGGAGAACATTTGTAATCCTGGGTGATCTCAGACCCTCACTTGGATGTTGGCAATGGGTTTAAGTAGCCAAAGATATCCCAACTTCTCTAAGAACACCATTGATTCTTCAAGTGTATAAGAGGGAAGCAAATGCTAATGGGCTTTATATTTATTTATTTATTTATTTTTATTTATTTGATTTGATTTATATCCCGCCCTACCCCACCGAAGCGGGCTCAGGGCGGCTCACAGCATAAAAGTTCTAACAATAAAATTCAGAATTAAAATACAATAGCATTAAAATACAGAACTACAATAGCAATTTACATAATTAAAACATTAATAACAATACATCAATCCAACAGTGTGCTATCTATAGACTTCCTTCAGTATTTTGGTGCCGGTCAGTTATAAGCCAACCGGAAGTGGACTGTCTTACAGGCCCTGCGGAACTGTCCAATATCCCTCAGGGCCCTGACCTCTTCTGGTAACTGGTTCCACCAGCAAGGGGCTGTGATGGAGAAGGCCCTGTCCCTGGTTGACTTCAAGCGGGCCTCCTTTGGCCCGGGGATTACAAGCAGATTTTGAGAGCCAGATCGCAGTACTCTCTGGGGAACATATGGGAAGAGACGGTCCCGAAGGTAGGCAGGTCCTAGGCCATATAGGGCTTTAAAGGTAATAACCAGCACCTTGTACTGGACTCGGTATATTATTGGCTACCAGTGCAGTCCCCGGAGGACCGGCTGAATGTGCTCCCGTTTAGGGAGCCTTAATAACAGCCAAGTGGCGGAGTTCTGCACTAGCTGCAACTTCCGGGTTTGGCACAGGGGCAGCCCCATGTAGAGGGCATTACAGTGATCCAACCTTGAGGTGACCATTGCATGGATCACTGTTGCTAGATCGTCCTGCTCCAGGAAGGGAGCCAACTACCTCGCCCGCCTAAGATGAAAAAATGCGGACTTAGCAGTGGCTGCTACCTGGGCCTCCATAGTTAAGGCAGGCTCAGGTAGTACCCCCCAGCTCTTGACCCTGTGCACCATTGTCAGTGGCACACCGTCAAGAGCTGGAAGGGGAATTTCCCCTCCCAGACCACGGCGACCCAAGCAAAGGACCGCTGGATTTAGTTTCAACGTACTCAGCCTGAGCCATCTAGCCACGGCTTGTAATGCCCGGTCCAGGTTTTCTGGGACACAGTCAGGCCGGCTGTCCATGAATAGATAGATCTGGGTGTCATCAGCGAACTGGTGGCAACCCAGCCCATACCTCTGGGCAATCTGGACAAGGGGGTGCATATAGATGTTAAACAACATTGGGGAAAGAACTGCCCCCTGAGGCACCCCACAATCAAGCGTGTGCCTCTGGGACAACTCACCCCCAATTGCCACCCTTTGTCCCCGACCATCAAGGAACGAGGAGAGCCATTGTAAGGCCAACCCCTGAATCCCCGCGTCGGCGAGACGGCAAGTCAGCAGTTGGTGGTCAACCGTATCGAACGCTGCCGATAGGTCTAACAACACCAGCACCGCTGAGCCGCCTCGATCCAGATGCCACTGGAGGTCGTCCATCAGAGCAACCAGCACTGTCTCCGTCCCATGACCCTGACGGAAACCGGAGTGATGGGGGTCGAGGCATGAATCTAGGCATGGGAGTTATAGGGATATAAATCACATGTGGAAGAATATTATAAATATGGGTAGTAAAAGCATGGTTGTTTTTGTAATAGCAACAAGAGCCCACTGCAGTAACAATCAACAGTAGCAAATTTGGGAAAATGCTCACACACTTGCACTCTCCTGCAGACTGGGGGCTCAATAGACATGTGCAGGGCTTTTTTCTTGAGCAGGAACGCAGCTCCGGCTGACTTAGTGTCAGGGTGTGTGGCCTGATATGCAAATAAATTCCTGCTGGGCTTTTCTACAAAAAAAGCCCTGGACATGTGCATATGAGCAGGATATCCTGGATGTCTTGAGGGCTTTTGAAAGGTCTTTAAAAGCTCTATGGCAGGGGTGGCCAACGGTAGGTCTCCAGATGTTTTTTGCCTACAACTCCCATCAGCCCCAGCCAGCATGGCCAATGGATGTGGCTGATGGGAGTTGTAGGCAAAAAACATCTGGAGACCTACCGTTGGCCACTCCTGCTCTATGGGCAAAATTGGTTGCCATAATCAATGACTAATTTCTCACTATCAGTTGCTCCACCCCCGGACTTCTGCTTTCCTGAGCTCAAGCATTCAATTCCTCACCACTTGCTGTGTGGGCACATGTTGATTCATGGCTCCCTCCAATTTCCCTCATGGCTTCTGGATCTCTAAAATAAACAAGAGCGGGAAGCCGCGAGGGAAATTGGAGGGAGCTATCAATCAAAATGTGCTTGCACAGCAATTGGTGGGGAACTGATCTTTGCCCCCCAAGGATGGAATAATGAGTCAGACACCAAGTGTTGGAATAAAATTGGGCCACTTTATTGCTTAACCTCATAAACAGCAAGGGTACCCCACCAGCGGCCTGGCCAGGGCTAGGGGTCACTGCGACCGCTCCCCTGCCATAATGGGCAAGAGACCCAGCCCCCCGGCCAGAGCTGAGCGACTCATCTCCCTCCAGGCAGGCCCAGCAGGCAGGCCCGCACCAGAGGGCCCAAACCCAGACGCACGTCTTGCCAGAAAGCACCCTCTAGCCGAGTCTCCCGGCAGTCTGCATTCTCCACCCAGGTCTTCAAACCCCAGGGTTGATCATGCCAGACCCCAAAGTCCCCAAAAGGGGATGCTTCACAGTCCTCCCCTGGCTGCATAGTGCACTAAACCCCAAAAAACCTGCCACTAAAGTGACTGCCTATTTAACAGCACCTCCCAATAGCCAAATCCTCAATCCACTGCAATGCTATGTAGGGTAGGCAAAAAAACACACTCTGGCCAGGCCAATCAGCCTGGGTGTGAAAAAATTCCTACCCGGCTTCTCCAAAGAAGCAACCAGCAAAGTGCCTACATAACATACAGGGCAGGCGGGAGGGCCGATCTTCGCTCCCCGACACAGACTGAGGAGAGCACAGGTCTGCCGTTAGAGAGCCAGACCATGCCTCCCAGTCTGTGCACCCAAACGGGCGCCCCCTGACTCTCCCTGTCCGGGGAGGCAAACTTATGCTTTTGCAGCCTAGCAGCTGCGCTGCAGGCTGCAAGCACCTGATTGCCCACCAAGGATGGAATAACAAGTCGGACACCAAGTGTTGGAATAAAATCGGGCCACTTTATTACTAAACCTCATAAACAGCAAGGGTACCCCACCAGCAGCCTGGCCAGGGCTAGGGGTCACCGCGACCGCTCCCCTGCCATAACAGACGAGAGACCCAGCCCCCCGGCCAGAGCTGAGAGACTCAGCTCCCTCTGGGCAGGCCCAGCAGGGAGACCCGCACCAGAGGGCCCAAACCCAGACGCATGTCTCGCCAGAAAGCACCCTCTAGCCGAGTCTCCCGGCAGTCTGCATTCTCCACCCAGGTCTTCAAACCCCAGGGTTGATCATGCCAAATCCCCAAATTCCCCCAAAGGGGGATGCTTCACAGTCCTCCCCTGGCAGCATAGTGCACTAAACCCTTCCAAACCTGCCACTACTAAACCCAAGTCTCTACTTAGGGCTTAGCGCCCACCTGGAGGCCCAAAGCCACCCGCAACCCTTGCTGCAAATCTCTCAGGAAAAGCATATTACCCCTTTCTGAGAGATGGACCCCATCCCCTCTGTAGAGGTCAGGACATTTTGCCAAAATGTCCGGATGGGGCAAATAGTGGCCCAACCCCGCTTCAAGCATCTTTTTAAGTTCCTTATTGGCTTTGTATCTAGCCCTTTCTATAGCTGAGGGGTCCAAAGCACAATGCCATACAAGGCGGGGCAGCATGGCTGACCACACTACTATGGTCCCCGGCCATCGCTCCTGAATGTGCTGAAAATCATCACGGGCCTGCCAAACTAAGGCCTTGCCCTTCAAAAACCCCAGATCATTACCTCCCAGGTGAACTATTAAGACCTGAGGAGGAGGACCCACTCTCTCAGAAAACAGCAAAGGCAGCAGGCCCGACCACTAAAGGCCCCGGCACCCCTGCCATTCAATAACAACATGCTGGCTGAGTCGCAGCTGAGAGCCTACTACAATTCTCCATGCTTGAAGAGCAGCCCAAAACACGTGGCTATGGCCGCAGATGAGAACTCGGCTCCGGCTCCTCTGGCCAGGAACAGCAGCATCTAAAAAGGGGAAAAAAAACCCAGTTAAACACAAACAGAACCAACACATTCCAACAACCCAAATCATTCACGGCCTAAGAAAAGGACGCACATAGGACTTATAGGCCGATGAACGCCAACAACCCAATCTCTGGATAGAGGAGGGAGAATACCCCATAGCCGTGGCTGTCAAGGCTGCCCCAATTCTAAAGGAGTGGGTCCCAACCTGCACCCCAGACAGCCCCAACTCACTCAAAGCCCAGGATGTCACAGCTCAAAACTGGTGTTTCGTCAACGGGCTACCGTCCCAATGAATAAACAAAAACCCGCCCTGGCTACCCCATACTGCCAAATAAGCAGCCAAAGCTGTAACTGGACACAGATCAAGCTCTGAGCAACTACCAAGCTTGAGCATAGTACCCCGCTGTAACTGATCCGTCTTGGAACGACGAACAGTAATGACTGCCCTGCCCCCAGACAGCTGCACATCTCCCAACCTCAGAGCCCTACCAGAAACATCCTTTCTAGACTGAGCCACCAGCTCACTCACCCTAAGAGCCCCAAAGAAGGCCAGCAATGATGCAGTGTGAAACAAACATGCTTCAAAAGACGAAGCACACACCATGTTCCATACCCTCTTTAAACCATGCAGAATCGATGGAGACATCGGATTCCACGTGTCAAACCTAGGACCAGCCTCTCTGGACCACCCCTCCAGCATCTTTCGGATACGAAAGTCTGCTGTATCCTCCCTTTAACCTAGTGCCTTACTGGCAAAGGCCAATGCAGACAGGCGCCCCCTAATGGATCGCACAGCCAACCCCTTACCTCGCAGAGATACAGAGTAATGGAGCAATTCCTCCACCGGGAGGGGCCAAACCCTGTGATACCCTACCTCAGCCCGAAAGCCTTCAAACTGCCACACAGCCCGTTCGTAAGACTTCCAAGTGCTAGGCGCAATGGCTAGACCTATCGCTCTGCAGGCTTCGGCTTTCCAATCAGCCATAGCTCCTGGGGCATTGCCATCAGCTCTCTGTCAGCCTCCAGGGCCAGCTGATGAAACCTCTCCATCTGTTTACAAGATAGAGCATCAGCCACCCTGTTTCTCACCCCAGGAACATGCTTGGCTAAAAACAAAATGTTAAGCCGCAAACAGCGCAGAGTAAAGGCCCTCACCAGTCTCATAACCCGCCCAGATTTGGAGTAAAGGGAATTAATGATGTGGACCACCGCCATATTATCACACCAAAAATGCACTGTGTGATTGGCCATATTCTTCCCCCACAGCCAAACCGCGAACAAAATAGGAAAGAACTCGAGAAATGTAAGATCTCGGTTCACACCTGCCCGTACCCAAGAGCTGGGCCAACTATCTGCGCACCAATGTCCACGAAAATTGACCCCGAAACCTAAAGAACCGGCAGCATCAGCATGACCTGGAGTTCAGCTTCCAGCCTCAAGTCGTCCCTCCAAAAAGAGACCCCATTAAAAGACTCCAAAAACTCCTGCCAGACCCTCAAAACATCCCTCATGCTGCCAGTAACCCTCGTTCTATGCTGAGGCAAGTGTAATCCTGCCATAGCATCACAGAGCCTCCTAAGAAAAGCCCATCCAGGAGCAACCACTTTGCATGCAAAGTTGAGGTGCCCCACTAGCTGCTGCAACTCCAACAATGTAACCTTCTTCCTAAGAAGAAAGGTAGAAATCCTAGTCCTCAGCTCCACTAATTTCTGAAGGGGCACCCTAGACAACTGTGCAACAGTGTCAATCTCGATCCCAAAAAGGTCAACCTCTAAGTCGGACCCTCCGTTTTTTCAGGTGCTAAAGGAACCCCAAGCTCCTCTGCCAGTTCAACGAAGCCCGACAGCAGCTGGCCACAGCGCCCTGAACCCGCAGGCTCCACAAAAAGTTAGTCATCTATATAATGAATGACTTCCTGCAAACCCACTTTCTCCCACATAGCCCATTCCAAGAATGTGCTGAAACGTTCGAAAGCCGAACATGACACAGAGCAGCACATTGGCAATGCTCTGTCCATGTAGAATTGCCCTCAAAGGAAAACCCTAAAAGCTCAAAATCATCAGGGTGGACAGGTAAAAGGCAAAAGGCCGACTTAATGTCGCATTTCGCCAACTCTGCCCCCACCCCGCAACTTCTCACAATGGCAATGGCCTGAAGCTTGTATATCTAACCGAGCATAAATGCTCAGGGATCCCATAATTCATGGACTTACCCTTAGGAAAAGACAAATGGTGAATCAAACGAAATTCACCAGGGGTCTTCTTAGGTACCACCCCTAAAGGCGAGACTCTGAGAGTGCTCACCGGAGGATATGGAAATGGCCTTAAAACCCTTCCCTCAGCCAGCTCCTTGGCAATTTTATCCCTAACGACCTGTTCCAAACCCAAAACTGACTTGAGGTTACCTGAAATGAACTGAACTCGAGGCCCCTGAAAAGGGATCCTGAAACAGAACTTAAAACCTTCCAACAAATACAAATTGTCCACCCTCCTAAGATACCTCACCAGCCAACGCTCAAGAGGTCCCACCCTTATCAGGCTGAGATGCTTTCTTAGCCGGAAAGGCACCTCCACTTCCCCCAGGCTTTTTTGGATTCTTACACCCCCGGGCTCTGGGGCAGTTGTCGAATGAATGGGATCCACCACACAAGGGGCATTCGTGCTTAAATTGGCACGCCTTTCTATTGCACACCCCAAGTGACCCAAACTCCCAGCAGAGCATGCGGGGTTGAACCGCCTGCCCCGCAGCGCCGTGGGGAGAGCTTGATGAAGCATAAACAGCTGATGAGGACCTATTTACCAAATGATCGCTGTCAAAACGATCACCCAAATTAGGCCTAGCAGGGGACATAACTTGCAGCCAAAGTTGCTGATGGATATGGTCCCATGGAAGAGATGGATACAGGGCCACCCTCATCTGGAACTCTTCGTCGTACTGTAGCCACACAGGGCCACTAAAGGCCATGTAGCCCTTATATATTATGTCCAGATACTGAAAGAGGGCGGCAGCCCGCCAAGGCTGAGCCCGGGCGATCACCCCCGCATAAATACAAAACCCTGGAAGCCAATTGGCCCAGGTTCTGTCCACCTTCCTCTTCTTCAACTTTTCTTTCTCTTTGTCGTCTAAATCCTCCTTATCTTTTTTTCCCAACTCCCTAAAGAGTAAGGAAAAAATGTCGACATACTCCCCTTTCAGTATTTTCTCCCGTGTTGCACGGAGCAGGTGGTCGCCTAATGGTAGGGCGACATCGCCAAATGGCAAAGAAGTAAAAGGCACCAACCCATAAAGGGAAGGTGTACCCATGAAGGGACATGCCATTCCCATGTGCCCAACACCTGCACAAGCCCCGCAAGGGCCCCCTTGACCACCAAGCCCAGGCTAGGTATATGGAGACCCTGACCCTAAAGAAGAAGGCACGCTTGAACTGGATGAGGGACAACTCTGCCCTGCAATCAATGCAGGACCACAAGGACCCCAGGGCCATGCCTGACCGCCTCCAACCTGCAAATTACCTGCTAACTTACCAGACCATCCAGAAGGAACAACCGCCACCCCCCATCCAAATGCTCCAGCGGCCTATGATGCCCCCACATCTGCCCCACTGGAACCAGCATCTCTATCCACAGCCGCACCACCAGACCTGCCCTCAAGGAAAAAAAGTCTGGTTAAAATGTTAGCCTGGCGACCCCTTCTAGACCCCAACACCGTCCATCCCACCAGGACAAGGCAAACCTGATGCTTGCTCAAGCACCCTCAACCTACTCAAAATGTTTGCCTCTACCACCCCATCACCCTCCTCATCTGATGAGGATACAGGAGGTGGTGGCCTTTTAGGCGGCGCCCTAGGTGCCTTGGGCGCCGGCTTCTTCCCCTTGGACTTTCCAGTCCCTTTACCCCCAGCCATGGCGAGTAAGCAATGCTCAATTAACCTCTCACACCTACACCAAGAATTTAAAATGGCCGCCACCAACCCCTGCAATGGGAGCCCCAAAATGGCTGACAGCCCTAGTAGCAGGGAAAAAAATGCCCTAAAATGGCACCTCAGCCAGGCCCCAGCAGCGCACCCGGCAGACAAAATCCCCTGAAAGGTAACTCAAAGGCCACAATCCAGCCCCTCAACTACCCTTTCGCAAGCAGGGCAAGGCAGCAGGCTCAAAACGGGTCATAAAGAATGTGGATATCAGCCCAACAACTCCACAGACCCAAAAGAAAAGCCCTGCCACCATTCCGTTAAATCTCTCCTCCCCCCCCCCCCTCAGGGAAGCACCAACACCACCCGCAAAATCAGCCTGCGCACAAAACCCCCCAGCCTCTACCAACTCGCTCCCAAGAGCCCAAGCCTGACCGCCCCTCCCAGGACGCTCCAGAATGACTCAGCCATGATGAGCCGATGACAGGACGATCACTGGATCCCCCAACGCGTCTACAGCAGCCGCCGACAACCCCACTGCGCCGCCAACCGCCCAGACTTCAAAGGAGCCCGGAACCCTGACAGCCCTTCAAAGAACGTCCTCCGATCGTCGCTCCCTGATGCAGACTGAGGAGAGCACAGGTCTGCCATTAGAGAGCCAGACCACGCCTCCCAGTCTGCGTGCCCAAATGGGCGCCCCCTGACTCTCCCCGTCCGGGGAGGCAAACTTGTGCTTTTGCAGCCTAGCAGCTGTGCTGCAGGCTGCAAACACCTGATTCTCTCCACTTCTTCACTTTTGTTTTCTCTTTTTCTGGCCTGCAGACACCATTCTGGGCCAAAGTCTCCAGAGGAGATTAATGTTTTCTGTCACCTGGGGAAGAGACAGGAGGCCAAAAGAAAGAGGCAAGAGGCAGCAGACAGCTGGGAGAAAAGCTGCAGGAATTCCTTATGATCAGGTAAAAGTGCTTCCTTCCTGTGAAGTGGGTCAGACAGTGATATATTGAAAGCTAGAGACTGAGTCATGTATTAGACTCCAACTGGTGGGGTCCCTTCATTATAACTGGTAGGATTTTTCTGTAGGTTTACTAAAATCAGTGTGAATGACAATCCCTGCAGTCTGCACCATAACTTCCTTTTGATAAGCCCGCCATTTATAGCATGAAAACATTAATAGCCTGGTGACCATTTTGCAGCAGAGGGTAAAGGGAACCTGGCAACCCTACAGGTAATTCAATTACTAAGTGGAGAAACATTTTTGAAGCATCATGATCCACATTACTAGAAACATATTACTATATACATGTGCAGCATAGTGGCTGCCTTGACTGGAGCCCCTGATTTTTACACTGCGTCCAGATACAAGTACCTGTATGGTTTCTCCAATGTGGCCAGTTCAGCACACCATAGTCCCTGTCAGAACTGGGCCCCATGCAACCAGTTTTTTAAACAAAAGAGCCATTGGATGGTCTATTCAAAGAACTCTCAGATTCTCATGCAGGCTTGTCCTCAGTCTTTTTTGACGTCTACTCATCTCTCACAAGCCCTGCACTTTCTCCCTCAGTATATACACTCTTATTCTTGTGATGTTATTTATTCTTTCCCATTACCTTTATGCTGAGGATTCCTTTCTTTCTTCCAATGAGACACTTCTAACATTCACAACTACTTGAAAATTGCTCCCTCCTATTGCTAGATGATTCTCAGCATGCCACACCAGTGACAGTGATGTTAAAGAATCAATTATTGCTCTTCATTTCAAACAATAGTTTCTAGGAACCTTCAGCACACATCATCTCAGTTTGAAGTCAAAATGTGGATGAGAAAAAAAGTATTCCCAATGGGAAGAGACTACCTGCTAGCTGGAGAGCAGCTTGGTACTCAGTACTTAAGAATACTTATGGGTAAAAGGAAAATATTCATTACTCTCAGGAAAGAACTTAAGCAGTTTAACTAGCTATTGGAAGTCTGTATTTCATAGTTCTTGCAGTGCTGTTGACAGGAAGATAGGAAAAGGAGAACAGAGAAACTAACATTTGAATCCACTTAAAATGGCTTTCTATATCTAACAAATAATTTATTTACAACACCAGATGTCTATAACATCTGCCCCAATCCAGTATTATAGATCATCTGTTTTTCTCCTGATTGTAATTTTCTGGTTCATTCATAGCACATGATTTACAAATGAACATTATTAACTATTAAAATTCATCAAGGTTTGGACAAAAGTGTTGACTTGTTTTGTATTCTCTCTCAAGTACATTTTTATCAGATGTTCTCCAAAGAATATATTCCTCCCATTTTATGCTTCATAACAATGTTGAGAGAGCTAGCACAGATAAGCTCAAGGTCACCTAGTAAGCTTCAGGGGCAAGTAGAGCTTTGAACCAAGGTCTCCTGGTTCTAATCCAACATTCTACCAACTTTTTTATATTGGCACACATGTAAACTGTGGCTCAACCGCATCTGGGTATTTGATCACTGCAGATCAAGGCAGGGCACATAGGCAGAGGTTAAGATTCTTCTGGCAATTGACAGTTCAAATTTGAGAACACATCTTGCTTGTACTAGCTAACTGGCATACAAGCAAGAGCTGTATTGCCATATAGATGGAGGCAGGGACCCCATGGTTTGCACCTCTTCCCAACAATAAAGAATATGACTACATTTGCAGACAGAGTGAGGGGATGAAGCAGAGGTTTCATCTCACCTCATAGGCCTTGGATCCTGAGATGCTCAGGAGAAAGGCAGGTATATAATTTAAAAAAATAAAATAACTGAGGGGGGCATGTGGTTCAGTAGTAGAACATCTGCATGGAAGGTCCCCAGTTCAATTCCCAGCAGTGAAAAGTATCTGTTAATAGATGATATAAAAGATCTTTGCTTAAGACACTAGAAAACTGCTGTCGCTCTGTATAGACAGCACTGAACCTTATGGATCAATGGTCTGATATGTTCAAATAAATACACATGAACTCTCCAGTGGACAATAAGTGAGAGAGATATGAGGAAGAAGAATCAGATTTCTGTATGTGAGAGAGCCACTGATTCAGGATGAGATGCACAACCTACTTCTTCACATGTTAATAAGTGGGTAGGTCTGTTTTTAAACCAAAGTGGAAGATGTGGGCAAATATCATTTCTGTGCCTTATTCTAGTGCTTGAATAATTTTCTCTTTGCCAGGCTATGATCTGGCACATTTGTCAGAATGGGAGTAAAAGGCTGAAATTAAATCAAGTACAGTACAATAAGGAGGAATGCACTCACTCTTCCCGCACCTATACTTTTCATTCTTGCTTAAAAACATAGATAGCCATTTAACCCCTGCTTGAAGATCTTAGGTGTGTGTGTGTGGGGGGAAGGCTTCATGTTTCTGATCTACAAGATGAAATTTTAATTTATTCTTTTTCATATGGAGAGCCTTTCTTTCCTATCTGACAGAAGTTTGTGCCAGTGAATCTCTTGAAGCAAAAGGTTCAGTCCTCAGGTTAGGTGGAAAACAAAAGAAGTTATGGGTTTTCCATTGAAACAAATGGGGAACAGAAAAAGAATGGGAGGGATGTAATCTCTTGTCATAAGTATAATAAAATGAATGCAAAATATGCCTACCCAGTATTAATGATGAGAAAAAACATTACCAATCCCATTGCAAGTGCTTGATTCCAAAATACTTTTTTCATATTCAAGACATGTAAACAGAGAGAAGTAATTGGGAACATCTTCTTAACAGTACTAAAGTATCACATTTGGCACTGCCAGCTGTGCTAGCTTCAATTTTCTCATTTGTTTCTGTGCCCTATTATTTCTACCTCATCTCTATCCATCGCCAGCAATTTCTCTTTCTGTTTTTTTTTTTTTTTTTAAATAAAGATGACTATCCCTTTTGGAAGCAAAGGTATGTAAAATGCCAACTAATTGGAAGGCCAGGGCAACTTTTGTGGGACCAATAAATTGCATGCCTCCTCTGATGTGTTGTACAGGTGTCCCTTTTTGCACAGTGAGAATTATGTGGTTTTTCTGCAAAATCTCTTATGGCTAGATCACAACTCCTTTGTGCAACGTTTATAATGTCTTCAAGAACATCTGAGCAAATAATTGGATTCCTGCTCTCCCTTAAATCTCAGGTGCATTTGCATGTTCCTGCCAAATAAGAGCAACTGATTTGTACCCTGAAATGAGAACTCTGGTCATTATTTTAGCAAATAATGCTGACTGACTACCTCTCTTTGATTATGGATGTTTTCTTGCACCACAAGCAGAACAATATTGGATGAGGATTCTGGCATTTTTACAAAGTTGTCACTGATAACTTTTCCAGCATTGCAGCCAATGCTCATATTTTTAAAAGTGCATATTTGATACATTCAACTATACTTAACCTGTAGACAACTTTGTTCCATAGGCGTAGTAATAAATCCAGCTAATAATGGATTCACTTTCTTTATCTTTCTCTCCTTATCCTTGACTAGTAAATCTGAAGCAAGTTTTATGATGTGTAGGGAAAATATACACACACGCACACATACAGGGCTTTTTTTTGTAGCAGGAATTCCTTTGCATATTAGGCCACCCACCCCTGATGTAGCCAATCCTCCAGGAGTTTACAGGGCTCTTATTTGCGAGTGGTGGAATTAGAGACAAAGAAGAAGCAGCTGTCCCAGATGGAACAACACCCAAGCAGAACCCAGAGCTGAGCTGCCACAAGAGGGCAGCTCTGGCATTCCTTCCTCTGGGATGCCAGCACCAGCCTCCACAACAGCAACAGCTGTTCTTCAGCTGATGCTCTCCTCTACCCCACTGAAGCAGTGGCAAGGATGGGAATGGATAGCTGGCCCTCCCCCAGTCTGAAGTACCATTGGCAAATGGGTCCAAACAGGACTGGCATGCCCGCTAGGCAAACTTAGACAGTCACCTAGAACGCAGCCCTGGGGGACACCAAAGTGGGCACCTCCTGGAAGGATGGGAGCTGCCTGTCCCTTCCAGATTATTTAAATCATTCAGGAGGGTGCCCAGGAGCAGCTGCTGCCCTTCCTGCACCCAGGAAAGCTCAGCTCAACCATATTGGTTCAGCAAGTGACCCAGTGCACTAAGAAAGATGCTCTGTGTACTAGAAGCCTCTAGAATCAGTGTCTCCTCTTTAGTTTTAGCAGTCTTCCTCTCATGAGGATCAGCTTGCTTTACCTGCCCACTCTTGGTCTGTCTGCCATCCCATCCTGGCCTTGCTTCACTCCTTAAAGATGCTTTGCTCAGCCTCAGGTCACCATTTTTTCATGGCAGACTTTTTCATCTGTTGTCTGCCCCTGGCCCAAAAGAAGCCAGGCTATGTATAACGAGATCCAGGGCTTTTTCGGTGGCAGCACCAGAACTTTGGAACACCCTCCCAGAAGCTATAAGTGCCCTGCGGGATTTGTCTGCGTTCCGCAGGGCCTGTAAGACCAAATTGTTCAAACAGGCTTTTGTGGTTTGATTGAAAAAAGGCTGCCACTGGACATCCTACAGAATGCTGGCGATCTTGGTCGAGAAGTCAATACTGCCTATACTGGACTGAAATAGCGCTACAGAATGGTTTTAAAGTTAATATATGTAAATTATGATTTTATATGTTTTATTGGATTGATTGTTTTTATAATGTTGTAAGCCTCCCTGAGTCTGCTTGCGGAGAGGGCAGGATATAAATGGGAAGTAATAAATAAATAAATAAATATGGGGTGGTTTGCCATTGCCTTCCCCAATCATCTACACTTTACTCCCAGCAAGCTGGGTACTCATTTTACTGACCTCGGAAGGATGGAATGCTGATTCAACCTTGAGCTGGTTACCTGAACCCAGCTTCTGCCGGGATCAAACTCAGGTTGTGAGCAGAGCGTGGATTGCAGTACTGCAGCTTACCGCTCTGCACCACGGGGCTCTATTGGTCTATTTAGCTATCCATTTTCCCAGTTGTGCACTACATCTGCCAGCTCAAAGCAGAGAAATCTGATGTGTTCAGAGTCCTGGAATTAGGCAACTGAATAGAAAGTTATTGCAGTTTATTTCCCTTCCTAAGCCCTGTAGTTGTGTAAATGTATTTTCCCAGTAAAGTGGCAGTGCTTCTGAGACTTAAAAAACAAACAAACAAAAAGCACCTCTTCTTTGAAAGTGAACTGCTATTGCGTGCAATCTATTCTGCTGATTAGTTAATATATTTATTTAAAAATCATATGTACTGCTTTGCTATTACAAAAATATATGTCATACACAAATTAGAAACAAAACAAAATATTAAAATTACCAAAATCAGCTTGAGCATTTTTGGCAAGGTGATAGAAATATTTTTTACATAAACTTAAAAAAAAATCAACAGGAGCTAAAAAGAGGGAGAGAGAGAGAGAGCAGCAAGTCCCATTTGCTAAAATCCCTAATTATAGTTTAAACCTTGAAGATATCTACAGTGCATTTTGCAATATGTTTAGCCCTGTTTCCCTGGTTAAGATGTAACTTAACTTTCAGCTAAACAGTTAAACACTGACAGTGTGTTGATCACCTTTTTGAAGTGTACATGACTTGACAGGCACAACAACCATGCTGAAGTTCCCGCTAGGCCAGCCTGTCCATAAGTTGGGTGCCAGGCTTTAAGGGGTGCCATATATTTATTTTCCCTATTGGAAATAAAGAAAAACATATTATTAGTATGTTATTTTTAGACCTCCTTTTTTCTTCATATTGATTTTTTGTTGGGGGGGGGATCATAATTTGCCCAGGGCAGCATAAACTCTTGGGCATCCTTGGCTCCACATGTGCCACACAGTGGTCTTGGGATCTTCTTTCACTCTAATGTTTGCATGAAGGAAGACTGCATATCTGGGACCTGCATTTTGTTCTTTAGAGCATTAACTAATTATAGACTGGGTATAGCCTTTTGCAGTAAAGGTAACTGGTTAGAGACACACAGACATTTTTGTGTGTTTGACTATATTTATGTATACATTTACAGACTTCTCATATTCAGAGAATGACCTCCTTATGGTCTGAGTGAGGGAAAACAATTTTTAAATAAACCAAATTCCACTGGCTTCTATAGATGATTACATTTCTATATGATTTAATGGTAGAATATTGATGTTTATACCCCATGTTCCCATGGCACACTGAAGAGGGTTTTAACTGTGGAGCAAATGCACATCATTTTTTCATTTTCTTAATCTGATGCTGTTGGTGGTCATTTTCAATTACTGAGTTTGACACTGGGGGGTTCTTTATCTGAAGGCCAAGTTAAACAGACAGGATAACTAAATTGAAAAATTGAATTGAATATGTTAAGTATTATCCTGCAGTTTATATAATCTCAGTGTTCCCAAGAGTTATATGTTATAACTATATTGAACTTTAAGAAAAAGATTGGCATGAACTAGAAATGATTAAAACCACTAGTAAGAAAGCTTGGCAAGTAATGTTTGACTGAGTGGGGGGAGCACACTAGAAGGCATTGGAAAACATTGCAAGATGATTTACAGTCGATTCCTAAACAGTATAACACCATTCTAAGTCCCCTGAAGCCAAAGGACTTAGAAAAGTGTAATTCTGCTTAGGACTGTATTGATGTTCACTCAGGATGCTAAATTAAAACCCTAGCTCTCAATTCCAGAAGGATAACTGTGCAAGAAAGAAATAAAAGGGGTGAAAAACATTATTTATTTATTTATTTGATTTATATCCCACCCACCCCGCCAAGGCAGGCTCAGGGCGGCTCACAAATTTGAGGTCACACAGTTACATTGTTTAACCAAATAAAATAAAACAACAATAAAAACATAAAAACAATTTCTAAAAACATCTACTTATACTGGTATCAAGGTTTCAGACAGTGATCTGAATGGTGGTTAGCCATTCCAAGAGCTCCTAGGATTGCAATAACATAAAGAGGTAGACCATCGGTGATGTTTCTATGGGCCAATCCCACTGCTGCAGATGTTATTATTATAAAAATGCATGGCGGAAGAGTGCCGTTTTGCAGGCCTTGTGGAACTGTGAAAGCTCCCTGATCTCTTCCAGCAGCTCAGTCCACCAGCTAGGGGCAGCAACGGAAAAGGCCCTGGCTCTTATTGATTTGAGCCTCGCTTCTCTGATGCTGGGGACTGTCAACAGGTTTTGAGACCCGAACCGAAGTGCTTGCTGGGGCATGTGCAGGGAAAGGCGGTCATATGCAGGACCCTGGCCATATAGGGCTTTAAAGCACCTTGAAACGAATCCGGTACATTATCGGTAGCCAGTGCAGCGCTTTCAGCACAGGCTGAATGTGCTCCCGTAGAGGAACTCCCATCAACAGGAAGCTACTATGGACTAGAGGCCTGATTGTTTATGCAGCACAGTTAAGTTTTTACCTGGTTCCTTCCTGTACTGCTCTGGCAATTTCAGAGATTATATGAGGGAGAAGAAGAATATGCTTACTTTCCATCATCATGCCACCTGCCTCTCATTTTTGTCTCCTCCCATATGAGCTCCCCTGTTCCAAATATGACCAGAGTTGCACAGGAACTTAAAAACAACAACCAAAACTGGCACCCATACTGTTTAGAAACCCAGTTTTATAAGACCTTATAGTGTTACTACAAGAGCATCAACAGTGCATTCCTAAGCACAGTCACAACCCATTATGTGCATTAAAGTCAATGCACTTAACACAGTGTAACTCTGCTTTGGCGTGCACTGCATGTTTATGTATTCTAAAGGCAATTAATCAGATAGGAAAGACTTTACCTTTCATAGGGTGAGAATTTCCTATCATTCTGATTTAAACCCTTAAGGAAACAATCAGCCTTGGCATGAATTTCATCTCTGCTCCCTTCCCCTGCAATACATCTTTGTTCTGTTTCAGAAGAGAAATCCTGATGGTCAAAGACAGATGCTTGGATTCAATGAAATGCAAGTGGAAATATCAATAAACTTAGGGTAGAAGTTCTTGGCAGCATTTGACAGAATGGCTGCTTAAGAATGGTGTTCTGTCCCTTCCTCCAACATTTCCAATCCCTACTATACTTCAGTAGTTTAAAATCATCAACATTTATGGGGAAAGATAGCTGGCTAAAGTCTGAACAAATTGTGGCCCAAACAAAGAAGGTAGACTCTCACTTTAAGCCTATTTCCTGTCAGGATTCATCTTGCCTCCACCTCAAATGTTACTGAGGTAACTGACAAAACATCTGACAGAACGGTGACTGGTTCTTCCAGGGGCAAAAAATTTCCAATAACAACAGCAGACTTATCAACAGCTTTAAATAACTCAGAAATCTCACTAAGAGACTCACACACATACACACAAAAGATATGGCTTCAATGTTTAAACCAGTATTTGACCAGATATAATGCAAAAGTCAATCTCAGATGCTAAAAACACAGCAGAGCAAGTATTAAAGATCAGTCTAACCCTTCAGGACAATATCCAATGATTAAAACAAGGGGAGGAGAGGCTTGACAAATGCAAGATAGATTAATAAGTCTAGTCAATTCTCTTAATCAAAGTAACCTCAAACAGTGGATTTGGGGAGCGATCAGAAGAGAACACAGATCTCCCAATATTTATCTCACAATGGCTTGCTTCAGAAATGGGCTTGAAAAGGAAGATCATCCTGATGGTGACTAAAGCATACAGGATCAGAGCTCTAGATAAGTCAAGATTGCATGAAGCTAGAGATATCATCATCACACTTATGGACTATAGAGCTGTCTTAGAGCTGGCAAGACAAAGGGGATACTTTACATAGGAGGGGGGAAAAACTGAGGTTTATCATGATCTTCCTCCAGAAGCTATAGCAAAAGGAAGAAAGCTCAAATTGATCACAAGTAGTCTCATGGAAGCTGATTATCGCTACAAATGGCTTACTCCAACAACCCTGCAAGTCTCTCACCAAAGCAAATATTTCTGTATAGCTAACTTAGAAGATGGATATGAATTGCTTAATATCTTAAACTTAGACGAACCAATGGAAACTAGCAAGAGACCTCAAAAGAGGAAAATAATGTCCCCATCTGCATCTTCTAAAGACACTAAGGTTGCCATCAGAGGATGCATCTAAAATCGATTTATTTTAAGGGGTTGCAATTACTCTTCACATTATTATGATGAGTTTTTCTGGTTACATGTTTATTTATTGAAGTTATTGTGATACAATTTAAACTACTTCTGGGCTCGGGGAAGTGGGAGGGAGGGGAATGATGTACTGCATTTCTTTTGGTTCTCTTATTACTTATGGTTCTTGTTGCTCTTTGATAGGAAATAGGTTCCTATTCTTCTGTAGTGTTTTTTTTTTACTACAGAAGCCCCAAGATAACTTCTCATTGAGAGAATCTGTCAACAATCAATTGACTATTCTATTTAATTTTTTTCCTTCTCTCTCTCTCTCTCTCCCACCTCACCTCTTCTTTCTCCCCTACTCCATTGCCTCCTCTTCTCACACAATCAATATTATATATACCATGAAAGATTACAAGACATAGTTAAAAGGAATTTATAGAAACGATACCTTATTCCTCAAATAGGTCTACTGTCTTATAATTAAGAGGAAAGGAGATTTTATAAGTAAAGGGGACTCAAATATTTACTGTCAGTTTTATTTCTGTGTACATTTAAATCTGAAGACTGGGGTCATGAACAAACAATCCAAAATTCTATTTTTTTAAAATTAAAATGGGGGACCCCAATAATCTGGAGTAATAATAAAATGTCATCAAGTTGCAACTGACTAAGGATGACGCTGGTACTTATATCCTTTCCAGTATCTGAATGTTGTAAGTTTTAAGAATCTGAACCCCTAGTTTTGAGAATTTGAACCCATAGAACCAAACATTGAATACAGGCTGTAGTCCAGTTGCATTCACAATATTCAGTTGCATTCACAATAAAAACATCTCAGGTAAGAAATATGGGGGGGGGGGATTGTATCATGAGATTCTGGAGTAAGGATGGGCATGGACTGGAAAAATGCAGTTTGTGTTGGTTCATAGCTGAACCACTGACTGAACCCCAAACCGAAAAAAACTGGGAGGTTCATTTGCAAACCGAACTGCTTTGTGGCACCGCAAAACCCATTGAAAGGGATTGCATCTCATTGCTCATTCTGATTGCTCAGCTGTTTTGGGTTGTAGTCCCTTGAAACTGCAGCTTTCTGCTCTGTCCACAAACCACCATGAACTGCTTTAAAAGTACATGGAACTTTGGTTCATGAATCATGAATAGGGCAAAATTTGAAATGAATTTTGCTTTGTGGTTCAGTTCATGTCCATCCCTATGCTGGAGATTTTTGACTGAACAGACAAGGATTGAGCCACTGGGGAAGTTGTCTTCACATTTTATTGGCCCATTCCATTGAGCTCTCCATTTTCCATCAGCGACTGTTGCTAGGCAACCATAGTATTCCATGCTTGGTTCTGTCAGTAAAAGGTGGAGGGAGGCTCTTTCCAGACCTATTTTGGCCTTTGAGGGAGAACTCATCAGGGCCAGTCCTGACTAGGGTTTCCAGCTCCAGATTGGTGGGAAATTCCTGAAGATTTTAAGAACATACGAGAAGCCATGTTGAATCAGGCCAATGGCCCATCCAGTCCAACACTCTGTGTCAGACAGTGGCCAAAAAAATTATATACATACATATATATACATACAGATACAGACAGACAGACAGACAGACAGACAGACAGACAGACAGACAGACAGATAGATAGATAGATAGATAGATAGATAGATAGATAGATAGATAGATAGATAGATAGATACACACACACACACTGTGGCTAATAGCCACTGATGGACCTCTGCTCCATATTTTTATCTAACCCCTTCTTGAAGCTGGCTTTTGTGGTGGAGTTTGAGGAGAGCAGGATTTGGGAAGGGGAGAAGTCTCAGCTGAATATAATGTCATAGACTCCACCCTCCAAAGAAGTTATTTCTCAGGGGGAAAGAGATCTGTTGTCTGGAATTCAATTGTGATACCAGGAAGTCTTCAGGCTCCACATGGAGGCTGGGTACCCTAGACCTGGTAGCACCCCCTGGGTGACTTGATGCCAACTGACTGGCATGACTGGCTGCTTGCTACTGTTCAGCAGCAGCCTCACATGACAGCCAGTGTGGTGTAGTAGTTAGCACTTCAGAGCAGGGTCTACCAGACCCAGATTCTTGCTATAGAAACTGGGTGATTTTGGACCAGTCACAGACTTTCAGCCTGACCTATGTCACAAAGTTGTTGTGCAGATCAAAAGGGGGAGAGGAGAATGATGTAAACTGCTTTGGTCTCCATTGTAGAGAAAGGCTGTTTTTTCCCTCAGTAGAGGCTGCAGGGAGCTGTGGGGAGATGGAGAGCTGAAGTGAGGGGGCAGATAAAGGCAGATAAGACTGTACTTTTCCTAGGTAGAGGCTGCAGGGAGAGGGAAGGAGATGGAAGTCAGAGATCTGATAAAGGTAAGCTGTTGATTGACTGGGAAAGAAATAGGGTTGCCAACTCCTGGTTTTGAAATTCCTGGATATTTGAGGGGTAGACCCTTGAGAGAATAGTGTGTGAGGAGTGGTGGGGCCTCAGACATGTACAATACCACCCTCCAAACTAGCCATTTCCTCCTGGGAAACCACTGTTGCCAATCTCCAGTTAGGACTGGAGATCACTGGGAATTACAACTGCTCTCCAGATGACAGAGAAGATGGGTGTGTGGGAAGACAGGAAGGGTGGAGGGCACTTGCCCAGAGCCTCAATCGAAAACAAATTGTATTTTTCTTCACAAATGGTATTATTCCTAGTATATTAATATTTAGCAATGTTAGACATATCATGGTTTTGGTTTTTTTGTGCTTCTTCAAACTTCCTAATCATATTGCATTGTTTATGAGATTTTTCATTATGGTAACCGGAAAAAAGTCCAAAGGGAAAACCTCAGGGATATAAATGCTCACAGGAAAAAAAACACAAATGGAAACATGCCCACATGGAAAAATGCCCACATTGAAATAAACCCACCTTGAAAGAAGCCCATATGGAATAGGGTTGCTAAGTCCAATTCAAGAAACATCTGGGAACTTTGGGGGTGGAGCCAGGAGACTTTGTGGGTGGAGCCAGGAACAAGGTTGTGACAACCACAATTGAAAACTAAAGGGAGTTCTGCCCATCACAGCTTAAGGGGCCACGCTCCTTTTAAATGCCTTCCCTCCATAGGAAATAATGAAGGATTGGGGCACCTTCTTTTGGGACTCATAGAATTGGACCCCCTGGTCCAATCCTTTTGAAACTTGGAGGGTATTTTTAGGAGAGGCACTGGATGCTATGCTGCAAATTTGGTGCATCTACCTCAAAAACAGCCTTTTGGAGTTCAATTGTGCTTGTCACAACCTTGCTCCTGGCTCCATCCCCAAAGTCTCCTGGATCCACCCCCAAAGTTCCCAGATGCTTTTTAAATTGAACTTGGCAGCCCTATTCCAGGTGGGCTTCTTTCCATGTGGGCTTCTTTCAGTATGGCTTTCCCCCCCCCGTGTGGGCTTCTTTCCATGTGGGCATGTTTCCATGTAGGCTTTTTTCCTGTGAGCATTTATGTCCATGGGGTTTTTTCTTTGGCTTTTTGTCATTTGGGCTTTTCCCCTATAACCTTTCATCGTATTGGTTGCTTTGACTTACACTGTGGAATCCATTTTGAGTCTCAGTGAGAAAGGAGAAATCTAAGGAAAATGAACAAACGAACGAACGAACAAACGAATGAATGAATGAATGAGTGAGTGAGTGAGTAAGTGAATAGAACAAGTGGGGACATTTGATACTCATGGGGGGTATTTCTCTCACATCTTAGATTTCTCTCTCACACTAAGAGCAATGCTGCTGGGACTTCTGTAGCTCCTGCCCTCCCCCCAATAGCAACTCTGCCAGACTCCTCATGGCTCCCATCCCTCCCCGCCCTAGTAACCATGCTACCAGAACTTCCAGGTCTGCTGGGTACACTGTGACTGCTGCCCAATCCTGTTTGGCAGGAAGTTCTCACTTTGGAACAACCACGGAGGATGGATAAGCTACCAGCCTTCCTGATCTGCATACTTCATGCCAAGAAAAAAGTGAAAGGGTCCATCCTCTCCAACAGTCCCCTAATATTCTCTGCAGTCCTATGCAGTCTCATTCCAGCACCTAGACAGTAGCCAGGACGACAGCAAATTGGTCAAAGAAAAGAGAGGGTACAACTAGCTCCTCCATGGCAGACATTCTGGAAAAGAGCGAGCTGGCCACAGTAGGATGGTGGTGGTTTTACTTCCCTTTCCCCACAGCCAGGCTGTTCTCCTGTAAGAGCTTTGGTAGTCTTACTCTCTCATCTGAGCTACCATTACTTACACCAAGCAGAAAATGAAAGACAGAGAGAAAAGCCCTTTCCCTCACCCCAGATGCAAAAAGGCTGGTTAAAATTAAACAACAGTGGGGAGAGAGAACTCTAAAGGCTCAGAAATAATCTGCTAATTAAAAAAATGTTAAGGATATATATTGAATATTAATATTTTATATTGTTTTGTGTGTGTATCTGGGGTGGTAAGCAGGGCATATAGTAGTCATGTCACTCAATTGCTTGATCCTAATTGTGAATGTGGTTTTCTCCAAGTCATGGAGTGAGTACCACTGTCCTAAGTAGAGTTAAACCCTTCTAAATCCACTGAAGTCAATTGGCTTAGAAATGTGTAACTCTGCTTAGAATTTCACTATTATTTTCTTCCATGCTTTCCACATGGTGGCATGCCTATAGTTGGCATGATACTGAAATATAGCAGAAAAAAAATCTACTCAGGATATACTGTGGAGATGAGCAGTAAAAGCAAATGAGGCATTGGATTAGTTAACAATAATGGTAACTTTTCTCTGTTTAGAAAAGGGAAATTTTGTTCTGGGGATCTAATTCACTTATTTTTTATGAGGTAAATTAGTGAAGTGTGATGATACGGTAGAAGATCTGATGAAGCTTACTATATTTGTCTTTGGGCTATCCCACCACTAACGAGGCCAATAAAAACCCTTAACATTCAGTCTAAATACATTCGAACTCAATAGGCTTGAACATGTTTGTCTGGTCTCAAACTTTCTCTGAGCAGTTGAAACTGCCTGATAACTGAGTTAGTGGATGGTATTCAGGGTCAGAAGTTACTGCTCTAGAGGGGGACACCAAACATAAGTTAAGGGTTCTTTTCAGTTTTTGTGTGCAGCAGCCTAATTAGGCTTCAGCCTTCACCTCATGCCATTTTCCCAAACTGAAACAGTCCTGGGGGAGGGGGTACAGAAACCATTATTATGGTGGTCTCCACTAGGGATGGGCACAAATCACATTTTTGCAGTTTGGTTCATGCAGTTTGGTTCATCAAAGCCACCATGAACTGTATCAAAATTCATGAAAGATTGTGGCAGTTCATTAGTTCATGAACATTTGGTCATAATTCATGATGCACTTTAGTTCATCAGCCAGTTCATGCCCATCCCCACATAAAGCAAGCTTCCATGCACTAAGCCACAGCAGAAGGTTTTTACCAGTGACTACCATGGAAACATGAATTGGAATTTTTGTCTTTCCAGGATAGTATGTTGAATTACTGGCTTTATTTTATATTCACCAGCTGTACCACTTTCTTTCTTTAGTTCACAAAAGTTGGGCATTGCTGAGTAAAAGTCTCCTCTTCATTTTTTTTTCCAGGTTTGCCCTGACAGAAATTTTCTTCCACTATACCTTGGCATCTATAAGCACAACATGAGTTTAATGAGGAAACAGAGCTTATGTCTGGGTTTGTTTGAAGACAGCCTTAAGGGGTTCATTTATTAGAATCTGAACATCAGGCTTGCCAACAAAGGGAGTGTAAAAAGCAGTGAGCAACTTCAGTGTGAACAGCAATAAAACTAGGATCAAGAGCTATGACTAAATTATTTTGTCAGTGAGCTAGTGCAAAGTGATATACATCAGTCACATTTGAAGATTTACTGTGGCATTGTAACGACATATAGAATTTTATCATTTGCATTCCCATCCTTGTTTCAGGAATTTCTTAGTCAGAGTCAGAAAAACAAGGTTGTCAAACAGGACAAACTGAAGAACATAACCCTCCTTACCTTGAATACAAGTACTCAGTTTCCTCTGGATACTTTAGAAGAAAGGATGGCTTTATCTAGACAAGTAAGGATCCCCCCCTCCACCTTTCAAAAGAAAATAGTTTTAACAATTTAAAATAATTTTACCAGCGGTGCTAAAATAAATGTTTTAATGTGTTAAATGCAACATTAAGGAAGGCTTTAAGATTAGTGGAAATTAAATTTACAAAAGCAGCCATGTAGAGAAGACAGTCTCTTATCATTTAAATACTATAGATACAAAATGTGCCTCAATCAGTTGTTCTCCACTCCTTGATGACAACATCTGCTAAAATACCAAGCCCCCAAGCTCTAATTTATTTAGTACTGACCCCATCTTTGAAGTACCAATATAAACTAAATGTTGATAATTAAACTTTGCACATTTGTTAACCCACCTGAATAAACTTAAAACCCAGCTCTTAATAATAAATGACAAAAAAAAAGAATGAAAAGCAAGTCCTTGCTGGCCTAGAACTGAGGTGCCTACACAATCATTGTGCTATATTCATGTCCTTAGGTCAGGATTAAGGGTAATATAATTTGTGTTTGTGTAAAACACCTTGAAAGTTTCTCTGAGCTGTTATCAGGAGGAATGGAATATAAATGTACAGAAATAAATAATAAATATTGGAACTGGAGCCAATTGCTTCTATTATCTGCACTCAGTAGCAATGTTCCCTCTAAGCTGCAGAGTCTTGTGAGCAAAATTCTACTTTGTGAGCTACTGGTAATAAAGTTGTGAGCTACTGCCAGACCCGGCACATGGAAGTAGGCCATGTAGGTCTACAGGGCACCACAAGGCACCCCCTTCCCACATGCCAGCTGGCACAGCTGTCTCTTTTCCCCGCCTGAGACTCAGGCGGAGAAAAGAGGTGGCTCAGCCTTGTTCCTGAGCTGTCTCCTCTGCAGCAAAGGCAGCTCAAGAGTGAGGATGAGACCCTGTGATAGTTTCCCTCCCCACCCAAGATTTGGATGGAGGAAAGAGGCGGCTCAGCTTCGCTCTCGGGCTGCCTCCCCTGCAAGAAAAGCAGCCCAAGACCGAAGAGGAGGCCCCACACTGGCTCTTTCCCCCACTCAAAACTTGGGCAGAGGAAAGAGATGCCTTGGCAATTTGCATCGAGGGCTCCTCTCGAGGAGCCCTCAATGCAAATGGGGCAACCTGGCTCCACTCAGCCTTTCCATGCTGCAGGAAGGCTGAGGGGGGCGTTTTCATAGACGATCTGGCAAACGGGATGATCTGGCCCTGCTCAGCCTTCCCACACTGCGGGAAGGTTGAGCAGGGAGCGTTTACATGGAGGCCTCCTCGAGAGGAACCCTCCCTGCTTACGAGCTGATTTGGTCTGGCGCTGGGGGCCTTCCCCCACTGGAGGGCAGGAGGTAGAGCCCACAACCCTTCCAGACTTTGTCAGGGTCTCCTGAGGCTCAGGAGGCCTCAGCAAAGTGTGTGGGGGCGACAGTGACATAACTGTGATGTCATCAGTGTGTGCACATATTTTGTGTGCATGCAAAAAACAGGGCGGGGGGGGGAGAGGATCATGGCTACGCCTAGGGGTGCAGGCACCCTCAGCCCTGGGCCTGACTACTGCATAAATTATTGTGCTCTGAGGTCATCCTTCCTGAGCTAAGACAAAAATGCGAGCTGGAGGCTAAAAATCTGTGAGCTACCTCACGCTAACTCAGCTTAGAGAGAACACTGCTCAGTAGTACGGTGGATGTGTGACAGTGCTGCTTTTCTACTTTAGAAACAGAGGGGTAGAACTTACATATTGTATATATGTAATGGCTTTAGTAGTGGGGCACTGCTCTTTCCTCCCCACCCACACCAGCTCATAGCACTGAGCCATATGTAGTTGCCTTATTGCAACTTAGGTATAATATAGTGGGTTCCTGTTGGGTTTTCTGATGCAATTTCACTTCCTGTTGTCATGAGTTAATTAAATGAATGTATATGCATGCTGATGTTTAGCCAGTGAGAGGTATAGCCAATGAGAATGTTTGCACGTACTTCTCACTCAGGCTAGGTGTCGATATGTATAGTGACCATTGAAGGAAAGCTCTAATTGGCTAATCCATATATTTGGGAGGTGGTCTGGGGAAAAGCATTTGGTCAGTTTTATTGTCCTTTGTCTAAGCCCTCAGATCTCCATGCAGTTAGAGTTTGGACTCCATAGAGTCGAGATGTAGCTTAGAAGCTAGTAAGGATATTGAGTCCTTATTTTTTTTCTAATAATCCCAGTTACCCTTTCCTCATAGTAAAAGTAAACTACTGTATTCTTAAGCTAAAACGTCTGCCTGGCTTGTTTATTGTGGTTCTCTCCACACAACTCTGCTAAAGTATCTCTAAACCCTAACAGTTCCACGCAATGAAGAAGCGAGATGGTAGTGATTGTAGCTCTTTTATTATCACAGCATAGTATAGGGCTGTGCTCTAAGACTAAAGACTGGGCCAACAGGGCCAACTATATATACACACTTGCATGCTATTGGACCATTTAAACCAGCAGGGGGGGCATGATTGGAGCAGGACAGCAGGGATTTGGATCCCGAGTCCCCAAGCTCAGTCTTCCAGACTCCAATGAGCCAGGCAAGAACTCCATATATTAAACATAATTCAGCTCACATATATAACATTAGGCTGCATTCTTTCACATTTATCAAGTGAGTTGCACTGGCAGTTCTTTATTTTCTTGGTTGTATTGTGCTTAATAGATTGGTGACAGTGATGCCTTTAATTCTTAGAACTCTAGCAGAAGCTCCATGAGAATCATGCAATTCCATTCACATGTGGCCCACTGTTGGGCATTATCAACTGTGACTATTTATTTATTATTTGTAATTTTGGCACTAAGGTTGTCCAGAAGATACCATCATTGTCTGCCTTCCAGAAGCTGTATAGGGCTAAATGTTTTTCTGCCAACAGACATACTTTCTAGAATTCTGAGGGCGTGGGGCTGAACTTGTTTTCTAGTATTTGTCTTCTAGTATTTTGATCTGTAAGGCACTGTGGGTTATTTAGGAAACGAGGGAGTTAAATATTTTAAAGAATCCGGCCCTCCCCGACCGCGCCGCCGCAGGTGGCTGTGGGCGGGGGCCGAGTTTTGCCTCCCCGGATGGAGCGAGGCAGCGCTTCCTGCCCATACGGGGATTTGCAGGGCGGGGGCTGGGGCTTTATAAGCCCAGCCTCGCCCTCCTACACGCACTTCGCCGCGTGTTTTGGTCTTACTATATCAGGCTCTCGTCGTCTTTTTTCCCGACGAGGCCTGTGGCGGCGGAGGCAGTCAGCTGTTTCGCGGCCTCCTCCTCGGCTTGGCTTCGGAGCTTCGGCGGGCTTCTCTCTCCGGCAGCGCCGTCCTTCGGGCTGCCTTGCCTTTTAGAGCGGCTGCGCGCGAGCCGTGCCTTGCTTTTCGCGCGTTGTTTTTGGCTGCTCCAGCTGATCGTCGGGGAGAGGAAGGGCTGTATCTGCGGCGTTCGAGCCGGCTCGTTCGAGCCGCGGCGTGCTTCTTGCACCGGCACGCGGCTGCGCCTCGCCTTTCGGCCCGGATTCGGTCTGCTCCGGAGACCGAATTCGGTCTGCTCCGGAGCGAGGAGGCGGTAACAGCTTTAGAGCTGCTCTCAGGGTAGGGCATCTGCTTGGTAAGCAGAAGGTCCCAGGTTTAATTCCCAGCATCCCCAACTGAAAAGGGTCCAGGCACGTGGGCATGAAAAACCTCAGCTTGAGACTCTGGAGAGGCGCTGCCAGTCTGGGTAGACAGTGCTGATTTCGTTGGACCCAGGGTCTGAGTCAGTATAAGGCAGCTCCATACGTTCTTCATATTTTCCCTGTGGGTCTGGGGCTGGTGCCCCTGGGCTTCCTTGTAGTTGGGTGGGGCCTGATCCAGTAGAAGGCAGCCTCATTGGAAGGGGTTGCTTCCCCTCTTTCTTGGAGTTCTTTCTTGGGCTGGGTCAGCCTGGTGATTTGAACTTGGCCTGGTTGGGCAGCGGCGGCCCTTTACTATCCCTGGTGTGGGGACAAGGCCTCCCAGGTATTCGGGCTATAGGCTTATAGCTCAGTAGGGCTTTTAGCCCATGTGGAAATGGCTCCCCAAATGGGTAGGGGACTTCCAAGGGCAAGCAGCCCGTTAAGGCACAGGGTAAGAGGCCTGCCCCCTCCAGGCCCGGGGTTGAGTAGGAGACCAACACCAGGCTGGCCATTGTTGAATGTTTGTCCGCTCTGGAGCGCCAATACGGCCTTGACCCAGGCACATCGGGGTTACCCCGGGGGGGGGGGGGAAGCCGCGAGGGCGTCCACACAGGCTTTTGAGCTAGAGGTTCTGGCCCGGCTCTCTACTTTACAGGACATGGCTGCCTGTCCTGGACAGTCGGGTGAGACGAGGCATGTTTCCTGTTGAACCCACCTCGGATTCTGAAGATGGGTTGGTTCCTGCTGAGGCCCTGAGCGTCCTGAGGATCGCGGCGCTGCACCCGTCGTGCTTGCTGTTGGTGCACCCGGTCAAAAAGGTTAGCTGGGTGGGCCTGGGCCGACCGGCGCTTGGCCTTGGGGTGTGTGGCCCCATTTTATCAGCCTGCTGCTTCCCTGCCGGCAATCGCGGGCGGGCCAAGTGCAGCTTCTGGGTCCTCGGTGTCCACGGTGCCAACTGGCAGTTGGGGAAATCGTGGGCAGGGACAGATTCTCCCGTGGGGCACTACATCTGCCCCCCAACGCCCAGTGCTCCGTCTACGTCTCAAGGTACGGCAGGTCAGGTCACGTAGGGTGGACCTTGTCCATGGGGCCAGTTGTGGAGTGGTCAATGGCCTCCCGGTTGGCCCAGCACCTCCAGCTGTTTTGGGGGTTGGCCCCCAGCCTCATTGGGGTCGGTCCCATTTCAGTGTCGCCCCCTTTTTGCATCACGGCCAGGCCGCTGGGTGATCACTCAACGGGGGACACCCGTGAGAAGCTATTCAGGGGCGTGTATGCAGTTGTCTTTGGCCTTCTTTACAGGAAACTGGAGGAGAAGGACAAAGATGAAGTGGATGAGAGGGACGAGGAAAGGATTAAATGGAGGAAGGTGGAATGAAATCGGGCTAACTGGTTGCCCGGATTTCTGATCTATGCTGGTGTTATAGCGCGTGCACAGCCTTTACGGGCTGCACCGCTATTCCAGTATTGTGATATTGTCTACAAGGCGTATACAGACTTCTCGGGCGCTGCATGGCTGCAGTTCGATTAGGAGTTTCGGATGAGGGCTGCCCTCAACCCTTCTATGCCTTGGGACCGAATGAACCAGTAGCTTTGGCTGCAGCTCGTGTCCCCCGCTAAGCCTAATGCTGGGGACAGGTCTGACAGTGGTCACCTGGTTAGTAGGCAGGCTGGTCTGTCTGGTCCCCACGTTTGTGCGTGGTAGTCGGCCAATCCCGGCTTTTGTGCTGGGAGTACTCGTCCCAGGAGGTTTGCAATCGTAAGACCTGCAAGTACAAGCATGAGGCCCACTGTGTGGGGGTTCGCATGCCTTGTCTGCATGCAGCAAGTCCAAGCCCCTGAGTGGCACCAAGAGGCCCGAGGGCGGAGCCAAAGCCCATGGTTCTGGTAAAGGGTCCCAGCCCCATCAAAGTGAGAGTTCTCATCAAAATGTTAGCCAGCTACCCTAGGGCGAGTGATAGAGGTTACTTACGTGAAGGTTTTTGTTTGGTTTTTCCCATTTTAGGGTCCACGTGGACCCTGTATGGCGAAGAATTTAATGTCTGTTAGAGGGATGGGTCGATGGTGGGCCGGGTTGTAGCCTGCCACGTGGTGGATATGGACCTTTGCCGTAATTCAACGTTTTAGAATTTTTTCCTAATCGCGGTTGCGGTGCGATTGCGGGGTAGGATTTGGCCAACCATGTTGTTCACTTTTGGTGTGACTTCATGGCTGTGGTCTAGGTGATTAACACCCTCACGTCCGAGTCGGTCCCGGTTATGTTCCTTGTTCGCTTTTTTACCTTGTGTTGTGTAAGGTTAAACATTTTGTTCCTTGCCAAGCACGGCCCGGGGTGTGCTACGGGGTCGCGGACGCTTTGTCGCGTCGTTAGATAGAGCGGTTTCGACTCATCACACCGGGGGCCGACCTCCTGCTGGCTCGGATGCCCCCCAGAGATTTGGCGGCTTGGAGAGTCGAGGCCAACCAGGCCATGAGGCTTGCCCTAGCCACCTCTACCCGTAAGGTCTATGACCGCTCCGTTGAGCAGTTCACGGCTTTCAGTGAGCAGGTAGTATTGGCAGACCTTTGGCCGATTCCGGCAGCGCATCTCATGCAGTGCTGCGTTGAGCTGAAAGGTAAGTGGTTGGTGGTAAGGACCATTAGAGCCAAGTTGGCTGCAATGGCGTTCACCAGCAAGGTGAAGGGGTTATCTGACGTCTCTTATGATTTCAGAATTCTTAAAATATTGGAGGGCGGGGCCCGTGAGCAAGGCCCGCGGCCTGATACACGGTACCTCCTTTTCACCTGACGTGGAAAGGTTTCCGTAAGTCATGGCCAGCAGTTTGTTTTTTCTAAACTTGAGGTTGTTTTGTTTCAGGCAGCTGCCATGTCCGCCATCTTTTGGTGCGTTTAGAGTCAGCGAGTTGGTGGTCCGCTCGCAGATGGATTGTTCTGGCCGAGCTCTCCATGCTGGAGATGTTAAAAAATTACTGGGGACTCCGCAGCCTTAAAGGTGCGCGGGTCTAAGACTGACCAGAGGCAGTGGGGCGTCACGATTACATTGGGCTCGTGACAGGATCGTTACCCTGCCCTGTTTTAGCTTTGGCCGAGTACATTGCTGTGCCGGGTTATGATGCCGGCCCTTCTCCCTTTTTTTTTTTTTCTGCACGAGGACGGGTCCTCGTTAACTACATTCCAATTTTGGTCCGTGACCAGCCACGCTTTGGACGAGCTTGGGCTGACGGGATTTCGGTCTGCGACCCATTCATTTAGGATTGGGGCGGCATCAATTCCTGCAGCCATGGGGTACCCGGGGCTGGCCATCCAACGGGTTGGGAGATGTCGGTCCCCGGCGTACATGGGCTACGTTCGTCCTGTGTTGCCTGGCAAGTTTTAGCTGGGCTGGGTTTTCACATTGTTATTTTCTCTGTTTTGGGTGCTGTGGCGCAGGGCGAGAGGCAGAGGATTCTGATCGCCGGCCACGGCATGGTTGTGGGGCGATGCCGCCCCCCCCTTTTTTCCCGGCACGAGGACGGGTCCTCGTTAACTACATTCCAATTTTGGTCCGTGACCAGCCACGCTTTGGACAGGCTTGGGCTGACGGGATTTCGGTCTGCGACCCATTCATTTAGGGTAGGAGCGGCATCAATTCCTGCAGCCATGGGGTACCCGGGGCCGGCCATTCAACAGGTTGGGAGATGGCGGTCCCCGGCGTACATGGGCTACGTTCGTCCTGTGTGCCTGGCAAGTTTTAGCTGGGCTGGGTTTTCACATTGTTATTTTCTCTGTTTCAGGTGCTGTGGCGCAGGGCGAGAGGCGAGGATACTGATCGCCGGCCACGGCATGGTTGTGGGGCCGCCCTCCAAGCCCGGCGTCGAGTTTGGGCTCGCAGTTGGGGCTTAGTGATGGGCAGCCGTTGAGTGGCAGGGCCGTCGGGGCCTTCGCAGGGACGGGCTCCTGCCACTCTCGTTTTGGGGAGAAATGGTCCTCCGCCACTCTTCTTGCTTATTCACCTGGGAGGCAACGATTTGGGCCTGGTGCAGGGGAGGGCCCTGTCACTTTTGGCAGTCGTTGGCCTCAAGGTGATCCGGAGCAGGTGGCCCGAGGTGCGGTTACATTGGTCTGCCATTTTTCCGGCGGGTGTGGAGACGGCTTGGGACCCTGTTGGGTTGGAGAGAGCCAGGCGCAAGGCCAGCAGAGCGTTCAGGAATGCGCTCCGAGAGGGCCTTGGCCTTTTTGTTCCACACCCGGCCATCAGGTTGGACCGGGCGGACCTGTACCGGCAGGACGGAGCCACCTGTCCGTTCTGGGAACAGGGCATTTTTGGGCGAGTTACAGCTGGGGTTTCGGTAGGCTTTGGCCTGCCGGTGGGCCCAGGGGCCTAAGCTGAGGCTTGGCCCTGGGGTGGCGGGTGTTTAAGTTGGTTTGCAGGTTCCGGTGAGCACCCATGGTTTTCCCTGATTTAGGGAAGTAGCGGGATGGGACAGTAGCGGGGTTCTACGGCCCTCTGCTGTCTTGCCCGCTATCGGGTCACCTCTTCGGGCAGGCCGTCCCTGGGTGGGCGGCCGTGCCGTGGGGTGTAAACCTGGCCGGTGCCGGCCTGGCAGCAGCCACTTTCAACTGGCTGCGGCCGGGGGCAGGGTGGCTCGCCCTTCCGGACAGGGAAGGGTCCTGGGGTGTCTCCCTTGGCCTGTCCGGTAGCTGGTAGTTGCCCATGCTGTTTAACTCAATAAAGTTGCCCTGTTTTCCATCCAACTTTGGCGTTGTCTCGTTCTTCCGACTGGGGGGGCAATCCGGCCCTCCCCGACCGCGCCGCCGCAGGTGGCTGTGGGCGGGGGCCGAGTTTTGCCTCCCCGGATGGAGCGAGGCAGCGCTTCCTGCCCATACGGGGATTTGCAGGGCGGGGGCTGGGGCTTTATAAGCCCAGCCTCGCCCTCCTACACGCACTTCGCCGCGTGTTTTGGCCCTCCCTCCCTCCCTTTAATAGTACAGGTTTTCTCGGTCGCCGTTTTTACGGGGCCAGGTAGGAATTTTTTCATCCCAGCTGATTGGCCTTTGCTGGGATGTTTTTCGCCTACCTTGTACTATTTGACTGTAGGTTGGGTCTTTAATTGGTAACTTTATTGGCGGGTGTTTAAGTTGGTTTGCAGGTTCCGGTGAGCACCCATGGTTTTCCCTGATTTAGGGAAGTAGTGGGATGGGACAGTAGCGGGGTTCTACGGCCCTCTGCTGTCTTGCCCGCTATCGGGTCACCTCTTCGGGCAGGCCGTCCCTGGGTGGGCGGCCGTGCCGTGGGGTGTAAACCTGGCCGGTGCCGGCCTGGCAGCAGCCACTTTCAACTGGCTGCGGCCGGGGGCAGGGTGGCTCGCCCTTCCGGACAGGGAAGGGTCCTGGGGTGTCTCCCTTGGCCTGTCCGGTAGCTGGTAGTTGCCCATGCTGTTTAACTCAATAAAGTTGCCCTGTTTTCCATCCAACTTTGGCGTTGTCTCGTTCTTCCGACTGGGGGGGCAAATAAATTTTACACCTCATCCTCTTGTTACAAATCAGAAAAGTATATTGGAGCAAGAGAATGTGTGTGTTCACATGGCGACTGCTTGCAAGTGGATTTTGTTATTCTTACACAGTAAAAATCCAGCTGCAAAGCACATTATGTAAAGTGTGAGACCCTAAAATTAAACAAAAACTCATTAATAACATATTTTAAATTTAAAAAAAACAACACTAAAATTCTTAAATGAATAACCAGCTGAAACACTGCTTGTATATACCTTAAAAAACTCTGAATCGAGAAATTTTAATTTTTTTAAAAACGTTTATCTAAATTTAAAAAGAATTTATCTTAAAATGTTGGGGTGGGGGGAGAAACATTTTGCAAGGGCTATGAGGAGTGGAGCCATTTGACATGCAGCAAACTTCTTCATCCCATGTATTGTGACCACAAGAAGCTCATAGCACCAATTGAGGATGACACAAGGGCTTGCAGTCCTAGAAAATAATGGCAAACATAGATTGCTCTCTTTGCACACAGACCAATCTTTTTTTCAGGATGGAAGTTTCCCCCAATATATCATTCCCTTTTGCTACTTTCCATTGATCTGTAGGGTCCCGAGTCACATTCAAGTGCCAATGGTGAGATTCTTCCTGCAGGGAGCGTATTTTTGAAACTGCCCCTGCCTGCCTTTGACCAAGGGAGCCTCCAACCAGCAGAAAAAAGAGAGCTGCAATGATCACTGCCAGGGTGCAAACACAAGTAGTGGTCCCAGCAATACCACTTTGTCCTCCAGATTCCAGGGTTCCCAAGTTCCAAGCAGCTGATGATGGAGATAATTCCTAATGTGCTGAGTGTGGAACAAGTACCATGAGAAATCCACTGTAGTTGCTGTGAAAGCCTTCTCTAGACCAAAATATTCTCAGATCCCAGAAAATGGTGCTGCTGGGATTGTTTTCCAAGTATGTTTTATGTTTTAGATCAAACATACTCGCTTTCACCATTGTTGAGGTGGGGTGAGGGTGAAAGGAAGCATGCTGTGGGCACATGGTCCCTCTGGCAAGGGGAAATTGGGTGCTGGACATTTCTCCTCAGCCTGCACAACCTGGTATGGGCACAGGCTGCAAAAGCCCGAGACACTATTTAAGAAAGCTCCACACAAAGTCCTCATCCTCTGAACATGGATCATTGGTTTGCCCACCCACCCTTCCTCATATGTAGTTTTATCGAGCATCAGGTGGGTTGCCTGATGTTTGGATCTGTCCATATGCTGCACCATTACTCTTTAGTCTGTATTCAACAAAAATAAGCTGTGGCCACGTTTTACCAAAGAATGCATATTCGGCTGCACCCCCGTAAGAACCCTGTAACCTCTTGGAGGATTAGCTACATCAGGGTGGGGTTGTAGCCTAATATACAAAGGAGTTCCGGCTAAAAAAAACAAACAAACCCTGATTCCAACATCTCACTCTCTATTGAGCCAGAGTTTATGGACTAAAGCTGAACTGGAAAAAGAAAACCCACAAAATTTTATGATGTTGGGCTTGCACATATCAGCTACATGACTAGTATGAGATTCATATGCAAAGTATTTCACATGTACCAGCTCTCAAGAGAAAATGTGTGGGAAGCACTGCAGAAAAATAACAACCTCAAAACAATACTGAGTTGTAAGAGATTATGGACAATTGCTTCTCTTCAGGCTAGCATGTATTTCTGTCTTAATCTACAAAGATATGCAGGCCTAAACTAGTTCCAATGCCTGCTAGTTGTAATGGTATCAGAAACAGAAAAACTTTAGGAATATTTAAGACATCAGAAGTGTCAGTACAGACTCCTGCTATATCTGATTTACTCTGTGACTATTCCTTCTCTTCAAAGCTCACCAAGGATTTCCTTCTATCCTCTGGCTAAGCTATCTAACAATCTAATGCTAAAGTACATACTGCATTTTAAAAAGGTGGCAGCATTTTTACAAGAGCTCTTAGAAGTATAAGCATGTCCGTTTTAAAAGGTTCCTTCCTCGGTTCAGAGAAATTGTCAAATATACATGAACAATCAGACGTTGGTGTAAAAAGCTGCTGAGCTGCCAAATGTCACTGTCTGAATTGAAGTAAAATTTTCTTTCGGTTTCTTATTACACTGAAAATTGTAATCTGTGCCAGGCTATGAATATTTGATTAAACTCTGCATGTAATTTCATGGGGTAGTTGGCTACTGGCTAGGAAGTAATCTTGTTCATAGCAACAAGTAATTAATCAAGTTTAGCAAAAATACTCATTCAAGTCCAGGTATGTTTTATTACAGTCTTTATACCTTTGTGTTCTATAGAAATGTTCAGGATTTGTCTTACTCACAGGCATCATATACCTACTTACCTGTAAACAATGATTATATCCTCTTAGAATCATGAATTCTGGTGTCTGTATACTCCTATCATCCAGACTCCAGTTCTATCATTACATACATGAATGGTCCTGTTTCAGTCTTCTAAAATGGGTACTCCAAAATTCAGACATGATTTGGTATTGTCCCATTTTTGACGCACACTCAAATGGGCCATATTTACTGTAGATATGAATGCAGCAATATGCTATCTGCACATTTTACCTTCAACTCTAACAATGCAGAAACTTCCAGCTGAATTCATAATCAATTATTATCAATCAATTATAACAATTGTTTGGGAGATTTTTTTTAAAAAAAATTGCTACATCACTATTGTGAGAATTAACACTCTATTCTAGTTCCAGATGGTAGCTGTGTTGGTCTGCTGTAAGACAGCTAGATTTGAATCCAGTAGCACCTTAGAGACCAAGAAGATTTTCAGGGTATAAACTTTCAAGAGTCAAAACTCCCTGTGACTCTTGGAAGCATACACACCAAAACTCTTGTTGATCTCTCTAGCTAGTCTAATGATATATTGCCATGATGGCTGAAGACCCACCTTCCATTTTTCTTAACATCTCTAGCCCTTTCCATTGCAGATTTAGAAGGGGAAACATGTACATCCCTTGAATGAATGTTGTACACACATAGTACACACACTCCTCAGACTTCCATGCTTTTAACACCATCTATAGCACTTTAACTCATTTAGCAAGAGGTAATCATTGTCAAAGACCCATTGCAGAAGCTAATCATCTGTTATATTATTTTACATTGATCCATTCAGAGGGTTTACTTTTAAGGCTTCTGCTGCTTAGCTAAGTTTTATTACATTATATCTAATCGTATCCTTCTTATGGAGAAATATAAATCTAAATAAAGAAAAATAAATACGAACTTGGATACCTGTGCAGCTCTCTCTTCTAAGTGCTCTTAGAGAAAAGATACTGGCTTCTTTCTAATTTAATGGCGGCAAATGGTATGTATAAGTATGCTAAGGTCATAGAAAAAATTCTCTGAGGTTTGTACTACCTTCTGAAAAAATTACATAGCACCTTACATTTTGCTAGAAGAACCAGTAGATATTTTAGAATGACAATTTTTAAATTTATAGAAGAGAACCACGGGGTTGCAAAAGGAAAATCAGTCAAATCCATTTGTAACAAAAGAAATATAATAGTTAATGGGAAATGTGTGTTTCTTTTTTACATTTTAAACATATTTTTTACATATTTTATATTCCCTGAAAAATGTGTTGACTCCATAAAGACAGTAGATTCGTTTATAAGTGATGCATGCACACTATGGTGTAGTGGTTAGAGTATTAGACTGATTCTGCAGTCACTGTTGCTCCACCTCAGGCTTCTGCTTTCACTGGATCAAATGACTGATTCCCCACCAGTTGCTGTGTGGGCACATTTTGACCCATGGCTCCCTCCAATTCTCCCTGTGCCTTCTAATCTCTAAAAAACAAGATTGGGAACATGTGGGGAGAACTGGAGGGAGTCGTGGGTCAAAATGTGCCCACACAGCAACTGGTGGGGAATCAATCATTTGATCCAGTGAAAGCAGAAGCCTGAGGTGGAGCAACAGTGACTGCAGAATCAATCTTAGTCTAGGATGTGGGACAGCCAACTTCAGATTTCCGTTCTTCCATGGAAGTTCACTGGCTAGTCACTCTCTCCTAGCCTAACCTGATTTACAGTGTTGTTGTGAGAATACACCTCTTTCCAGCTGGAAATCTTCCTTTTTTAAACACTTTATTCAATTTTTTAACAATAACAATAACCAAACAACAAAATACAGACAAAATTGACAGAAAGGAAACAGAGCAAAACTTACATCACTAAAATCATAGCAATTACAAAAAACAAGTATTTGACTTACAATTCCAAACAAGGTAGAATTCAATATAAAAATAAAGTCTAAATATTTCTTAGATAATGTGGAATGGAAATCTTCCTTTTCCTTAGCTACACACTCTAAGGTTTTAATTCCTTGGCACATAGTGCTTAACCTAGAACCAGAATATTTATTGTATATAGCCAAAGGCTGTCACAATAAAAGATTAAGAACATGGTGGCAAAAATGGTCAAACAAAACTAAACACATTTTAAAAATTTGTTTTAAGATACAAAGATAGATTAATATTAATTTATGGAAATATAATACAATTAGATTCAGCCATAATGGACCTAATTAGTTATAAATATTGGTATACAATAAAATTGTAAACATCTAAAATAAATCCAGTTAGTCATAAAATCCAGTTAGTTATAGGAATTATTTACTGAGGCAGCAGTCTTGGTCCTGATTTCTTTTGCAGCCAGAGAGAAAAGAGACACTCTATAAGTAACAAGCATGACAGTATCAGATAATAGAAAAACCATCTTGTCAGAATCATAGGAAAATTTTTGTCCTATTAACAGGTTATCAAGAAATTTAGTTCTGTATACATAGGACAAAATAAATGTAATGAAATATATCCTCTGGAGCTGAGGCATCACATATACAAACAAGTAAGGCCATAGGTATTCGAGAGTATCTTCTCATAAGCAGAACCACTGGCATTGTGTGAAATCATTAGGTGGTAAATGCCTTTCTGAAGTTTTGAGATGTAATATTCACCAAATAAGAATATCTACCACGTTCTCTTTTAATTAGTTTAAACCAAGGGGAAAATTTGGATTTAGAGATTATAAAGCTGTTCAGTAAAGCATCACATCTATAAACCCAGTTTCATAAATTGAAGCCATTATTCAAAGCCCCCAGCAAATCATCTGGAATACAATAATGGCTTAACCAATTATTGTAGAGGAGGTACTCCAACCATTTGAAAATCTTGGTTGATGTTTGGTGCTCTTTTTCCATTTCTGATACTTTTTTTTACTCCATTGGCACAGTTTGACTCCTCATACACTTATCCCATTTTTACTCTTCCTGTTCCCAATGAGATCCTCTCAGCTGTGTTTAAGGCCAGGATACATTCAATCAGGCGTCATTTGAGGCAGGAGCTCACAGGAGCAGAGCTCTAGACCCTCTAAATGTCATTGTGTGTTTTTTTTTCTTAACCCCCCCCTCAAAAAAAATATTTTCTGGGATCCATTGGTCAAACCCCCTGTGAGAATTTTGCTGAACTCCAAGATCTGACAAACTTTCTAATATTTCCTCTCACAAAAAAGGGGGAATAACAAAAGCTTATAAAGCAGACAGGAATCTTCATCATGCTACTATGACCACCTAGGAGAAAGTAATTTAAAAGTATGATGGGAGTAAGGTTTTATTATGATAATTATAATTCAAGAAGCATTTTAAGATACATGCTGAGTTGATATAATTTAGTACACCTTCCGGTGATGTCAGGAGTGTGTGGCATAAGCAAATGAGTTGTACTAATTAGTTGTGCTAATAAGCTCTGACACCTGTTTTTCTACAAAAAGACCCCTGCCTCCAATATCTGTATTTTCTATATGGAATTTGATACAGCAGCATATCGAGTTCTGCCTTGCATTTTTTGTAGCTTTATTCTAGCCATCTTAAGAAAAATACACATACCTTCTTGAGGGGGAATACAATATATATTCTAAAGAACTGAGATTTTTTTCTGTACAGTATTGTGATCCTAGACATTTTCCTGAGATAAGATACACATTTTTTTTTCACTGCTATGATAAAGGCTCTAAAGATATTAAACCCCACGCCATCTAACATGTTTTCCACAAGTTGGCTCATCCCAGTAGCTTGCAACATGGTATTTTAAATCAGATATAGAATACATGTGTTACAACATTACATGCAAAGTAATAACTACACAAAATGATAGCCCATGTATAATCCTTTCATATACCATAGTTTAGAGTAATGCATTTTTATCCCTCTAAGCTAGATAAGCTCATAATATAATTTGAAAACAGCTGAGTGATGCTATTGGGCCACCACAAGATTGGATTACAAATTGATAAACTCCTACTTCAGCTTGCTGAATGGAAAAAAAGTTTGGAACACTTTGTGTTTGTCAAACAGCTCCATTTCCAAATCCCATCGACTAGAGGATTTACTGTATAAAAAATGAAAACGATAAAACTGTTTGCATTTTTTCCTTTCTATTGGCAGAACTATGATAAACATACAACTTTCAACAAGACATGGGATATTATGTTTACTCTAAGGGAATGTATACTTCTTCAGAAAATCAAAAAAGCATGTGTTGGCATTTGGAAAGAACATGCAGTACTGAATTGTTATGAGATATCACATTCTGGGTTTTGAGCAAGTGAGAAGTCTGGCTTGCTTTTTTTTAACCCATGAGAAAAATGTACCTCAGGTCTATGGAGCATCTGAATGTTCAAAAGCAAATTATATATATATATATATATATATATATATATATATATATATATATATATATATATATATATATATATATATATATATATATATATATATATATATATATCTTCCACAGGCAATCTTATCTGCTACATAATATAGAAAGAGTATAAAGAGAAATTACATTTTGAGGTTGTGCTTCCCCTGCTCACTGAGGGGAATCAGGCCATCTTGGGTCACAATTTAGCCCCTGTGACCCCATTTCTCAAAATATGACTTCTTTCTCAGAGGTGAGATGCGGGAATTTTTCAGCTCTGTCACCACTCTCAATCTTCCACCAACACCACAGAAAACAAAAAGAACAGCTGGGACTACTTTAAGGACTGTGGCCTGGTTTTTCAGACCATCTGAGTGCTAGGGTGCCTGGACCAACTGAGTGCTAGGGTGAGTCTTTTCTTTTTATTTTCTTTTTTTAAATCATTCTCCAGTCCTCCAAGCTTGGGGAAAGCAGTTTATGCTCATTGTAGCCTCAGTTTTCTTTCTTTTCTCTCCCCCTGCCCCCCACATTTTATACCTAATTTTTACTGGAGTTCTTTCTATTCACACCTGTTTTATATAGCTGGGTAAGTTGCCTTGGATGCCAATATTGGTATTTACCAGGGCTTTTTTTGTAGCAGGAACTCCTTTGCATATTAGGCCACACACCTCTTATGTAGCTCCTTTGCATATTAGGCCACACACCCCTTATGTAGCCAATCTGCCAAGAGTTTATAGGGTTCTTCTTACAGGACTGTAAACTATTGGAGGATTGGCTACATCAGGTGTGTGTGGCCTAATATGGAAAGGAGTTCTTGCTACAAAAAAAGCCCTGGTATTTACATTAAAAACAAAACAAAAAACTTTTACCCCATATTTCTCCCAACAAGGATTCAAAGTGGCTTACAAAAATCTAAAAGCAAATCCCAGTCATGTAAAACATCAGTGATGGTTTATAAACACACAGCAAAGATCCCAGATTCCAAGGTAGTCAAATTGATTAACAAACATTAAAACATCGAAGATTCTCTTTTCAAAGTTTTCTGAAAGCCAGGAAGGTGGGAGTATGTCTGACAAAAACAGGCAGACAGACACATGATATGACCATAAACAAATAAGCTCAAGGATAGACAGTGAGAGACCAAAACCCCTGGAGGGAAGAGGCAGCCAACCTATCTCATTGAATTAATAGAAGGGCTTCATGGGCACATATATGGAGAGATGCCCTTTGGGTATATAAACCCCAGATCATAAAGGACTTTTAAGATCAAAACTAGCATTTTGAACTGAACCCAGCAAAACAAATTGGATGCAGCACCTTTAGGACAGTTATTGACTGGACAAAATAATTGTCCTTAGTCAAATGTTAGACTGTTGCATTTTGGACCCTACAGGAGGCAGAAGAAATACATTCTATCTGCTCATTCTGTCTGCCTACAACTCTCTGTGCCTGATGTGATTTAAAAAAAAAATCTGAGCTACTCTGCCCTTCAGTCCTACTCCAACCTCTTCAGAAAAATTGGGTGAAGGGCTTATCAAATGCAGCCAAACAATGTAATAACAAAGAGATAAAGTGCCTTGTTGAACTGCAGCAGAACAAATTAGAAACTGACCAATAGCTGACCAGAAGACCTCCATTCAGCAACAGTTTCTTTAACAATGGATACACTACTAGTGCCCTCTGGAAACAGCCCTCAGATAGGGAAGAATTAATGACCTTTAAATGTGGTTCCTTTACCTTCTCTTGCCAAGTTTTTAACAGAGCCCTTTGCATATCTGAGCAGCACGGAACTCCCTGACCACATGTGATCTAAAGTCATCAGAGAGGTTTATGGATCATGTTAATCAGCTCTGGAAGAGCCAAAGATATAGTGATAAGTGAAGCCTCTTGCCAAGCCCACTCCAGAACTGATTCACAGAATCTGGATTATGCCACATTTATTTACTTAAATATTTTTATTACTCTAAGGACTCAAAGAAGCTTAAAAATGAAATGTGCAAAACAAAATAAAATTTAAATAAAGAAATGCAGCCCAATAATATGCCAATATAATCCTTGATGAAGATGGTAAGCCATGAAGATGTTCTAGCTGATGCTGGGTCCATCACCACAACTCACACAGGCCGAGAGCTACAGCAAATCTCTAAGTTTGTCTCTTTGGCTACACCCAGACCTAAAATCTCTTAAGATTTATAAGGATACTTTTCAGCTTGTGGATCCTGAGGAAATCAACAAAATCTTGACCCTTGCTCTTCCTGTCTGATGAAAGTCTTCAGAGGGAGATTGACTGAATGGGTTAGGGGAGTGGTAAATGCTTCCTTGAGAGCAGGAGTTATGCCACCCATGCTACAGGAGGTAGTGATTGTATGTGTTCTGGGGGGGCACACTCCATGAGCCCTAATATGCTGTAGAATTTCTAGCCAGTCTCCAATCTTCCATTTTGGGGCAATGCAGCTCCCAAGGATACCTTGCGTCTGGGGGCCATTTTGCCTCCTCGCAATGAGGAGGAGCAGGCAGGGCATCATCAGAGGTGGGGACGGAGCAGGCATGCCCTAGAGGAGGGCTCTGCTCCCTGCTCTCATTCTTCACCTCGTGCTTGGCCCTCCCTCCCACCCTTGATGCAGTGTGGGCAACTGCTGGTTGCTCTCATTTTGGGGGACCAGGTAGGAATTTTTTCGGCACTTCTGTTTTGGCTGTAGGAAGTGGTGTTTGTTGTCTACCTCACACTGCTTGTAGAAGGGATTGTGGAATTGGCTGGGGTGTGGCTGGTTAAATAGATCAGTCACTTTTTAGGTTGGCTGGGTTTTGGCCTAAACTTTCGTTATGCAGCTCAGCACCTGTAGCACCCCAGTTTTGGGGCACGGGGTCTTGCTAAATCATTCCTGGACCATGCGGGACGGTTGAGTGCTGAAGCGGACTGCCTTGGGTTTGCATGGATTGATTCGCCTGTTAGCCGTGCGGCTGGGGGTTGGAACTCCAGGGCATAACTTTTGCTAGGCTGCCCAGGTACGAGCCATGTATTTTGGCTATACCTAGGGGCAGGGTGGCTTGCCCATCATGCGGTAGGGGAGGGGTATTTTGTCCCCTGGCCCTGCCGTGCTGCCTGTTATGTTATAGCCCTTGGGTTAATGTAATAAATAAAGTGGCCCTTTAGTTACCCAAACCCTTGTGTCCATCTCTTCCTTCTATCTGGGGGGCCAATGTGCTGCATCTGATGGTTGTTTCTCAGCTCCAGTGGTTCTTAGAAGAGACTGATTTTCTGGACTCATTTCATTCTGGCTTCAGCCTGGAATTTGAACATAGGATACTCTGGTTACCTTGGTTGATGATCTGCTGGATCCCGCAAAGACCTTTGATACTATTGTCTATAGTATTCTACTGAGTTCTACAGTATTCTACTGCATCTGAGTGCTAAGGGGAACTTTATCAAAGTTGTTCAAGTGCAATGATAGATAGATAGATGATAGATAGATAGATAGATAGATAGATAGATAGATAGATAGATAGATGATAGATAGATAGATAGATAGATAGATAGATAGATAGATAGATAGATAGATAGATAGATAGATATTCAGCCCAAGTTTCAGTTGCCTTGGTTTTTTTTCAATTCTTTCTCCTACAGATGTTCAACTAATACTAATACTGTCTCCAAATTATATTCAAAACAGAATTGCAATGACAAGAAGGTAATAGCATAAGAAAACTTCTGCTAAAACAGATCAAAATTCCATATCGTTCAATATTTTGTTTCCAACTATGGTTACGTAGAAATACTTTCCCTGTCCCTTTATTCTGCCCTCTCATCAATAATTGATTTTCAAAAAATATAATTCCTCTGATATAGAGGTTTTGCTTTGCTATCATAGCTAATAGATGTAAGCCCTATTCGCAAGTTACTGTGAACACACATACAATCCATGTACAAGTACAGTTTAGTTTATAAGTATGTCGAGTAATTATCATGTTACATTCAACACATGTGTGTTTTAAAGCTCATATTTATCAAGGCATTGGTCTCTGGTTTCATTCGTAAAGTGAATGTGTATTGGCTCATTCTTACAAACAGATGTATGTGCATACATACAGGAAGTACCTGTGCTCACTGTAATGTGAACAGAGCTATATCCATGAATGATGTCTTCTCAAAACCAGGGCCTTTTTGTAGCATGAACTCCTTTGCATATTAGGCCACATACCCCTGATGTAGCCAATCCTCCAAGATCTTACAGGGCTCTTAGTACAGGGTCTACTGTAAGCTCCAGGAGGATTAGCTACATCAGGGGTGTGTGGCCTAATATGCAAAGGAGTTCCTGCAACAAAAAAGCTCTTTTTGAGAAGAAATCATTCATGGATATAGCTCTGTTCACATTAAGATAAAGATAGTCCCCTGTGCAAGCACCAGTCTGGGGTGACATTGCTTTCACAATGTTTTCACGGCAGACTTTTTACAGGGTGGTTTGCCATTGCCTTCCCCAGTCATTTACACTTTCCCCCCGGCAAGCATTTTATCAACATCGGAAGGATGGAAGACTGAGTCAACCTGGAGCTGGCTACCTAAACCAGCTTCCGCTGGGATCGAACTCAGCTCATGAGCAGAGGGCTCCAGCTGCAGTACTGCAGCTTTACCACTCTGAGCCACTCTGTTCACATTACAGTTAACCAATCATACATAATTTTAAAAATCTTTATCTGTTATTATTGTAGGGAAGGGATGCCTACCCTTGGGTCATTTTGTTGACCTTTGCAGCTGCTTTTCCATTTTTGATACTTGTTTTTGAATCTGTGCACACGGCTGTGCTCAATTACTTCCTCCTCATTCACTTATCTCTTTCCCACTTTTCCCAGTGGGTTCCTTTCAACCGTCTTTCAGGTCAGGACACACCCAATATCTGTCATTCTTATGTTCCACTGTAGCATCTATTTTTCCTTTCTCTTCACTTGCAGATTGTGCTATAATACAGTTATGCCAGGTTAGCTTGGATCAAATAAATGAGCCCAATACCATTTTTGTCCTCTTTTAACAATAAAAAAAATACATGTGTCAGCTTTTGGAGAAAAAATCACATGTGGGCAAGCTTCCGAAAACCACTCTGGAGTTCTCACATATCCTCATTTGAATCCTGAGGCCTTGCAATTGTTCGCGAGGGCTATATCACAAGAGCAAATTCAAATATATGAGTGTTTAGTGCTCTTATGGTTCTTATACTGGATGAACTGTGAGGTGTGACTGAGTGGGCCTTATTTCAGACATCTGGATGCCTAAGCATGTAGAAATGCAAGCAAATTTGGAATCTAGAGCTTTATGAAATGAGCACAAGAATGAAAATAATATAGCATTCCTTAGTTCCATCATTCCATTTCTTTCAATTCCCTGAAGAGATGGATTTGGTAGTAAATATGAAGCATGTGCTGTAATCCTGCTATCACTCATTTGTTCTTATGGAGGTGGTAGAAAAAAGAAGAGAACATAATGTCCCAGATGGACAGGGGGTGAGAACATTTGTTGACCTTATACACTGTAAAATACACCCTGCTCTTTGCTGGAAGCTTACAAATGTTAAGTGTAACTTTGGTAAATAGGATTGCCAACTTGCAAACATGAAAATTCAGATCAAAACAACAATAAAAATATTCTGAACACACAGAAGAGATATGATGTGAGGCAATTCAAGATGAAAAATCTAAATAGAACATATATTTAAAATGTCATAACAGATCATAGGGTAATGCAGGACAGATGACTGCAAGACTTCCAAAAATACAATAGCCCTGCCTGCTGAGGTCTCTCAGCAAATAATATTGGGTAGCATCCAGTCTCTGAATGTGGGGGGTTGTAACTAATAGCTGATGACAGACTTACACACCACCAATTTAGTTCCTTTGAAAGCAGTCTACCAGGGATGTCGAACTCATTTGTTATTATGGCCAAATCTGACATAAATGAGACCTTGTTGGACCGGACCATGTCGGGTTGGGCCGAGCCATATCAGACCGGGCCATGTCTGTACCTATTTAAGATTAGGTAGCAGAAATATAAATTGTATAAAGAACACAGACAAACACACACACACATATTTAAAACTTAAAACATGCTTAAAATGTTAGCACTCGTTGGTCTTAAAGATGCTTTCTTTGTATTTCTCCCATGGGATCCAGGGAACTGGGTAAAGGAAGCTCTGGCTCTTTCCTTCCTTCCCCAGGGGACTGGGGGGGGGGGGAGAGCCTCAGCCAATAGAAGGAAAAGTGGCTTGGCTCATTAGCTCCACTGTGCAATTGAGAGAGCCTGGCAAAGGAAGCTATTTCTCCCCCCTTCCTCCCCAAGGGAGAAGCCTCAGTCAATGGAGAAAATAGAGGTTTTGTTCTGTAGTTCCTGTGCAATTGAGCAAGCCTTGCAAAGCAAGCTGTTATGCAGAAGGAAGCAAGAGAGGGAGAAGGAAGCAGATGACAGCCAGTTGCACGGGGGCCTGATAGGAGCCTTCTGGGGGCCTGATTCAGCCCCCAAACTGTGTGTTCAACACCCCTGGTCTACACCATCGACTACTACATTTTGTAACAGAGAATTCCATGCATGGAATGAAAAGGTCTTCTATGTTGTCTGTGCTGAGTCTAATGATCAATTTAATTCTGTGATCCTAAATTCCTGTATTTTGGGAGAGGGAGGGGGGGAAGAAATATAATAATCCACTATATCCTGCCTTTCTGCCCTTATAAAGCCTATAAAGTGACTTAAAATATACATGAGAAAATTACACTACAAAACTATTAAAATCACTGCTCCAACATATATCATTCAAATAATTTTAAAGACAGTTTAAAAAACAAAGTTAAAATACATACAAAACACAAAAACATTGGTTAAAATGGAGGGATCATTGAGGGAATGCCAAATGAAATTTTTAAAAGTTTTTATTGGGATTTTTAAACCGTGATTTCTATAGATTGCATAACAACTGTTTCTATTGTGTCTTTAAATAATATTTTATTTATATTGTGAGCTGGTTTAAATTCTTCCAGGGGAAAGGTAGCTAATACAAGTTTTAAATAAACAAATAACCGAAAGAGCAGCTCAAGTGTGTGAACTGCACAGTGTGTAGGACCAGTTATTACCCGAGACAGGTCCATGGTTGTCATGGAGGCCATGAAATTCTGAGGAGTTCTTGATAAGACAGGCTTTGTTTGACATAATTCGAACTTTCAAGTAGACCAGTTTAGTTATAGTCCTAACATATCCCCTTAATTACATTGTTTTCTCCACTTTTTCCATAAACAAACAACTTTCTCACAACTTGGCCAATGCCTCCCTTACTGCTGTAATATTTAGTAGAAAGGAAAAATCCTTTTTATTAAAGTGTAGGGATTAAATCTGCAGCCATATGTTTTGCCATAGCACAGTCATTTTCTAGAAAGGAAGGAAGTGCTCCCCCACAGCAAACATTGGATGTATCCAATAGATTCTATCGTCTAAGAGGGCATGGTTGGATTCTCACACTGATGGAGTAAGAACTTCCTTTTTATGGATCAAGATGCCATGAGAGAGAGCATGAGTCCCTGCCAGTTTGCTACTATCCATAAGTGAATATGTGAAGACATAAAGTGGTTTTAGACCAAGTCAGGCCACTGACACCTATTCCAGTTTTGGCTACTTGAACTGGCATTTTTCCAGTTCCTTAGGTGGAAAAAAGTGCTTTTCAAACTCCTACTACTAGGGCCTCTGACATGCAACATGCTGTACCCAGTGAACCAAGGCCCTCTTCTAAGGGCACATGTGTCTCTTACAGCTGGGGAAAGGAGAGAACAACATTTCCCCTTAGAAGCAATCATCTCAGTTTTTGCATGACACCTGAGATGTATCCCTTCCTACTTTCCCAGTAGCTCTGCATAGTGTGACAGGAACAGGACTGCTGACATTAGGCTTGCCAATCCCTAGGTTCCAGCAGGGGATCTCCCAGTTTGGCAGGCTTTTTCCTGCCCTCAGTCAGCTGGCCAGTGGGGGAAAGCCCAGCCCCAATGACCTCCATGTGCTTTCAAATGTTGGAAGGCTTAAGAAGACACTGGGGACAGTTTGCTTCTAGAAAGGTGTGAATGCCTTTAATTCTTTGAGCCAGGCTGAATAGAGGTTGGGCTAGCCTGCAGAACAATGTGCCTGTTGGAAGGGAAGAAGCCCAGAACCTCTGTTTGTTTTACAGTCCCTTAAGAAGCTGTTTGCACATCAAAATAGTAACCTCTGCTTTCCCTGTATTAGTCTGAACTGGGTTGAGTATAGAGCAGTCAACAACTCCCATGTTGATTAAATTGCCCCAGTGAGACCACAAAGTGTGTGCTTTCAATGTGTTTATTTTGGCTGCTGTGTGTGTGTGTCCCTGTGCATGTGTGTCAGAGAGAGAGTGGAAGTGGAAATGCAGCCAGCTGCTGGGAGATGACTAAATGACTGTATTCAGGGGAAGTGCACTGCTACATTTCTTTACTTTAGGGAAATAAGTCCCCTGGCCCCACCCACAAAGTCCCCAGATATTTTCTGAGTTAGACTTGGCAACCCTAGCCTTTCATCTGCTCAGAGGATCACATCACAGAGGATAAGTGACTTTCAGTGTGGTTCTCAGGAAAAGAAATGAGACACATCCACATCTTTTCTTCGGTGCCTTGCAGAAAAAGGAAATATCACTTATGTTCAATGCTTTGTTCTCCATTTTTTATGTTGGAGGAGGAGAAGCAAGGCATGGATGGATTTTTTTTTTTGTCTCATGGCAAAAATGTTTAGGCTGGGAATGTCTTTGTCTCAGGAAACCTATTGGCTCTGGGGCTGTGAAGTATTGTTTTCTGGGACCTACTCCACCTTTTCTTTTCTTAATAGGTATCATTGCCTTTCATATAGTGTATTTCATCTGGTTTTAGTTTCAAGTACTGGTTATGGATTACTTACCCTAGTCTTACTCTACTTATATATTTATATTGTCTCTATTTTAATGTTCCCTAAGCACTGAAAACAATGACTTACCATCTAGTTGACATGATACAAATGAAAAAGGAAAAAGGGAAGGAAGAAGGAAAGAAGGAAATTTGAATGCTGACTCTTATAGAACTTACATAATGGACAGGCAGAATCCCATTTTTCTCCAAAAGCAGAGGCAACAACTGGCAGTTGGTCCTTCTGACCCAAAAGCAGAATCCTTGTGGTTTCCCTTCAATGTTGACAGGAGAAATAACTATTGGTATATAGTTCTAGCAGCAAGTACCAGTCAAGCTAATTGAAATGGCCTTGTGCTATCCCCTTTTCCATTGTTTTAAGGTGAAATGCCTGATGATTAAGCAGCCAATCAACCTTGTGATGATTGGAGCAGTCAATCAAGAATGTGAAACTGTTCCTACAATCTGAAGTATCACAAAGTGTCCCATTGCCTTAAGTTTTCCCAGAGCCCATTTAAGAAACAGGCAGTCAAGTAGTAAGTGCCACAGAGAGCCTAGCAACAGCCACTATAGCACAAAGACCTACAGACTGTGAACCAGGGAAGGCTTAATGGAAGAATTGTTGCTTATTCTCATCCTGGGATAAAGTGACTAGATACAACAAAGCACTTGGCTTCTATATAGAGGGGAAATAATCACATGCAGACATTCTCATTCCTAGATAGGGTTGCCAGCTCTGGGTTGGGAAATACCTAGGTCGTTTTCGCACTTAGCATTTGCTCCCCTTATTCCTCGGCGCAATTATGTCCGGATCATTTTCCTCGTTTTCGCACATTGCCTCTTTAGTGGAGTCGCTTTCCATGAAGCCCCGGCTCAAATCGTTTTTGCACTAGCATCGACTTGAGTTCGATGCCCTGTCAATCATTTTTTTTTAAGCGCAAGTCTAATTGCGTAACAACGTAACAACGTAACAACATAACAACGTAACAACGTAAACCGCATCACGTGTGCCGCTTCTGCTTATGGAGTGGCTGCAGCTGTAGTATCCTCCACAGCCCTTTATGTATTAACAGAAGCATTCACAGTGGAGAATCCCAGCACTAGATCCCCCCCCCCAACACAAATTCCAGGGTTGCGTGTGTGTGTGTGTGTATGTGGCAGCTTCTTCCTTTCCCAGCCTCGCTCCCTCCCGGGTGGTGAAGCTGGGATTTCCTCCACGCTCTTCCCCCTCCCCGGCTGGCGCTTGCAGCCGCAACGGGGACCTGACTGACTCCTGCTGCCAGAGCTCCCCCCCCGCCCCATTCTCTCCTTCCCCTTCTGTGGCGCGTGTGAAGAGCGAGCTCGCGTCTGTTTTCTAACCGAGCGGAATGTAGCCAGGGAGGAGAATGCAGGACTCCAACTTCCCATTTTATACATGGCGATTTTGTGCAGGTCCAGAAATGCTGGTGGCACAGCTGAGGGAGGCATTGCCTTTTTAAAACACACACACATGAATGCTTTGGCCCACGCCGGCACTATATTCCCCCCCCCAACAATGTATAATGTATAATGCAATTTCGAAGTTGCGAAATAACGCAACAGCGGAAAAGCAACCTCACATACCCGCTGCTTCAGGAGGGTTTTTTTTCTATTTGTTAATTTCGAAATATCGCTATTACGCAAGAAAGATGAAGTTTTTTTTTAAAAAATGGCCGTGCGGGCACTTTTGGGAAGCGCCGCAAATGGCTGATGATTGGCCAAGGGGGTGGATGGGGTGGGAGGATGGAAAGGGAGAGGGTGACGCCCACAAAGCAGTCGATCCGGCGTGGATGGATTTCCCACAGCAAACTCCGAGGAGTGGATCCGGTGTGGATCCGGAGGTTTTCAAAAACTCCGGAAGGAGGTGGATCTAGATACTCCGGCGTGAAACCCCTGCAGCACCGGAGCAAGATGCAGCGCCGGAGCAACAGGTGCGAAAACCAGGAAGAGATCCGGAGGTAAATGGGGTGCTACGCCAGAGTAAACGCTAGTGCGAAAACGGCCCTAGAGATTTTGGGGGTGGAGTCTGGAGAGGGCAGGGTTTACGGAAGGGTGAGACCTCAGCATGCTGCAATACCATAGATGACACCCTCCAAAGCAGCCATTTTCTCCAGGGAAACTGGTGTCCATCATGAGGAGATCAGTTGTAAAAGGAGATCTCCAGGCCCCACCTGGAAGTTGGCAACCCTACAATATAATACTATGAATAACTGCAGCTCCCAAAATTCCTCTTTTTATATCACTATTAAATTCTGGACCTCTGTTAGACATAATTAAGCTAGTTTAGGTGAATGTTCAACAGCTGTCCTCTTCATATGACTTGGCTGTCCCTTCTGACCCAGATGCTTTCTTTTCTTTTCTAAATAGAACCCTGGATCTGCCCATGTCAGGATCTTCTTATGACTGTCTAGAACAGGGGTGACCAAACTTAATGTAAGAGCCACACAGAATAAATTTCAGATGTCTGAGAGCTGCAAAACATGAATATCAGATGTTTGTAAGTTGCAATGAAGTGAGGGAGGGAGGGATGGTGGAAAGCAGGAAGGAAAGAAGGCCAATAGAAGTGGAAGGAGGAGAGGGGAAAGTGGAAAGAAAGCAACTTTAAATGTCTTCTCCAAGCCACCAGCTGGCTTGGTTTGGAAGTGATTTAAAAAAAAATGCTTTCTCCAAGCTGACCAATGGGATAGTGCAGCTTCAAGAGCCACACAATGTGTGTAAAAGAGCTTCATGTGGTTCCCAAGCCTTCTACCCCTGGTTTAGAAGGATGACAGTCTCTTGGTCCATCATTTTAAAAAGTTAATCTCGTCATGATACAACATCCGTTAGGCTTTTTGGATGTGCATAGCCACACTTTCTGAGGTAGGCATTCCTTGACTGCCAGCTTGTTCATCTATATCTATGAAGTGACTTTAACAGGATTAGACGTATCTCAGCATTTAGACATGTCCCAGATGATTGCATAGGGCTGAGCAATTCTGACACCATTAGAAGGTGTACAGAACTATGGGAAATTACTTCATCAGTAAAAGTGCAATGCATATAATAAATGGAACATAAATAACCTTTTTCACTATCTTCAAAAGATCTAATCAAGAACTATGCAAAATGATTGTAACTCAAATATTGATTATAAACTAAAAGGATTTTAATTGCATTACTTACAGAAATAATTTAATTTCTGACTACATAGACAAAAGGGATTAGATTCTTTGCCTAGCTATTTTTTAAAATTTACCAGTAAAAATATTTACGAAGAAATTTGAATGTAATGGCTGGATCGTCACTGCTTTCATTACCAAAGTATTATACCTCCCCCTCTCCATATAGCAACAAGTATTGCTGCTTATTTCCCAAATGGTTATGATTTTATATGCCATCAGGTTACTTATAGTTCAATAATTACCCAAATTTGGTATTTTGAATTGTTTTCTTAATCTACCTACGTTTCCCTCCTTTTTCTTTTTTTTAATTTTATGTATTTGATAAGAGGTTAAAATCCAGTCCTGGCTCTGACTTCCTTCTCCACAATTTCATCTAAGATACTGCTCCAAGTTTGTGCATATAATCAAAGATTGGAGTATGTTCAAGGAAAGGCCAAGTATGTGGAGCCCCCGCCAGCCCTCTTCCCAGGTAACAAAGATGGAAGGGATTGTTATAAACACAGGAGTCCTAGGCCACTTATCTCTGAAGCTTCATTGCCCTCATTATTTCTCCCCTTGTGTCTTAATTGTCCTTATTCCTCCCTAAGGATAATTTTGAGTTCCTTATCCCTACTGTTCAACGCAGAACTTCCCACTTTTGTTATTTATCCTTTGTGTGACTCAAACATACAATTATTTCTGTGTGTGCAGTTTTCCATTTCCTTGCACCAAACTTTAACATTAAAAAGGTAGGTCATCCATCAAGAGTTTGGGCATGATTTTGAATGCTTCCTTAACTATGGAGGCCCAACTCACACACATTGCCAGGCTGGCATTCTTCCACTTTTCCAATCTTGGCAACTGGCTCTTTTCTTGTCATGTCCTGACCTAGCCATGGTAATCCATACAATGGTCATCAACAGACTTGACTGCTGTAATTTACTCTATGCTGGTCTGCCTTTGAGACTGACCCCAAAACTCCAACTGATCCAGAATGTGGTGGTGCAAGTCCTGGTAGGAACATTACAGTACATTTACAACCTGTGCTATGCCAGCTACACTAGCTTCCAGGTCTTGGTATTGACCTTTAGGGTCTTGAGTGGTCTGAGACCCAGGCTTTGAATTCAGAAGGAGCTCACAGGAGCCTAGCTTCTGAACCTTTCTGAGGGTTCCCCCTCCTCCTCCCCACCTACCTACCTTGTCCATTGAATAGTAGGTGCAGTTGCATAACAATCCCTGGATGAGCTCCACCACCTATTTTTCTACAAAACGACCCCTGCTGGGATACTGTGGTATGTCCCCAGGAGACAATGTACTGTGGTATGTCCCCAGGAGAGTTTTACGATCTGTAGATAACAACTTGCTGATGATTCCTGGTCCCAATGGTATGTGGCTGGCCCTGGCACGGACCATTTCGGTCCTGGCCCTGACCTGATAGAACTCTCTGCCTAATACTACCAGGGTCATGCAGGATCATATGCAATTCCACAGGCCCTGTAAGGTAGAGATGTTCTGCCAGGCCTTTGGTTGAGGACAGCAAAAGTTTTCTATTGTGGTTGGCACCCTCTCCTGTAAGCCGAAATGTCCTCAAAACGAGGTTGGGGAATTAGTCAGGTGGGCACCTAGCTCACTCAGGATCTCTTACCTGTGTATACAAGATTAACCATCTAGAAAAGTAATGCTTAAGAATATTAGGGACTCTAATTAAGTAAAACAATTAAAATTTATTAAGAAAAATATAGGCTTCCATACAAGATAAAATACTCATAAAATCACACATACAGTCCTAAGAAATACAGATAGATAGACAGGGGAACACAAGGGTAGACAAACAGGGTGATATTTACCTATCGTAGTCTTCAAGGAAGGCTCCAATAGCGACAAGCGAGGAAGTGGGAGAAGGACTCGAAACTGATCAGGGATGGATCTATGCAGTGGAAGCTGGGATACTGCTAGAAGCACCCTGTGGGTATAGCTAGTCCGCAGATTATAAGGACTCTCTTGAGCCCTTAGGGGGTGGGAGGTACAAGGGAGGAGAAAGATGGTCAGCTGGTGCGTGACCTCACAAAAAGGGGAGGTTTCGCAGTGACCATAAGGGCTGTACTACTGCGGCAACCAATAGAAGAAGAAGATATTGGATTTATATCCCGCCCTCCACTCCGAAGAGTCTCAGAGCGGCTCACAATCTCCTTTACCTTCCTCCCCCACAACAGACACCCTGTGAGGTGGGTGGGGCTAAGAGAGCTCTTACAGCAGCTGCCCTTTCAAGGACAACCTCTGCCAGGGCTATGGCTGACCCAAGGCCATTCCAGCAGGTGCAAGTGGAGGAGTGGGGAATCAAACCCGGTTCTCCCAGATAAGAGTCCACACACTTAACCACTACACCAAACTGGCTCATTGGTGGCACCTAATTGGGTGCCCGCTCTTGACCAATGGATTTGCCTGGATCCTGGATACCTGAGTGAACTTTCAGGTTGAAATGGACCAGGGGAAGGCTCCAAAGTGACAGTTGGGGAGAATAATAGAAGTGACTACTGGGTGGGACACTCAAGATTAGGGAACTTATCTGAAGGGGTGACAATAGAGAGTCAAATTGTGGCCTAGGTAACATCCAGTAGATACAAAGGAACTTGGCTTTGGCTGAAGATGGTCTTCCTCTTCTTTTGTCTTCTCCTGGGCACCAGTCTTTGTCTAGAGTTAAACAAAGAAAGTGGCGGTTGGACGATTAACCACTCCTGGGGTGGGTAGGTTGCTTGTAGGCCAAAGGTGACATTTGGTGTGTACGTGAGCCATCCGCTTCGATGGAATGGAGTCAAGCCTGGTAGGAAGGTGGCTGTGTGGTGTTAGCCCTCCACGGTGGATTCCATGGTCAGAACTTCATAACTGTTCGCCTGGATAGCTCCTGGCGGTGCAGTTTCCTTCGCTCCAATGCTGGGATGGCTGTCATACGGAACGACGGGAAGCCTTCCGTTCTTCTGGTGGGCACTCTTGTGCCGGTCTAGAGTGCCTTTGTAGCATTATGGCTGCATGTATTGCATAAGTCCCTTTTGCCCTTGGATAGGTTTACCCACACTCTCTGGCCAGATGTGTGTGAGTCACTTCTCCAGGCGCTGGAGAACCAAGCTGGTAATCACGATGTTTTGTAAGGGGGGTTTTCCTCACACTCCCTTTCTCCCTCCACCTTAATTCTGAGCTTGTTCTTCTCTGATTGCCCAGAAAGTGGGCAGGCAGTCCAGAATCAGGATATAATTTCTAGAGATGCCATCTTGGACTTCTTTTTTAATCAGGTCTTCTTTAACTTCTTATTTTAATTTTGTTGTGTTGGAATTTTAATGTTTTGTATATTGTTTTATGGCTTTATGCCTTTTGTTTTACATCACCCAGAGCCCAGCACAAGCAGGGATAGAGCAATTAGCAACAACTACAACAATATTATAGGTTGCCAATTTTGTGCATTGTCAGATCAGATGTATTACATTACATTAGATGTATTATACACATAATTGAAATGGATAACAAAGATACAAGCAAACGTAAAAAAAGAAACAAACAGGGCACACACATTCACTTAATACATGGCTACTTTTAACATTAGGAATGTAATGTGTAGTCAGGTTCACACACCACTGTATTATGCAATTTGCAGAACACATATGTTCACTGAAGCCTCTTATTGTCTGCATGAATAATGGATTAATAGAGCATCTGGAAATTGTCTTCAGAGTATTATCATTGCCACCTGATCCTGTTCTTCATATCTGGAGAAATGTGCTTTATTGTTTGTTACTTCATCCTAACAGGAAGATAGACTGCACAAACTCAGACAAACACAGCCCTCTAATGGGCAATTTACAACAAAACAATTGACACCCTAGTAACATTGGATACCAAACCTGATTTTCTTCTACTTTGTTGAAAATCTTAAATTCAGTCCATCAGTACATAGAGTTTCCCCAATGGGGCAATAGCACCCTAAGGAGAGGAAGGCTTAAGCACCTTCTCCCTACATGACTCAGCCCATATCGACCCCTACATACCTGAGAATTGTTATTCTAAGCATGGAACTCACCTTGCAAATCTGATTACCAGAACACAGGGAAGATGTGTGGAAAACATGATGCACAATTAGGCTTCTGGGTGTTCCAGTACCATGGAACTTATGGTAAGTCACTTATCTCTGAATAATCATGCATTAAAAGATCTCAGTTCTTTGTTACAATATGCAGTGCTATAGTGGCTCTAGAGCAATCCTCTTGTGGTAGGACAAACCATTCCATCCTTAATCAATGGGGTGAAGATTATGCCTTGCTTACACCTAGATCTAACCTACTGAAACTGCTATTTAGATGAGTGTACTTAATGGTGTAAACTTTGCATACCTTTGGATTGTGAATTGGACACAGCATCTTTAGGGACAGCTAACACTTGACAAGGGATGGACATGAACTGTGAACCAAACTGCGAACTGAGTCACCTCGAGGTTGGACTACTGTAATGCCCTCTACATGGGGCTGCCTTTGTGCCAAACCCAGAAGTTGCAGTTAGTGCAGAATGCCGCGGCCCAGTTGTTATTGGGGCTCCCAAGATGGGAGCACATTCGGCCAGGGCTCCGGACTTTGCACTGGCTGCCAATAATATACCGAGTTCGGTACAAGGTGCTGGTTATTACCTTTAAAGCCCTATATGGCCTAGGACCTACCTACCTTAGGGACCGTCTCTCCCCACATGTTCCCCAGAGAGTACTGAGATGGGGATCTCAAAATCTGCTTGTTATCCCCGGGCCAAAGGAGGCTCGCCTGCAATCCACCAGGGACAGGGCCTTCTCTTTAATGGCTCCTTTCCGGTGGAACCAACTGCCGGAAGAGGTGAGGGCCCTGCGGGACCTTGGCCAGTTCCACAGGGCCTGTAAGACAGCCTTCTTCCGGCTGGCTTATAATTAACTGGCATTGGAAGCTAAGTGTAGTTTTGATAGACCGCCGTTATATGTTTTATTATTTTACTGTTTTAACTGTGTAAGATGTTTTAAATTCAAAAATTATGTTAGATTTTTATGTGTTGTGAGCCGCCCTGAGCCACTTCGGTGGGAAGGGTGGGATATAAATTTAAATAAATTTGAAAAAAACTTGAAATGAATCGAACTGGGAGATTCATTGATGGACTTAGAGTCCCTTTAAACCCCTGCTTTCTGCTATATCTGCGACCATCATGAACTGCTTTAAAAGCTTGTGGAAGTCCCTGACGCATCATGCTCTTTGCTTTGTGGTTAAGTTCATGCCTATCCCAGCGCTTCACATATCAATCTCATGGCAACATGTTATATTCAGGATGCAGGTAAAGGGCAGAAGTTTCTACTTATAAGTATATATTGCTTCATGTACAGATTCTTTCTAAAGTTCTTGCTTGTGATCAGTAAATCTAAAGATCATATCTTTAGATTTCAGGACAGTTTTCTGGCAATATACTATAGCATAGGGCTTCAAGCGGTGGAACTGAACTCCATTTAGAAAAATGGCTTGTTTTGATCCCATCCAATATAATGAAAAGGGTTGCTGAGTGAGATACTAGTCGGAAGAATGTGTAGTTTCCCCTTGTATTAGGTGGTGCCAAATGATGGCTCCAAAGAAATACATTTTTAAATAGATCCACTTAACAAAGTGCTGTTTCTGACCATAATCTGATCTGCATCTCAAATGGCCAGTTCTATTGAATGTCATCAGGTGCTGCCCTCCAGTTGTGAAGTGGCTAAATTTCACCCACAGTGTGCCATGAGGTAATAGAGACTCTCTGATGAAAGATACTATTGTAGTACTTCAGAGTTGTGACAATATAAACTCAGGTCTAATTCTATAAAGATGTAGCTGTCTCCATTGTATGAAAACGTGACAAAGAATATGTTGAGTGATGTGTGTAATGGATCTGTTTATTGTGCACTGAATATATAGGCACTTAAAATGCTAAGGAGGTGATGGCCAGATATGAAGTGTAAGTTTAACAAAAGCTTCTGAACTGTGGGGTCGCTATGGATTCAAAGGGGAGACAAGCTAAGCAGTATGTGATGATTCATGCACAGTTATCTTTTTTCCATATACGTTTTTGAGTGCAGGCAAATGGTTCTTGAGCATCTGACTGTTATGATTGCAACTCAATCAGTGGATGATGAGTACCACCGGTTCTTTTAAAATCTGAATTCACCACTCCACAGGTCTACCAAATCTGGTTTTAGGGTTTCCAACTCTTCAGGTGCCAGTCAAATGAAAATGCCCATATGTAATGAAGTACCCTTATAACAAAAAGCTCTGCTTAGAATTTATTTACTTAATTTTCAACCTGCCTTTCTTGCTGAGACTCCAAGTAAATTATAAAATCTAAAAACAATGTCATCAGACAGCAAAAGGCATAACAATGCAGTAGCACTAAGCATTAGAAGAAAACACAGAAGGAAAAAATTATATACAATACCACAAAAAAGAGTTCTGATTACAAAAGTAGAAGACAATGCAGAAATACGATAAGCAGTGCAACACAGTACAATCTTATGTCTCTTATACAATCATACCCCTAAACCATTCCATTATACTACAGCCCTATTCCCTTAAAAAAAAATGCTATACCTGAACATTTCTATTTTTCTCATTCTGTGAAATGACAGAAACATGGGAGTCTTCCTACCCTTCTCAGGCAGACCATTTCACAAGGTGGGAGCTGCAACAAAGGAAGCTTCGGTACAGGCAGGGGTGGGATTCTAGCAAGAGCTCCTTTGTATATTAGGCCACACACCCCTGATGTAGCCAGTCCTCCAAGAGCTTACAAAAAAGAGCCTTGTAAGCTCTTGGAGGATTGACTACATCAGGGGTGTGTGGTCTAATATGCAAAGGAGCTCCTGCTAGAATTCCACCCCTGGGTACAGGTAGCTATTGTTTTTTATCCATTTGCAGGATGGCGCATTAGAAGGTTTGCTCAGATGAGTTATTGTGGTGAAACAAAGCAGGAATGGCAGTCCTTCAGATATGTGGTTCCAAGGTCATGATATACTTTATATATGACCAGTGAAGTGACTGCAGAATAGGCGTATTATGCATGTACCTTATTGCTCCTGAGAGTAACTGAGCATGTTGTTCTGTATCATCTGGAGTTTCTGAGCTGACTTTAAAAGCAACTGCATGTAGAGTTCATCAATTTAACTTTGAAGTTATTATCCACATGGACAGACTGGATAAGTTAATGTGAGGAGCCATCCTCTGGGCTCAGTGAAATAAAGCATTTTTTTGCAGCTGCATTAACTTGCTTCTCCAGCAACAATGCAGTATCTAGTATAATACCTAGGCTCTTGACTGAGTCACCTGAATCCCATTAAAATGGGGATTGCAATGTTATCTTGACCTCAGGCTTCCCAAACATCACCTCCATTTTATCATGATTCAGTTTCCACTTTTTCAGGCACTGGCACAAGGCTTAGTCTACAGCATCACCAGAGAATATGAATAAAGATAAAAATATGTTAGATAAAAATATGGAGCAGAGGTCTATCAGTGGCTATTAGCCACAGTGTGTGTGTGTGTGTATATATATAGTGGCCAAAAATATAGTATATACTATATATAGTATATATAGTATATATATAGTGGCCAAAAAAATTATATATATATATATATATATATATATATATAAAAAAATTTTTTGGCCACTATGTGATACAGAGTGTTGGACTGGATGGGCCATTGGCCTGATCCAACATGGCTTCTCTTATGTTCTTATGTTCTAAAAGAAATACAAAGCTTGGTGTCATCATCAGCCAACTCAAAAACCATGAACAATTTATCATAAGTGCTTTACATAGAGATTAAATAGTATGGAGGATAAGACTGAGCTTTGTGGAACTTTATGGGACAAGCCACACATTGATGTTAAACAGCCCTCCGGTTCATAAGGAATTATTCAGACCAACCCAAAATACATCCTAATATTTAAACCAATCCAGAATGTTTGATAGTTTAGTTCAGGGGTGGCCAACAGTAGCTCTTCAGATGTTTTTTGCCTACAACTCCCATCAGCCCCAGCCATTGGCCATGCTGGCTGGGGCTAATGGGAGTTGTAGGCAAAAAACATCTGGAGAGCTAACATTGGCCACCCCTGGTGTAGTTCATGCCCTACGAACATTTGGATTAGATGACTTCATTATGCTTTATGTGCGGCTGCCCTTGGAGACTATCCAGAAGATACAGTTGGTACAGAATGTTGCAGTCAGAATGTAGGTCATAGAGACCTTATACCTGCAGTCTTGTTCCATTTACACTGGCTCCCAATCTGCTTCCAGGCCCAATTTAAGGTTTTTGCATTGACCTTTAAAGTGTTGTGTAGCTTGGGGCCATGACTTATGGGCTACCTACCCTCATATGAAGCTACCCAACTACTCCACTCATCTTCAGAGGACCTGCTTGGGATAACCCTCCTATCTGAGGCAAGATACATAACTTGAGAAAGGGCCTTCTCACTCATGGCACTGAAACGTTGGAACTCCCTCCCCAGAGAGATTTGTTTATTTCCCTCTATCTGTGTCTTCCAATAGTGGATGAAGACTTCTTGTTTTGTTTAGAGTTCCCTTATCAACCCTTATCAGCCCTCCTCCCTGTTCGTTCCTTTTTATGGGTTTATATGTTTTAAATATTTTTGTATATTTGTGTTTTAAGTTGTTTTAGTTTTAATGTTTGGATTGTTTAAATGTTCACTGCCTTGGGGACTCTGAGTTGGGTGGAAAGATGACATAGAAATGTTTTAAACAAGCAAACACTTTAAACCTACTTTTACCTCCAAGTGCAGCAATAGAAAGAGCTGCACTGAAAGAGCTGCACTGGCTACCTATTGTGTTCCGAATCCGTTTCAAGGTGTTGCTATTGACCTTTAAAGCCCTTTATGGTCAGGAACCTGTTTATCTGAGGGCCCGCCTTTCCCCATATATCCCCCAGATAGCACTGTGTTCAGAGACAAAAAATCTGCTGTCCACCCCTGGACCAAAGGAGGCCAGGTTGCATTTGACATGAGCCAGGGCCTTCTCGGTGGCAGCACCAGAGTTATGGAATGCTCTTCCGGAGGCCATAAGGGCCATGTGGGACCTTCCTACATTCTGCAGGGCCTGTAAGTCCGAATTGTTTCAACAGGCCTTTGATGCTTAAACTGAGAGAGAGCTGCCACCTGACATCAGCTAGAGTTCCCGGTGACCAACCGTCTGAAAAGCAGAACCACCAACATAGTAATGTTACAGCACCGTGGAATAGTTTTTAAATTTTAATTGTATTAATGTTTTATAGATTTTATTGACTTATTGTTTTAAATCGTGTAAACAACTGTTGTAAGCCGCCCTGAGTCCGCTTGCGGAGAGGGCAGGATAAAAGTCTAATGTAAATAAAATAAATAGGCTGGTGCATTTTCAAAGGCTGGTAACTAACTGAGTTAAAGTACTTAAAAGGCACAAGCTCTTGTCTACATTCAAATGAAAATCATCAACAAAAGCCATCAGCACTGCCTTCATCCCTGAAAGGAATCTAGAGCAGATGAGTTATCCAGAATACTTGGATTTGTTGTGCAACTGCTGTCTCAGTCATATTGCCTGGAAATGGCAAATTAGAGACCTGATAACTGGACATTCTAGATATGCTTATTAAGTAATGGTTGGATAGCTGCCTGTTCAGTGACTGAGGAAAGGTGTCCTGAGTCAGTGATTCATTTAGGGTGGACTTCAGGGATTAATTGGTCTAATACTTACATGATTTCAGCAACTAGGATGGACAAGAATTCAGAGTGTGTTTTGATCCCCAGTTTGTGTTGGCATCAATCACAGTAACTGAGCTGAAATGACCCATAAACAGATCAAAAAGAGTGCACTGGACATTTCTACTGTCTCAGCTATTTTACAGCTGTTATCCAAAGTGAAGTGTACCTGGGAGATTTTATGGGGGGGGGGGATTCACTAAAATGTAACAGCTTTCTCAGAATTTAACAATTTAGTGCCATAATGCCTTAAACAGCTGAGCTGGACGTGAACTAGTTGATGCTATGATAGCACAGAAGTAGGATTTCTTTGTCACTATCAGTGCTCTTCCAATGAGCTCTATAGCATGCTCTGTCAGATTCACTTTGGGTTTTCCACCAGCAAAATTCTGGACACCTCCTAGGCCATTCCAGGTCACTTAGTAAACTGAGATGTTGTGTTCAGGCTTGTGAGTCACAGAGGTCAACAGGGAGAAAGGGACAGTGCTCCTGTGGCTTGTAGGAAGACCTGTGGCTTGTATGAAGGTAGCTGAAGGTCAATTTGGTGAGTCTTGCCATGCTGTGCCACTGTTCTGAGGCAGACTATTCATTTTCACTACCAGCTCTACTGCTTGTCCTGATTATTTTTAATATTGATGGGATGGATGGACTATTTTCACCTCAACACTGCTGGCCCAAGACCACTTGGTGAGCTGACAATGTCACAAAGCAGAATGCCACACCATTTGTGTTCAAGATTACAACACTACAGGGATCTTCTTTTCTACCCCTTGATGTTTACCACTATCTTTTTTCCTTTTCTTTTTGGAACAAGAAAGAATGGATGCTACAAAATTTTTCCATTTCTATGCAGCCTTATGTTAAATAGAAGCCTGGCTTTGTAATTTTCTTTAGTTCCTTCTGCCTATGGATATCCTGAATGAATTTATTGCACAGATTATAACGGGCATTAAGAAATACTTCAGAAGACTCAAGGAAGGCACTCGTTTATTTTTGTTAATAATGCCCCATGGCTCCATGAAATCAGATGCCATTGTGCAATGTGTTGGAAATAAATACAATAAATCCATGATCTCTGTTTTGAAGAATGTAAAGATCAAAGCCCTTTTGCAAATGTTTGGAACATGCTTCACAGGTTAGGAAGTAATAGCTATGCTGTAACAAATAATGAGTGTCTTAGGATTCATTAAGTATTTCTGCTTAGTTGTTGGCTCAGTCTTATGATTGCAATGAATTTACTACAATCATGTGATGCCAGAAATGATGGCTTTTGTATGGAAACACACACAGAGACTTGATAAAAATGCAGAGAACAGCAACTATTCATAATTGTCTTCCAGTAGTGTTCAACTAAAAGCAATGCTGCTACATTATATAGAACAACACAGCAAAATCTATCCATGTGACTGCAAAGATGGATAGAAGGCATTATAATAAGATCATTTGCATACTTAGGGTATAGTTTTCTGTACAACTGAGCCAAACATATAAAACATGTAAAAAGTCTTGAGAAATGAAAACAAAAAGTAGCACAAAATCAGGCATATGAAGAACATGCACACTAGGTAATCACAAATATAGCTAAGATGTTCAATGTCTGCAGAAGAAAAGGAACCACTCTTATAATTCTCAGGTAAAACACAAAGGCAAGGAAAAATGAGAACACAAACATATCACATAATAAACACATTTCCTAACATACTTTAAATACCTTGTGTCCAGTGATATAAGCACTAGGGTCCGGTCTTCCTCCTTGCTCCCCCAGAATGGTCAGAACAGAATGAAGAACCAATGGCTGGGTGGTCCATTTTTTATATGATTTTAATTCTAGAGTACAGTTAATTCTAGAGTACAGTTAGTTACAGTAAGCATTGGGAGGCTCATCTCATCTAGCATGAATGAAGATGGAGAAAGGAACATGGGCATTCTAAACAGTCCATATAGAAGAAGAAGAAGAAGAAGACTGCAGATTTATACCCCACCCTTTTCTTTGAATCAGAGACTCAGAGAGACTTACAATCTCCTATATCTTCTCCCCCCCACAACAGACAGGACTTGATTCCCCACTCATCCACAAGCACCTGCTCAGTGACCTTGGGTCAGTTACAGTTCTTGAAAGAGCTGCTCTCACAAGAGCAGTTCTTTCAGAGATCTCTCAGCCTCACCCACCTCACAGGGTGTCTGTTGTGGGGAGGGGAAAGGAAATGAGATTGTAAACTGATCTGACTCGGAGTGAAAGGTGGAGTATCAATCCTACCTCCCTTCTCTCCTCCTCCTCCATTTGTACAAATATTTACAAATATGGCCCTGGCTCACTGCAAGTGCTTTGACTTGCAAGCAACCAAAGTAAGAGCTATTTATGCAATTGTATTGGCTTTTGCTTTATTTTATAGAATAAATTAATAAGGGTGAATACATGCCACATTCTTTCTTGGCTCTTTCTTCTTTTTATAGAAACCAGAGATGGCTTATTTTTTAAAAAAAAATCTGTGTATGTGCGTGTGCGCGTATGTTTGCATGCAAGTCCTCTTAAAAATTTAGTCTGGCAACTTGCTATCTTGGGAGATTTTTGCATGGAGCTTTTGCTGTAGTCCAGCTTTCTATCAGTATCAATTTCCCCCCTAGATTACACATAGTATGGTTTATTGGTCATTCTCTCCAGCATTTCTCCCCTTGAGTTTCCCCCTTTGTTCCCAGGACCCTTTTGTACAATCCCCCCTCCCCCCAAAAAGAAGGTACCTGAAGCATTTTTAATGGAGTTTGAACTGTTTGCTGTGCTTTTAAAGGTGTTGCTCACATCTACTCACTTCTCTGTCCTGTTTTGTACCCATCTTCTTTTGCTTAATGTAAAAGCCACACAGAATAAACATCAAATTTTGAATGCTTCAAGACATGAACGTCAGATGTTTAAAGGAAGGAAGGAAAATAAATGAGGGAGGCAAGAGAGAGAGATGGAAAGAAAGCAACTTTAAATGCATTCTCCAAGCTACTAGCTGGCTTGTTTTGGATAAGTGATTTAATGAGAGAAATGCCTTATCCAAGTCAGCAGATGGGGTGGTGTGGGCTTTGAGAGCCACACAATATGTATGAAAGAGTCATAGTTTGGCCACCCCCATTATAGAAGATGACAGTACACAGGATTTGGGAGTGGGGTGAATTTTTAATTTTCATTCCAGTTTTAATTTCAGAACTCAGCTAGATAGCTCTAACAGCCACCCATAGTACCACCAAAAATAACATTTTAATTAGCTCTCATTGAACTCAATGAGATTTACTCTATACTCTGGTTTTTCTTCAGATCGCATAAATCTTTTCCATAAATCTTATTCTAAAGTATGCATGCATGGGTTTGCAGCTTAAGGCAGTTAAAAAGAAGTGACTGCCTATGTTTGATCTTCCCTTGCAAAGATGTGCATTGCTCCAGCTTTTAAAAATATCTCGTCTTCTAGTGATACATCTCATAAAAGCAACTAATCCCCATGATTTTTCACCATATCAATGGCATACATATAGATAAGAAAAGTGAATTAAAAGGGTGATGTGTTGCCACTAGTACACAGTCTGATACTGCCAGCTTGATAAGATGCCTAATATTAGGGTATTGCATTGGGTTGGCAATATCTGAAAATGCTGCTGTCTTCCCAACATGATTCCTTTTTCAAGTGTTAACATTCCTCATAAGGTTGGAATCAAGGATCTTATTGGAGAGACAGCAGCAGCCAGGGGAGGTAGCGGGGTAGGGACTCCCCCACTTCCACTGAAAACTTGTCTCAGGACTTGCCAGCCCCACTTGCAGCTCTGGGGCCCTGGGCTGCATTCTAGGCCTCTTCTGTACCTTAGTTCTGTTGATGGCATCAGTGTTGGCATAGCTCATCCTGGCTGAATGCCACTGGCTGAACTGGCTGAATGGCAGTGGAGGAGCTCCTCCCAACTCTTGGAAGGCTGGGATAAAGCTTAGTGTTCCAGCCAGCATTTTCTCAGTGTTGAGCGTTGGATAGGATTGCCCAGGAAATCTGCTCACCAGTGCCTACATGTTGGTGGAAGGAAAATGTATGAAAATGAGGACTCATGCCAGCATTGAAGCAGTGCACTGATGTCAGTTGAAGGAATCACAACACAGGATTGAGGTTCTACGCACTGGTCTGTCTGTATGACAGTGGTCGTTTATTTTTATACCCTTTTCTTTACACATTCATTTACTACAAGCATGCAGAAAAAGGAGACAGATGTTTACTTTAGCTCTACCACAAATGTATATTCCAGGAAGGAGGTGAAAGGTAACATTCTAAGAGCATCAGCACTCTTGCATAAGGGCAAAATACACAAAGTCTTAAGACTGCCTTCTAAGTCTATAGATGAATTCAGGCCTAGGCTGGTGTGCCAAACCTCTGACCTTTCCTTCATCCCACTCTTTTCTGTTTTTTTTTAAAAAAGGCATCAGCAAATTTGTTAAAACATCCTGACCCCTCACCATCACTCTCTGGAATCGATTGTATTAAAGGGAGATACTGTTCTAATTGCTTCGCTAATATATATGCATGATTGGCTTGCAAGGTATATTCTTCTCTTGACAGTTTACATATTCTTGTAAACAAGACACACAGGGAAGGCAAGCATTGTACAAAGCAACACATCACTACAGCTAATCCTACCATTCCCAAGCCCCACTGACACAAAGTGCCCAACCACCCTGTAGGCAGCCAGGACCATAGTGCTTCCCACCAGGATGGTAGAATGTCCTTATGAATGGAAGCAGCCAACTGCCATAGGTTATCGAACTGATGGTTTATTCTTTGAGAATTGTCGGTGATATTGAAGCAGCACATATTTTGCAATGATTCGCATCCTTGGTGGTGGAGGAGGAGCAGATAGTCTATGGCTGCACGGTTGTCTAAAACAGCATGCCGCACTCCATCTGTTCTGCATTCAAAGCAGCCAAGGCGATGGAGGTAGAATTAATAGTTTTTGCTAAGCTGCAAGCAATTTTACTTAATGGTTTGTGATTAATAACAGCTAAGGCTGGCACCCCGATGAGTGAAGCAGCAAGGGACACATATTCAGCTTGAGATAAAAATGCCATATCAGAAGAATCACAGGTAGAGTCTAAGGGGACAGTTTCTCTGCTAATGCGTGAGGCAGAGCGTTCCGTAAGCCAGGATCTTTGAGGCAACACCACAGCAAGGTGACTTAAACAACATACAGAAAGAGATATATTAGCAGGAATATAACTAAAAGTCCGACGGCCAGAAGAGAAAAACCAACCAGGTGGTAAAGGAATATGGCCATAATTACTGGTTACATTAAACAACATACAGAAAGAGATATATTAGCAGGAATATAACTAAAAGTCTGACGGCCAGAAGAGAAAAACCAACCAGGTGGTAAAGGAATATGGCCATAATTACTGGTTACATTAAACAACATACAGAAAGAAATATATTAGCAGGAATATAACTAAAAGTCCGACGGCCAGAAGAGAAAAACCAACCAGGTGGTAAAGGAATATGGCCATAATTACTGGTTACATTAATTGTTGCATTACATTTCCACAAGGGGGCACCTGTTTGCAGGCAACCATGCAATGGCTTATGGTGGGAGCAATTTACCATCTGTGCACAAGTAAGATTTTCATGGTTAGCCACATAAGGGTTATATAGAGTTAAGGTACCTGCTAGAAGCTTATAGGTGGAAATGCCAGTTGGAGAAAGTTGCATAAGAGATTTGGGACTCATTTAAAATTTACCAAGAGCTGTATCATTTCCTACAGTTCCTGGAGCCTTGCAAACAGGAATTAAACAGGACCCTAATAACATACGTAAATCAGTACGTTGTGTCAAACAAAAAGGTGAAACATTGTTAATGTTAGCTAAGCATTCCCAAATATTAAACTGATGATCTCCAAAACTAATCACCTCGACAGGAGACAAAATACATAAACACAAACAACAGAAAACAGTCACAGAGTTCATTGTGAGTTGTGCAAATAAAGCAGCCACCAAGTTCTCCAGGGATGGCTCTCGCCCAGGCTCTTCCAATTTTTTTTGAGCTTGATTAGTTAGATGCTTCACATCCCCTCATGTGATATCATGAGCCATCTGGGTGTGTGGGTTTCACCATCTCTCTTTTGAGGCTAAGATTGAAATTGGGAATCGGATTTGGGAGACTCTGATGCCATGCCATCTTTAGCTGGGCGAACACAACATGCCAGAACCCACAAAGGACGTGCAAGAGAGAACACAGCAGCATGCCCAGGTAATAAGGGGAACCGGACCATGCCAAGTTAATAAGACCAAATTCAATTGTTCCTGAACCTGCATTTAGGTAGGAACCCTCATTTTCACTCTTTTTAATTCTTTTTGAAGAGTGGTTTTGAATGTCTGATGTTCCACAATAGCTTGACCTGTGGAATTATACACAATGCTAAGCTGGATTTGAATGTTCCATTGTGCACAAAAAGCAACAAATCCAGAAGTACTATATGCTGGGGCGGACGACCCATTACCGCAAAGGCAGAAATAAGGTGAGCCAGGACATGTTTAGTGGCTTCACCATGGTGGGCAGTAGCCCAAAGATATCCAGAGTACATGTCTACGCAAACATGGACACAGTACCAGGGTTTCAGGGAAGCTATATGGGTAACATCCATTTGCCAAAGCTCGTTAAGGAACACTTTCCCTATGAAGAAAGGTTAAAATGCTTGTGAATGGAGCTGAAAGGCCATTGTTATAGCAGGGTTATAGCAGCAATTTCAGCCTGTTGTGCTGAGCGCTGTTGCAAAGTAAAGTGACTCTTTTACACTTTCCCCCCAGCAAACTGGGTACTCATTTTACCAACCTAGGAAGGATGGAAGGCTGAGTAACCTTGAGGCAGCTACCTGAAATCAGCTTCTGCCAGGATCAAACTCAGGCCGTGAGCAGAGCCTAGGACAGCAATACTTCAGCTTTAACACTCTTTACCACGAGACTCTTTCTGAATACAAATTAGCATTTTCCTTGGCCAATTTCATCATCAATTCTCCTGCTGTGTCAGGATTATCAACCTGTCTTCTGATTGCTGCCTGAAGACAGTTGATAAAGTCTAAATAGGGCTCTTGTGGCTTTTGACAGACAGTTGCAAAACTATGGGCTGGCTGCCCTTCTGTAGGTACCTTGGCAAAGACCTGTAAAGCACATTTAGATACAATAGCAAGGGTTGCAACAGGGAGCACAGCTTGTGCTTCAATAGTACTGAACTGTCCAGATCCATATAGTTGTTCAGCAATATAAGCCCCATTGGAGCCACATCCTTGAACATCAGCCATATTACAATGTTCACTGTCCCATACCACATATTGCGTGGGTGTTAAAAGCATACGAACAGTGGTTTTTCAATCCTCTGGGACCAAGGTATGATTTCTCATGGTAGCTTCTAGCATGCCTTGCACATAAGTGCTGCTAATCCCCAAGTCCCTAATGGCTTTTCGAAGTTCAATAAGCATTGGGTAAGATAGGGATTTATACTCCACAATGTGTCTTCCTTGGTTGTCAACCTGATCTCTCAAATGTACAGGGCAAATAGACAACATTTCCACCAATTCTGGGACATCTTCCAATTTAGCCTGACCAAGTTCCTTCTCCAAAACTTCACGAACCATTTGTCCCAGGGCGTTAGATGGTGGGCCCATGGATGGAATCACTGGCGGAGGAGGGGGAAAAGGAAGGGCAGGGGGCACAAGTTGGACACCAGTGTATTTTTGGGGACAATCTTTGGAGAGCTGGCTTGTGTTAAAAACGGGCATAAATTTTTCTACTGCATGCTGACATTGATGCCAGGCATGAAGAAGTTCGACAGAAGCTCGGGGCTTTGTATGAAAGGTCTTCCCTATCTTCTCTCAGTCCCGAAGTTTAAGAGAACCTCCTTCTGGGTACCAGGGGCACTGCTTACTGATTTCTTGTAACAGAGTCATAAGTTGTCCAGAAGTCATGGACCCGCTGGGTTTATGGATGAGGAACCGCAGCTCCTCCAAATGTCTGCGCTGGGTTTGCGAGAACTGTCCTCCCATACTCACCAATGAAGGGGTCGTAGAGAACGTCAGAGTGTACTCAAGGAGCCTATGCCAGGCGTTGATGAGAGGGGTCCCTGTTCAGGCACCAGTTGAAGGAATCACAACACAGGCTTGAGGTTCTACGCACCAGTCTGTCTGTGTGACAGTGGTCATTTATTTTTATACACTTTGCTTTACACAATCATTTACTACAAGCATGCAGAACAAGGAGACAGATGTTTACTTTAGCTCTACCACAAATGTGTATTCCAGGAAGGAGGTGAAAGGTAACATTCTAAGAGCATCAGCACCCTTGCATAAGGGCAAAATACACAAAGTCTTAAGACTGCCTTCTAAGTCTATAGATGAATTCAGGCCAAGGCTGGCGTGCCAAACCTCTGACCTTTCCTTATATTTAACACAGTGAAAGCTATTGTGTTAAATGTAAAAAAAAAAAAAAATCATTTGCCTTGGAAGCACAGAAACTTATGTATACTGATTTCCCACTACCTTGTCCCGGTCTCACACACCTCTTCTCTGCAGGGTTTCCATCCAACTTCTCACAAGCTGCCTCAGAGCTGCGACTCACCTCGTCTCATTCCCATGACAAGCAGAAACCAGTTTTCAGAGGATCTTGCTTGCTGTGGGGAAGGGGTGGGGGAGGCAAGTTGCAGCTCCAAGGCAGCTTGTGCAAAATCAGATGGAAGCACTGCAGAGAAGAGGAGTGTGAGACTGGGGCAAGGTTAGTGGGAAATCAGTAGTAGTATCTCCGATCCTTCACATTTCCAGGTTAAGGAGAAAATACTGTTCAAACAAATTACAAAGATGATATGACTCCAGTGGTAACAAGAGAAAGAATTTTTAATTACAAAAATAGAAGCATATTCATGACATATTTAATTGATTGTGAACAGGCTATCTTCAAAAAGGTTAACTTGGTACAGCTCTGAGCCCAAGTAAGAGAGAGAAGAGAGGTCTTATATAAGATGAAACAGCAGAAGGCAGTTAATGGCCGAAGAGGCTCAGCATCTAACCAATGAGAGGGTGGGGCCAACTGCCAAGTGTACCTGAGTGAGAGAATGCTCTTAACCCTTTCGCTCCCAGATTCTCTTGTGTGTGGAGTTACAAAAATAGGGGGGAGGTGCTCAGATGGGCATTAGGTTTTGCCAGAGTTCTATGGTTTAATCATAGAATTTATGTGCATCCTACAGCAACTCTATGGCTAGTGGGGAGAACTATGGTCACCACCAATGCTGGGGGTAATGCCTTAAATATGTACTATACTTTCACAGTTTGCTAACACCTTTACTCAAAACACCAAAGGAGGAAGGTGGCGGACCTAGCTTGCCTGGGAAATTATAGATGTTTGTATGCAAATGCTAGAAGTGTTTGAAGTAAAATTGGTGAATTGGAATGTTTAGTGTTGGGAGAAAACATAGACATTGTGGGAATTTCAGAAACTTGGTGGAATGAGGAGAATCAGTGGGACACGGTGATTCCTGGATATAAGTTATATCGGAAGGATAGGGAGGGAAGGATTGGAGGTGGGGTGGCTCTGTATGTCAGAGAGGATATACGGTCCAGTAAGACTGAGGTCAGAGAATTGCTTTGGGTTGAAATAAAGGGCCCAAAAGGAAATTTAACTATGGGAGTTTGTTATCGCCCACCAAATCAAAAGAAAGAGGATGATTATAATATGATGAAAGGCTTAAAGATAGTGGCTAAACATCAAAACTGTGTCATAATAGTTTAACTACCCGCAGATTGATTGGGTCAATATGTGTTCTGGTCGAGAGAAAGAGATTGAGTTTCTTGATGCTCTCAATGACTGTGCTATGGAGCAGATGGTCTCAGAACCTACCAGGGGTGGGGCGATCCTGGATTTGGTCCTAAGTAATGCCCAAGACTTGGTGAGAGATGTAAAAGTGATTGCGCCGCTTGGGAGCAGTGACCATAATGTTATTGATTTCACCGTTTGTATAAATAGGGAGTTGCCCAAAAAGACTGCCACAACTATGTTTAACTTTAAAAGGGATAAATTCACTGAGATGAGGAGGCATGTGAGGAGGAAACTGAAAGGAAAGGTAAATACGGACAAAACCCTTGGGGAAGCTTGGAGACTATTTAAAACTATAATCCTAGAAGCTCAGATAAAATACATACCACAAGTTAGGAAAGGCACAAACAGGCATAAGAAAAGGCCTGCATGGTTAACAAACAAAGTAATGGAAGCTGTAAAAGGTAAGAAGGACTCCTTTAAGCGGTGGAAAACCAGTCCAAGTGAGATTAGTAAAAGGGAACACAGGCTGTGGCAAATCAAATGCAAGACTGTGATTAGGCAGGCAAAAAGGGACTATGAGGAACATATTGCAAAAAACATAGACCAACAATAAAAATTTCTTCAAATATATTAGAAGTAGGAAACCAGCCAGGGAGGCAGTGGGGCCCTTGAATGACCATGGGGTAAAAGGATTACTGAAGGAGGATAGGGAAATGGCTGAGAAGCTGAATGCATTTTTTGCCTCCGTCTTCATTGTGGAAGATGAGAACTCTTTGCCTGCCCCAGAACCACTAATTTTGGAAGGGGTGTTGAAAGACCTGAGTCAGATTGAGGTGACAAAAGGGGAGGTCCTACAACTGATAGACAACTTAAAAACTAATAAGTCACCGGGTCCGGATGGCATACATCCGAGAGTTCTGAAAGAACTCAAAGTTGAACTTGTGGATCTTCTAACAAAAATCTGTAATCTTTCATTGAAATCTGCCTCTGTTCCTGAGGACTGGAAGGTAGCAAATGTCACCCCCATCTTTAAAAATGGTTCCAGAGGAGAACCGGGAAATTACAGGCCAGTCAGTCTGACTTCAATACCGGGAAAGTTGGTAGAAAGCATTATCAACGACAGAATGAGTAGGCACATTGATGGACACGGGTTATTGAGGAAGACTCAGCATGGGTTCTGTAAGGGAAGATCTTGCCTCACTAACCTGTTACATTTCTTTGAGGGGGTGAACAAACATGTGGACAAAGGAGACCCGAGAGATGTTGTTTACCTTGACTTCCAGAAAGCTTTTGATAAAGTTCCTCATCAAAGGCTCCTTAGAAAGCTTGAGAGTCATGGAGTAAAAGGACAGGTCCTCTTGTGGATCAAAAACTGGCTGAGTAATAGAAAGCAGAGAGTGAGTATAAATGGGCAGTCTTCGCAGTGGAGGACGGTAAGCAGTGGGGTGCCGCAGGGTTTGGTACTGGGTCCCATCCTCTTTAACTTGTTCATAAATGATTTAGAGTTGGGAGTGAGCAGTGAAGTGGCCAAGTTTGCGGATGACACTAAATTGTTCAGGGTGGTGAGAACCAGAGAGGATTGTGAGGAACTCCAAAGGGATCTGTTGAGGCTGGTTGAGTGGGCGTCAACGTGGCAGATGTGGTTCAATGTGGCCAAGTGCAAAGTAATGCACATTGGGGCCAAGAATCCCAGCTACAAATACAAGTTGATGGGGTGTGAACTGGCAGAGACTGACCAAGAAAGAGATCTTGGGGTCGTGGTAGATAACTCACTGAAAATGTCAAGACAGTGTGTGTTTGCAATAAAAAAGGCCAACACTATGCTGGGAATTATTAGGAAGGGAATTGAAAACAAATCAGCCAGTATCATAATGCCCCTGTATAAATCGATGGTGCGGTCTCATTTGGAGTACTGTGTGCAGTTCTGGTCGCCGCACCTCAAAAAGGATATTATAGCATTGGAGAAAGTCCAGAAAAGGGCAACTAGAATGATTAAAGGGTTGGAACACCTTCCCTATGAAGAAAGGTTGAAACGCTTGGGACTCTTTAGCTTGGAGAAACGTCGACTGCGGGGTGACATGATAGAGGTTTACAAGATAATGCAAGGGATGGAGAAAGTAGAGATAGAAGTACTTTTCTCCCTTTCTCACAATACAAGAACTCGTGGGCATTTGATGAAATTGCTGAGCAGACAGGTTTAAACGGATAAAAGGAAGTACTTCTTCACCCAAAGTGTGATTAACATGTGGAATTCACTGCCGCAGGAGGTGGTGGCGGCCACAAGCATAGCCACCTTCAAGAGGGGTTTAGATAAAAAATATGGAGCAGAGGTCCATCAGTGGCTATTAGCCACAGTGTGTGTGTGTGTGTATATATACACACTGACGCACACATACACACACACACACACACACACATATATATATTTGCCACTGTGTGACACAGAGTGTTGGACTGGATGGGCCATTGGCCTGATCTAACATGGCTTCTCTTATGTTCTTAAGGTTAGCTGGTATCAGGATTCTCCCCTGATCCTCTCACCCATCTTTAATCTTCTCTTTATCTTCTTCTAACACCTTCTCACAATCTCCTCCTCTCTTCTTCAAAGGATTTATAGCCTCTAGGAATGAACATACACCCTAGGGGATCAAGGATGGGCTGTGACACCTGGGGGCCAGACCTGAAAACTGTCTATTACATGTCCTCAGAATTATCTCCCCATATCACCCAACACCCACACCTCGGCAGCCCTGTCTCTGTGAGCAGGTAATCCATTCAGATATGAAAATGTTATTTTGCAGAAATCCCCTGTCCCAAGTTGTCTACTTGGAATCTGAATGTGGCAAACTTTTGAAACTAGCTGACAGACTAGAGATAGCCCAGTATACCTTGATAAATTCCACAAATGATAGATGTGGAAAAGGAAACTAGAACACTCAAATCAATAGGATATAAAAATATGGCATGATTACCCTACCTCTGTGTGTGTGTGTGTGATATGCCATCAAGTCACTTCTGATCTATGGCAATCCTATGAATTAATGACCTCCAAAATGAAATCTTGAACAATTTCAATTTCTTCATTACCAGCCTTAAAGTTGTGTAATTGCCCAATAGTTATCACTTTTGTCATTGTATTGTCTAGCTGTAATCCTGCTTTGGAACTTCCTGCTTTAACATTTATCAGTAGTCATTTCAAGTCTTCACTATTTTCTACCAGTAGTGTGGTGTCATCTGCGTATCTCAAAATGTTAATGTTGCTTCTACCAATTTCTACATTACCTTCATCTAAATCCAGATTCATCTAAATCTAATCCAATTTTCCTTATTGTATGTTCTACATATAGATCAGATCAAAGAGACAGGGAGATAAAATACATCCTTGTTTGAAACCTTTCTGTTTCCCCATATTCTGTCCTGACAGTAGCCTCTTGTCCAGAGTACAGGCTGCTCATCAAAACAATCAGATGCTGTGACACACCAATTTCTTTTAAAACCAGTCATAGCCTTTCATGATCCACACAGTCAAAAACTTTGCTATAATCTAGGAAACACAAGCTGATTTTCTTCTGAAGTTCTCTCGTATGCTCCAGTAGCCAACATAAATTTGCAATATGATCTCTAATGCTACTTCCTTTTATGAATCCAGCTTGAACATCTGTCATTTCTCATTCCATATATGGTGACAGTCTTGGTTGTAAGATTTTGAGCATCACTTTACTTGCATAAGAAATTAATCCAAAGGTATGATAGTAGCTATAGTTTTTGACAACCCTTTTCTTTGGAATTGGAATGCAAATAGGACATTTCCAGTCTGTGGACCATTGTTTTGTTGGTATATTCTTGTTAAGAGTTTGATGAACTCTGTTTCTTTGGCTTGGAATAGCTCTACTGATATCCCATCTACTCCTGGTGATTTGTTTCTCCCAGTTGTTCTCAGTGCAGCTTTCATTTCACTTTCTAAAAGTGTAGGTTCTTTCTTGGAAGTGATTGGTTATCCTTTTATCTCTTTTTGTATAGTTCTTCAGTGCATCATTCCCATGTATACTGAACTCTGTTGTTAGCCGCCCTGAGCCTGCTTCGGCGGGGAGGGCGGGATATAAATGAAAGATATTATTATTATTATTATTTCCATATTGATATTTTAGCATCCCTAATCATGCTTTAAATTTCCCAAACACAGTGCTGGTATGTTTTATATTCTTTATTTTTGTATGTTCATAAATACAGTGTACAATGTCTCCCTAAGAGATATCCATTCAGATTGAGAAGAGGGGTTAGCTTGGTACTTCATACCTCTGCATTACTCATCTATCCAAGAGGCAGCTTACTCTATTTACACCTTTAAGCAATGTGTGCAATTGTCATTAAATTTTGCCATTATCATCTCTCTCTGTGTTCTTATCTTATTTATTTTGTGAGCAATTGCAGTCTATCAAATGGAGAGATAAGAAGAAAGGAAAATTGATATTGAAAATTGAAGCAAAGACAGATGATTGCAAAGGTCTAGCCATACACAAAGATAAGAAAGAAATACTTTCCCAACATTGATTCTTCAGCTACATAGGGCCTGAAAATGTCATATTTTAACTGTCACATGGCACATTAAGGGTTTTCATTAAGGGTTTCAAAAGCAATCTAGGTTGCAGGAATTTTAGAATGGTAATGCACATTGTGTGGTTAATAGTTTATATAAGCGGGGCTCTTTTGCATATTAGGCCAGTCTGCATATTAGGCCACACTCCCTGATGTAGCCAATCCTCCAAAAGCTTACTTAGAGAGCTCTTTGTACAGGGCCTACTGTAAGCTCCAGGAGGATTGGCTACATCAGGGGGTGTGTGGCCTAATATGCAGAGGAGCTCCTGCTAAAAAAAGAGCCCTGTGTATAAGCTTAGTTTTGTTGAAAGAAAAGTAATGCATTTTCTAATAAATTAAATAAAAATGGGTTTGAGTAATATTTTTAGGCCTGAACTATACCAAGTGATGGCTCATGATCATTCCAAACACACAAAATGTCTCTTTCTCCCCTGGCAATTTTTCATATCTGTTTGCAAATATATATATCTGCAAGGACAGGGGCTTGACTGGGATAACAGTTATGTATTCTTTTTGTCAAGACAACCTGCCAATGAGATCACCCCCATGAAGTCACAGTCATTTGACTAGTGATGTGAAATGTGGATTCTTGTACGCATATTTAGCTGTGCATCCAAGTGAGGCTCAAACCTGGAAGACTCCCACTCATCTGGGACCACATGGGCCAAAGATACTGGCTCATAAAGATTGAAGGCAGGCCCTCTGGCAGCTCCAGTGGGGGCTAGCAGCAGTTGCTGCAGTATCAGGACTTCCTTCCGTCAGCCTGACAAACAATTGATATGAAGGACAGGACCCATGATAGCTGTTTCAGGCCAAAGGCTGCTCTTGATGTCCAGATTGCAGGCAGGCATGGTTGTGAAGCTCCTAGCACTTTCATTGTGGCAGGCCCAGACAGGCATGTGTAGGATTGCCAGGTTCCCTTGTCCATCCAGCAGGAGGATTTGGGGGGTATTCAAGAAAAGTAACACATTTTCTAATAAATTAAATAAAAATGGGTTTAAGGAGGATTTGGGGGGGGTATTCAAGGGTGGGCAGGGATGCTACATGGGAGGATGCTCTGGTTTTGGGGCAAAATCAATGGTTAAATTGGGTTTAAACCATAAGAGTTTGCCCTTAAACCAGAGTGTTCCCCACACAACATCCCTAACATAATGACATAACGTCCGAGTGACATCATTGCATGTTGCACAGAGATGTCCCTGTGCTGGTCTGTGGAGAAGAGATACTGCCAAAACTGGGGATCCCCCACTGAGACCTGAGGACTGGCAACCTGGGCAAGTGGGAAGGAAGAAAGGAGACATCAAATGAGAGCTAGGATTGCCAACATCTAGATAGGACCTAGAGCTTAGTTGTAATTCTGATAATTATAACTGAGCTCCAAGTTACAAAGACCAGTTTATCTGGGGGGAAAGGCAGCTTTGAAAGGTGGTGTCTATGGCATTATACCCTGCTGAGTAAACCTCCCCAAGTCCCATCCTCTCCAGGCTCCACCCCCACCTCTCCAGGAATTTCCTAACCCAGAATTGGCTCATATGATCTCAAGTGCTATAAGACTTGACCCTTAAGCATGTAGCAGTAGAAAGCATATGTCTCATATGATCTCAAGGGCAGTTTACATTATTCACCTCTTTTCCTTTTTATCTGCACAACAACCAAATGAAATAGGTTAGTGTGAAAGTATGTGACTAGTCCAAGATCACTCACTGGTTAGTTGCTCTTTCAAAGTATGTGACCTCTTAAATCTGATCTTAGGGGGCTGAGGACATCCTGGTATATCAGCCCCTTAAAATCAATCTTTTTCTACCCCTGGAGAAAATGACTGCTTTAGAGAGTGGATTCTGTGACATTATATTTAGCTGAGGCCTGTCCCCTCCCCAAACCCTACCCTCCTCAGACTCTACTACAAAATCTCCAGGAATTTCCCAGTTTGCAGGTGATAAGCCTACCCAGGCCTGGCCCCAAGATGCCTTCCCTCAAAGGCCAAAATAGGCCAGAATAGAGTCCTGCTCCTCCCCTGCCTTTTACTGACAGAAGGAAGCCTTGGAATGCTGTCGTTGCCTAGCAGCAGCCATTGAGGGAATCCGTTGCTCAAAGCTACAGGTGCTCCTTTTATTATTTTCATATTTTTAAGTTGCCAGTGAATATTTTTTCATATTTTTCTGCAAATCTGGGGTCCTTTTCGTGTTTGTAGAAAGATCTGTCTTGCCTGTTCACAGCTCCAGTCACCAACTTTAATTATCCAAAGATATCCTGATTTTGCTGCTAGAATATAACATTTTAATCATTTTGCCCACTTTCCTGAAACAACAATTCATACCAAAAATTTCGTATAGCAGTACTTGTCATCAGGCCTCAGATTCAGCAGGAGCTCACAGGACCACAGCTCCTGAACCTTTCTGAGAGTTCCCCGCCCTCCTCCCCACCCTGTCCATTGAATAGTAGGTGCACCTGCATAACAATCCCTGGATAAGCTCCACCACCTATTTTTTCTACAAAATGACCCCTGCTTGTCATTATTATAGAATCATAGAGTTGAAAGGGGCCATACAGGCCATCTAGTCCAACCCCCTGGTCAATGCAGGATCAGCCTAGAGCATTCCAGACCACTGTTCATCCAGCCACTGCTTAAAGAGTGCCAGTGAGGGGAAGCTTACCACCTGCCTTGGTAGCTGATTCCACTGTCAAACAACTCTTACTGTGAAAACGTTTTTCCTAATATCCAGTTGATACCTTCCCACCCTTAATTTAAACCAGTATTATGAGTCATCTCCTCTGCTGCCAACAGGAACAGCTCTCTGCTCTCCCCTAAGTGACAGCCCTTCAGTCATGTCCCCCTCAACCTTCTCTTCTCCAGACTGAACATTCCTAAGTCCCTCAACCTTTCCTCATAGGGCTTGGTCTCCAGGCCCTGATCAACCTCATGGTTCTCCTCCGCACTCTCTCCATTCTGTCCACATCCTTCTTGAAGTGAGGTCTCCAGAACTGCATACAATATTCCAGATGTGGCCTGACCAATGCAGTGTACAGTGGGATTTATTTATTTATGGGATTTAATTTACCAGACATATCTGATCAGCCTGAAGTTCCACTACTATCAATAGGACTTATCTTCAATTACACGCATTTAACTTTGGAATGTCAGACTTGTGCCCTCCTACAACATCCTTAAGCTTATTGAAGCCAACAGATTTAAAATCATGTAATTAGACAATGTTTTAGAGATGAAGTTAAACAGCTTGGATCGCTTTGTTGCATTTGTATCCTCCGTAGCACTGAACATAGAAAATGTTATGTATAATGTTAGTTTGAGGCTAAAAATGATATGCTTTATTCAGAAAATATCTGTATGATATACTAGTCCAGCTGTATGATAACTCTTTTAAAAAATGAATATGGCAATGATGAGAGGGTGATAATGATCAAACCATTAACTCTTCTACTCATTAATTCAGGGATTCAGGTAAACAAACTAGTTAATCTGCATACTTGTGTCTCAAATCATTTTGGAGACTGGGAATGAAGGGAGGGCAAAATGAGTTTGAGGAAGCTGCAGTTTTAATATAAAAATCATTATCCTGAGAGTGGTTATATGAACTTAAATGGGAGAGTTTTGGAGTGAATATGTATGTATTTACCTACATGAGATATATTAAAAGTATGTAATAATTGGGTTGGATCATACCACTCGTTGAATCTTCTTCCTGAGGAAGGACTCTTGATGTGAAAGAGGAGGAGACTCCTTCCAGAGCCAGCGTATCCATTAGGCAGCATGAGGTGGCTGCCTGGAGGGCTCTGCGGGGAGAGCACCAGTTTCGGCGCTCCTGCCCACCGTTGCTTCCTCAGCAATAGAAATAGCAACCTCGGCTGCAGTGTACACGCACGCAGCTCAATCACTATCACTCCATCCCTTGCATCTGTGCTTCCAAGCACAGACATGAGGGGCAGAGTGATGGCACATGTGCATGCTTGCTGAGTCCAGAAGGCCACCAGCGATCTCACCCTTGTCAAGGAAGCAAGGGGTGGGGGGGCATCTGGCCGGGGTGCCAGCCTTGTGTCAGCTCCCAAGTGCTGGTGCTGACTTCTTCCTCTGGATCAAAACTCCTCACTTAAATGTTGATGATGATGTCCTGGAAATGGGAATATGAATAGCTCATGAATAGTATAACAATCATACATTATATCACACTGACTTTTGCTCTGAAAGCCATGGAAATGGCTGATTTCCTGATCTAATAGTATCAAAGATTCTAACATTTTTGGGGGGATGAGAAAGGAATCAAATCTGAAGTGAACTTGGGGGAGGTGCACCCGGGTAGCATGTATAAAAAATGCTAATCAACATAGTGAAAGCTAATCACCAAATCTAGAATAGTATGTGATTCAAAGTGGTCATGCCCAGATTACATAATGGGACAACCACAATGAGAGGACAAAGAGGAATCCTAATGCCTAGGGCTTGTTTTTTTTTTTTAGAAAAAGCCTATCCGGAACTCATTTGCATATTACACCACATTCCCTTATGTCATCATTGTTTTGCACAGGGCTTTTTTTTTTGTAGAAAAGCCCAGTAGGGACTCATTTGCATATTAGGCCATGTCTCTTGACACCAAGCCAGCCAGAACTGCATTTGTGTACATTCCTGCTAAAAAAGCCCCCTGCTAATGCGTATTTTCTGTTGCCTTAATAAAAAAAATACAATAACAACAAGAACTTAAATATTGTATTATAATCAGACAGCAAGCATAGAAGCAGCAGGGAAAGAGTTCATTGTCTTTTATTCATTAAAGCTCCTGCAGTTCTTCCAGGCCTTCTTATAGCCGTGTTTGGTGTACAAAAAACCCCCCCAAAACCAAATCCCTGTAGTGATATGATGAATCACAAAGCAAGATGCTTCAAGGCTGAGTGATCTTTTTGACACAGGGGTGTGGCAGCAACAATGCATGATAATTGCTGAACTGAAGGGTCTAGGAACATGCTAATGTACTTCAACCATAACTGAATAATTCATTCATTTAGCCCCATTGTCAACAAAGGGATATTGAGGATCTTTGACACAGAATTACATAGCAAAAAGGGGGGAAAAAACCAAAAGATTCAAAACATCATAATAAACCAGTTAAAATGGTAGAAATGATAATGGTCTGCATTTAGCGTCTAGAGCAGATTTCGACTGAAGCATAATTAAAATCAAATTTCTCTATCTAAGCAAAGAGGAAACTAAATGAACACCTTCGGTGCAATGGGCAATCCCCTATACTTTCAGTATAGCTGAAATACAAAATAATCAGCACTTCTATATGGCTCAGGAATTCTAATTACATTGGTGGAATAAAGCCAGGCTTGGAGTACTTTTTAAAAAAATTCACACAGAATATCTGACTCAGAGAGGCCTTTGTGAACATCTGAATAATAATGGAAAATAATCTGATGCAGCCTGTTTAGTTCTTAGCCTATATGGCTAGGGTACTTCCTTATGCCTGTTCCAATTTTAAATAAGGCACAAGACCACTACTGACTCTTGAGCCGTTTGGTAACATCTGTGAAGCAGCCAATCAAAAGGGTGCTGAAGAAGTTATTATGAAATGGCCTGTTCTCCGAAGCTGACTTTTGCTCCAAGTTAGCCCACTCACCCCTTGCATAATGCAGGAGTAGTTTTTTGAAGGACTGAGCAGGAATTTGGCCAGGAAGTAGGGCCTTTCCCCACCTGTTTCACTGTGTCTTGAGAAATAGTTGTATTCTCTAATTAAGCCTGGTCTTTTGACTGGCTAGTTCTTGACTAGTTTGTGCAAGAATGGTATGAGTTGTTATAGTATGTATAGGCTAACGGGCAAGCACTGTGAACAATTCAGTTATGGGGGCTGTTCCCAATCCCAAGCTAACTCATCATTGGGTCAAGAAGCCTGGTAAGCTAAGAAGGCATTGTCCTTAGTTGATGGAGCAGTTTGTGGAGGATAATGATGAGGCTTTGGCACTACTTTACATACAGACAAGGATAACAAGGTCAGCGATAATGCAAGGGCTCACTTTGGAACCAGGGTTGCTTTGCCCAGAGTGCTGGTAGCCATGGCAGGATGTTTGTTAGCACCAACGTGCACTAATTCAGGGATACTTATTTGATATGGATCAGCCATTAATAAATTTGTTCTTGGTGTCTTAAGTCCAGGGCTGGCTCCCCACTAGGCAAACTAGGTAGTTGCCAAATTGCTGATCAGCTGATTGGTGTGTGTGTGTGTGGGGGGGGGCTTGAAAGACCCCCAGGAAACGGCACTACACTGTGTTAAAATTGGGAGGGTGGATGGGAGGGGGAAGCTCCGTGGAGGGTGAACAGGGTGACACGGGGGGGGGGGGGAGGTGGGCATTGAGGCTGCCTGGGGTGCCAGGCCTGCTTATGTCCTTATTAGGGGGTAGTGGTACAAAGTTTCATTGACATCTATAAAAAGGATAAAAATATGTGAGCAAGGCAATGTAGCTAAGAAGTACTAGAAATTAGGACTTAAGAGTAAATACTTCCCTAAAGACATGGTAAAGGACATGAACAAGAATTGAGGACAGTCTGGCTAGGGGAGGGGAAGGAATTTTAGGAATATTGTTTCTGCTGCCAGGTTTCTGCAAGGTTTAAAGACCCATTCTTAGAGAAATCCATGATAAAATTGCGAATAAAGAACATATTTTTACAGCATTTGCTATAGATAGGTTTTTTTACCCTTCTTAATAAATATTACAATTGTTATCAAAACAGATCAGGAGCTATACTTCTGAAAAAGGTTATTGCCTAACTAGTATTAGAAAGGAAAGGTCCCCTGTGCAAGCACTAGTCATTTCCGACTCTGGGGTGATGTTGCTTTCACGTTTTCATGGCAGACTTTTTATGGGGTGGTTTGCCATTGCCTTCCCCAGTCATCTACACTTTCCCCCCAGCAAGCTGGTTACTCATTTTACTGACCTCGGAAGGATGGAAGGCTGAGTCAGCCTCGAGCCGGCTACCTGAAAACTCAGGTCGTGAGCAGAGCTTAGGACTGCAACACTGCAGCTTTAACACTCTGTGCCACCAGGCTCTCTCTAACTAGTATAGAGGACCTTTAAGAATGTATTAATCAGTAGGTTCAGATGATATTAATTCTGTGTAGGATTGCTTTGTAAATTGTTTATAACACTAGTCATTCAACTACTGTGAAATCAGTAAGTTAGACAGAAATATAGAAATGGTCACTTGCAGTCTGAAAATATGGGGGAAAGGAGTAGGGACATATCAATCATCCTGAAATAGTCTTTAAATCCTCCTTCATTTAGACTCATCTCAGTTGTGAGTATGATTGTTTTCAACCATTATTTGTCCAATTTTCTCCTCCAAACTATGAAAATATTCACTGTTGCATTTGGGAAAAAACTGGGGTATGCCAAGAACTGTATTTGCAAACAGCCTTTATACCTTTGAATACAGCCTGAAATGAAAATGTATAGCAGTAGCAATCTGATTCCAAGTATTCCCAGCATGCTTTGTAAGTCTTCATTTTCTGAACATAATGTATGACTTGTATTTATCCCCTCCCTCAAACATACTGAAATGGGTCATGTCAACATGAAGCACAAACCTTTCCCTCAATTTAATGACTCCATTGAGCAATTATACACAGTCTGTTTCCAGTATTACACATATGTACAATATGTACATTTAAGTACAAAATGTACATTTAAGTACAGAAGAAATCACAATCAGATAATTATCAATATTGTTAGACCCCTCAAAGTCATTCCCAGAATTGCCCTATTTAGAACCTTTATGAAATGTCAAAAAATTGTTATATAGTTACAGTAGAAGTTTCCAGGATCTGTTATGTGGTTTCCATAAATTAAAACTAGGCGGACCTGCTGGATTTTTCAATGGGAAGAAGTTTCACAATGAGTGTCACCACCAAGAAAGCTCTGATATTAAGTTGTGTGCTACAAAATGTTCAACACTCAGATGTAGCATGCTATCTTCTGTGAGGTAATGTACAGTGCCTCACCCTGCCTCCCCATGATTACCTGCAGAGTACAACTGTGCAGAGGAAGTGATCATGCATAACCCCCTCGCTGTGATAAGTGACTCTACTTTCAGAATGATACTGATCATGGGGAGAAAGTGTGCATATACACACTTACTTCTGAAGGATTATTTAGGTAGCAGCGTGCTCAAGGCACATAATGCAGCAAAGCCAATCTGATTAGTGTGTGATGACACAAAACAAAGTTACAGATGGAGCATCTTTATCTTTGCAAAACTAATATTAGTCTTCTATCATAAGGAACTCCAACATAGACAGGATAGAGATAGGATTCTAGTATAATCTAACTAGCTTGGATGGATAGAGATGCAGGAAGCATGTCCTGTCCTCATAGTGCCAAGATGGAGAAGAATAGCATAGTGTGGAAAGGTGTCAAGCAGGAAGGAAGGAAGGAAGGAAGGAAGGAAGGAAGGAAGGAAGGAAGGAAGGAAGGAAGGAAGGAAGATTCCCTGAGAGTAACAATCTACATATCAAAGGGATAGCATCAGAGAGTAAAGGGAAGGATTATCACTGTCCCGGCTTCTCTGTCTCTCTTACTCCCTCTGTAAGGAAAAGGATGATCACTATCCTGGCTTCTCTTTCTCTCTTACAGACCCCATCTGAAATCTGAGGCTAAGAGACAGTGCAAAGTCCTTCAGTTCCATCACCTACATTAGGAAGGCAATAGTGAGGAGGAAGGAGGCAGAGCCAGAACATTTGTGCCCACTCTTCCTTGCTGCATAGTTGGTCTGTGAGAAAGACCAATGAGAGCTAAAGGCTAGAGGACTGTCAGTGTCTTCTGGGGCATGGATAGATGTGCTTTGCTCCTGGTGTCATATGTTAGAGGTAAGAACTAAGGGGACATACAATAATCATTTTTCATTGCTGGAATTTTGGTGTAGTCTTTGCAGGAAAGCCTCTCTATAAAACTTTTGTTGCCAGGTGAAAATTGATATGGTGTCACATCTCACTCTATAATGAAGCTGCCTGAAGCCTCAGATGGAAGAATTTTTTTGGTGGGGGAAGGTGATGATGTGTTGTCCCATTCACCATACAAAGTTTAATTCAGGATGTGAGCTTTTGTGTGTGTACACACTTCATCAGATACAATGAAACAGTTTTTCTCAAGCTTTACATATAGGTAGAAAGAGACTGGAGTTAGTTACCAGGAAAGGCTAGTTAGAATCAAGATTCATAAGTAACTGGGTGATAAGTATAGCTGCTTTAATCCAGTCTCAGTATAGCTGCTTTAATCCAATTTGCATGCCCACAAAAGCCAGAATTAAACTTTGTTGGTCTTAAAGGTACCACTGGACTCAAATTTTGTTGTATTCACAGAATTAGTTTTTAAAAATGATTTTTTTTAAAAAAAATGATAAACATACTATGATAAAGCCAATAAACCTTCAATTTTTACTAACAAGAAAAAGGTAAAAACATTCAAAAGTCAAAACAATAAAGTTTAACTACAATTCAATACGATACAATACAATGATCTTGAGGTTGTCTGGAATTGACTTCTTAATTTATTATGTCTTTCCTTATATTCAAGAAACAGAAACCAATGTTCCAAACAGTCTGATTGTTCAGGGAAGGCTGAGCACAGTAAAAAGTGCACAGAGTTTGCTAGTAGGGTCTTTTAGCAATGTTTACTAAGAGGCGGAGGGAAACCCTCGGCTGATCAGATCATATTAAACCATCAGCCAAGCCAGCACTGGAGCAAGGCAAGACCAGCCAGTCAATGCCAGGATGCAGACTCCTAACAAGGTATATAGCAGGGGTGGCCAATGGTAGCTCTCCAGATGTTTGTTACCTACAACTCCCATCAGCCCAGTCATCAGCCATGCTGGCTGGGACTGATGGGAGTTGTAGGCAAAAACATCTGGAGAGCTACCGTTGGCCACCCCTGGTCTATAGTTTCCTTTTTCCATTAGTGTTCTGCACAGACAGAGCTTACAAAAGGGCAGCCTTATTAATGTGAGGTAGCAAAAAACAAAACAAAAAAAGGCTGGAAAACTCTTTTGTTATCTTATTTATTTATTTAAGTATATTTCTATTCCACCTATTCCCTGTAGGGCGGAGTACAACATATGATAAAACAATAAAATATAATAAAACATTTTAACATCTTTTTTTACATTTCTCTTTTCCACACTTTTCTCTCCTTCATTTTGCTTTCTTCCTTTCGTGATCTGTTATGCATCTATCCACATTTCTAATTTTTTCTTTCTCCTCTTCTAACTTTCAGTCTCAACTCCTCCTTACTTATCCTGGTGGGCAACTTAGCACTTATTTAACCCTTCCAAGGAATTGGGGATGTTTTTTTAACCCAGGGTCATGTGGGAAATAAGGGTTTACCCATTTAAAGCTTTCTACAGACACCAGTCTTCTCCTTATGCCAGACACCAGACACCAGTCTTCTCCTTATGCCTTCTCCTCAGTGAACTGCATTGCCCTGAAGTCCCTCTCTCCCCTCCCCACTGCCTTTTTTAAAATTGTGCATTTTATCAAAAGGAAAAATGAGGTCAATCTGGCCCCTAGTAGACTTGGCTTGGAAATGAAACCACTATACATAATTGAAATTTGGGGTTCTATTGACAATGACAAATATTGGGAAAAAATGATTTGATGGACCAACACCTATTATCTCCATTTTATAGAAAGGTGGAGCAAAGAGTGAAAACAATTTTTTCTCATAATTTATGTCTATAGACTTTTATTTATTTATTTATTTATTTATTTACGCTTTGAGGCTTTACAACATTTTTGAAATTGGGGATTGCAATGACACCAAGGGAAAGCAGTCTTTACAACCTGAATTGTTGAGTATATTGTAGAAGCAGAGTATATAGTAGAAGCAGGTGTTTGTTAAAGCTTCCCTCAGGCCCAAAGCCCCATGGAAAAAACTCAAATTGAACTGCACTGCACTTTTGAAAATGGGATCATTTTACCCCCAGCAGGATAAGTCTGGATATTTTTGGAAGCATTCTCTGAACCTCGCATTTTCCAGACTTGAAGGAGCCATGAAGCCTGGAACTCTAGAAGACCTGTGGACACCTGTTTTCTGAGCTAATTGCTTCCCTTTCCCCTTCAAAGTCTGCAAACCTCAGAGTGATCTTCTCCACTTTACATATATATGCGGGGTAAGTACTCTAGATGACCCCAGCCACTGATTAGGGTTGCCAAGTCCGCTGCATTCCGCAGCGGGGGGCTTTTGTTTGCGCATTGTGCACATGGTGTGATGACATCACCTGAAAGTGACATCATTGGACTGGTGATGGTCACACACAGCCGCTCTAGGCGTTTCCGGAAAAATGCTATGGTTTTCCTGGACGCTCTAGCCATTTGGGAGGGAAGAACTCTATGATACCTTTTGTACCCACATTGGGGCAGCGGGTCAGGAACCTCCCAGACAGGGGCTTGGCAGCCCTACCACTGAGCTGTCCTTCAAATTTTCCAAACCTCTGAATTGATCATGTCAACTTTAAAGGGGAAAGTTAGTCTAGATGACCCATAGCCACCTGTGCACTGAATTGTTCACCTTCAAATTTTCTAATCCTCTGATTCATCTCCTCAACTTTACATATTTGGTGTGTGTGTTTGTTTTTGGAAGGTTACAATAATTACTTTCTTAAAAAATAAACAGATTTAGAGATTCCCAACTGTGCCTTCTGCTTTAAAAATGGTAGAGTCAATTTGACCCCATTTACATTGCTGTGGGTTTTTGATGTTTTCAATAATGGATATTTTTCTCCCCAATTCCAAATTTGACTGTCCTTTGCCCTGTATCTCTGAAGAAAGTTATTCTTGAGGGCTGATTTTTTTCTTAGTAGCTAATGCCATGACTGAGAGAGCTATCGGGTTTCCATTGCTTTTTGCTGAAATGTGGGGTCACTTTGACCCCTATGCCATAGTAGCATAGCTGGGTTTTGAAAAACCTTGGGAAGGTTAATAGTATAGGACCAAATTTTTGTTAATATTATAAACAGAAGGGAAGAGTTAATATTTCCCCCAAATCTATCAAAATACTAAAAGGATGCTTTCCCCTCCTCCATCCTATTTTCCTTTGTTTTATCCACACAACAACCCTGTGAAGTTAGTTTGGCTGAGTGTGTAAGAGACCCAAAGTTACCAAGCAAGCTTCTGTAGCAGAGTGGGGATTTGAATCTACTTTCCCTAATGCAAGTCTGACACTTTAACCACTATACAAATTTAACTTCCATTGCAAATAGCATGGGGTATATGGAGATAACCTGGGCCAGAATATTCCAATTCTTCTGATTTATGGCCCTGGAACTCCCATGATCATCTTGAAGCTGGTGACCCATAGTTTTATTTTCTGAGTTATACCTGCCTCAAATGGACAGATGAATTGATGGCCAATGGCTGGGGCTGATGGGAGTTGTAGGCAAAAAACATCTGGTGAGCTACCGTTGGCCACCCCTGTTATAAATGCCTGTTTTGTTACAATATTTGGTTTGGATCAGGGTCATATGGGGGGGGGGCAGATGGAATCTTTGTCTGGGGGCCCATGGTGGCCATTGCATTCACTTCTAATACATTTTCCTATGTATATATACTGGCTTCAGCTACTCAGGAAGAACAGCTAAGATATATATTTTTAAAAAAATAATAATAATAATAAAACAAAAATACTGGGAACAATATTTTCCTTGCTTTCTGTGGTGAAAAGACTTGGCTCAGGTTTAAATAAGTAAAAACTTTGATGTCTTCATTATGCAAGATCATATTCCCGTATTAGTTTAGCATTCACAAGTATTTTGGCAATCAGATTATTTGTGCCAATGTACTTCCTAATTGAAATATAATTTAATCAAGAATACACTGTGCCCTGTAGCAAAAGACTGGGGTGCTGTACTGAGATCACATGCCATTATATTATGGTTAATTAAGGCCCATGAGCAATGGGATCTTCTTAATTAAACTTCATGCATATAAATTATTTTTAAAATAAAATTACAGAAGTCTGTAATTAAGCACAATAACGATTTATTTTTTCCTAATGCTTACACAGCTTTTTAATACCGTTTTCTATGAAACAACTGGGAAAATGTGGTGGTGGTGGGGAACCAGAAGCAGCTTATATAGCCAAGAAAGAGCACAGATAAAATCGGAAATTATTTATACACTGAAGCTTGGTTTGGCCAGAAAGTGACTGCTGTTATTGTTCTATGGCTCTGAAAATACTTAACAAGACGTTTTAGTGCTCTGTTAGAAAACGCTCCACTGAATATAGATAATGTGTGCTCTGTCTAGGGAGGGGCAACCAGTGGAAGACTAAGGGTATCTCTGGAAGTGACAGCACGCCATTGCTGATGGAAATTTTATGAGTTTTAAGTTTTTATTGATTTCAAAAGAAAAAAGGGAGGAGGGGGAGTTGGAAATAGAAAGTTAAAATACAGATAGAAGTACAGTTATAGTCCAATCTGCATGATAATACTTCTTACAAATAAGATATCATTGGGGTATTGTTATATATTTAACATCGTAACTTCATATTCTAAAGCCTATTATATCGATTGTAAGTTATCATTTAAGTATATTTCTGCTTAGATTAAGTTGCCTTTCTATGTTTTACAATACATTTTAAGAGATGATAATACAGGTCTGCATCAGTATATCTTAAGTATCTAACCATATATATAGTCTTTCCCAATATTTCTTTGCTTCGTCCTTGGATTTCCCAGCCAACAGTCTCTCAGCCAGAGCCTTCTCTGTAGTGGCCCTACGCTAGTGGAATGAGTTGCCGGAAGAGGTCAGGGCTCTGTGGGAGCTCATACAGTTCCACAGGGCCTGTAAGACAGCACTCTTCCACCAGGCATTTGTGAACTAGGTTGCTGGCCACTACAGCTTAATGCAGCATATGTACCACCACCAACGATCTCCTGTACAGCAGCTGCAGAGAGGATAACTAAGACCTGTTGTACAGAGAATTACAAATCTGGAAATGGTAAAGATCATAGCACCATTTTTTAAATGTATTTATGTTTATTTTATTCCGGCTGGTCCACAACTGACCGGCACCGAGTACTGAACACTGAACACTGAACATCGAATTTGAATTGAGCGTAACTTAAGACCGCTGAATGATTTTAATGTTTTATGTATATAACAAATGTTTAGATTTTTAACTATAAATTATGTAATGTTAATTTTAATGCTTAATTTTATATTTTATGTTAGTTTTACATGTTGTAAGCCGCCCTGAGCCACCTAGTGGGAAGGGCGGGATATAAATCTCAGATAAATAAATAAATAATAATAAAATATTCTGTGTTTTATGGTTTTAATGTTATACTATTATGTTTATTCATGCATGCACATGTCTGCATGAGCCGCCCTGAGCCCGCTTCAGTGGGGAGGGCAGGATATAAGTGGAACAAAATAAATAAATAAACACACAACTGGGATAAGTAGTCCATTTCTGCTGTTTCTAAAATTTTCCCTATCAAATCCGATCTGGTAGAGATTTCCTGGAGTTTCCATTTCTGTGCCAGAAGAATTCTGGCAGCTGTCTTCATATGAGTTATCAAATGTCTCATCTCTTTTGTATAGTCATTAGGATATATGTTGAATAAAAATAGTTCTGGTTTAAACTGAATCTCTGTCTTCATTATTTTCTGTAGGAGTATTTTCTGCACCATCTTCCAATAGTCTTTCACCACCTCACAGGTCACCACATATGATAAAATGATTCCACATGTTTTGTACATTTCCAACACATATTAGACATATTCGAGTACATTTTAGATAGTTTCTGAGGAGTTACATACCACTTATAAAACATTTTATACAAGTTTTCTTTAAAGGCTACTGACATAGCATCTCCCATTCCTTTAACATGATATTACAGCCCATATTCTTTGCCCACTGAACCATGCAATCTTTTACAATCTCATCTTGCATTTTCATTTGTAATAGATATGAATACAAATTCAAAATCAATTTCTCCTGAGGTCCCAAAAAGATTTTATCAAATGGATATTGTTCCCTGTTAAAACCTATTGTCTTATCTTTGGCATAACTAGATTATATTTGCGTTCTCATCCACCAGTTCATTCTAATGTCTATACCCTGAAGTTCTTCCTTTGTTTTCAAATCATTATCTTTTTTCAACAGTTCTTCGTATCTATAGGTCTGGTTTGGTTTTAGAAGATTTGGTGGTGTCAGTGCTTCCACTGGTGACACCCATCTTGGAATTTTATGGTAGATTCTGGGTTTTAACCAAATCCAAGTGTGGTACAAAGATTTCCAAAACCAATGGTTTTTAAAATAAGAGTGTCCTTCCAGTCTTTGATACCACAAATATGCATGCCAACCCAAAGTAAGTTCATACCCTTCTAGCACTGTCTCTTATCTTTCAATAACACCCACTCTCTCAGCCACGATAAAACTGAAGCTCTATAGTTCAATTGCCAATCAGGTAGACCCAGACCTGCTCTTGATTTGGAGTGTTGTAATATTTTTAATTTGATTCTTGTTTTTTTCTTTCCCCATAAAAATTCAGAGGTCATTTTATTCAGTTATTGAAAAAATACATTAGTTAGGAGCACCGGAATAGTTTGGAATAAAAACAACATTCTTGGTAAAATATTCATTTTTATCAAAGCTATTCTTCCCATTAACGATAAATTCAGATCTTGCCATTTTTCCAGGTCTTTTTAAATCTCTATAATGAGTTTGTCATAATTATCCATCTTTAAGTTGCTGCATTTATTTGAAATATATATGTCCAAGTATTTCACTTTTTTCTCATATGAAAATCCTGATTTTGTTGGAGCAAATGAATTAGATCTGTTGTCATGTTTTTGGCCAGAAACTTCGTTTTATCTTCAAACCTGCCCAGTGGTCAAATTGTTCAATTCTATTTATCAAGTAGTCAATTGAATCTAATGGTTGCTCTAATATGAATGCCAAATCATCTGCAAATGCTCTCAATTTATACTGTTCGCCCTTGATCAATGCCCCCTTAATATTTGGATCTTCTCTTATTTGAGTATTCAATATCTCCAGACATAGAATAAAAAGAAGTGGTGATAATGGACAACCTTGTCTTGTACCTTTCTGAATAGGAATTACATCTACTAGTTCGCCATTCACCCACACCTTTGCAGATTGAGAGTATAGTGACTGTATCGCCCTTAGAAAGTTTTCGCCACATTCCATCCCCTTCTCTGCATCCAAACAGATCAATGCCAATTGCTTCTCTGGATGGTTCTTATTGTATTCAATTATATTACATACTGTCCTAACATTATCTTTCAAATATCTTCTAGGTAGAAATCCTGCTTGGTCTTGATGGATAATGATCGATAGGACTTTTTTAAGCCATTGTGCCAATATCGAGGCAAAGATTTTATAATCCACATTCAAAAGGGAAATTGGTCTAAAGTTTTTTATATCTTTCAAATCTGTACCCTCTTTTGGAATTAGAGAAATTATTGCTTCATGCCATGAATTTGGTATCTCCGCTTCTTCTAGTACCTTTTCTACAAGCTGTTTAAATGGTTTTGATAAACAATCTTCAAATGTTTTATAATATTCTGCTGGAAGGCTATCTGGACCAGGTGATTTAGCATTCTTTTGCCGTGCAATTGCCTCTCCCAATTCTCTTATTGTTATTGGTTCATTCAAAGTTTTCCATTGTTCCTCTGTAAATTTGTTCAAATTGTGTTTTTTAGGATAGTTTTCTAGATCCTCACCTTGGATTTGTTTAGTTCCATATAACTTTTTATAGAAGTGCTCCACGATCTGGCCTATTTTCTGTCTTTGGAATTTTTCTTTGTTATTTGCATCTTTCAACACTGTTATTGTTCTTTTGGCACTTTCCTTTCTCAATTTATATCCCAGCCATCTTCCGGTTTATTGGCAAATTCAAAAAAGTTTTGTTTAGCAAATCTTAACTTTTTTTCCACTTCTTCTGCCAGTAGAAAGTTAAGTTGATGTATTTTTTTTAATCCTTTCTTGGAGTTCCTGTTTTGTTGGATGTGCCTTTAGATTCTTTTCCACTTCTCTTACTTGTGTCATCAATTTTTGAAAATTTTCAGCTTTCTGTTTCTTTCTCTTGGCGTTGAATCTGATTGCAAGACCTCTAAAATATGCCTTAGCTGCATCCCAAACCACTTGGATCTTCACGTCATGAGTTATATTCTGTTTAAAAAAGGCATCCATTTCTAATTCAGTTTCTTGTAGAAAGGTCTTGTCTTTTAAAATTTGTGTATTCAACTTCCATGACCTTCTCACATGGGGTCCCTTGAGTTTTATGGTTACTGGATTATGATCTGAAATCACTCTTGGTTGAATATCAATTTAGGCTAAGTCTTTGATCATATCTGTAGACAGCCAACACATATCATTCTTGACAATGACAGGTGACTAGTCGAGTAGAATATAAAGTCTCTTCAATTTGGGTATCTTGTTCACCATGCACCCACCAATTCTAATTCTTCAACTAATTTCAGGAAGCTTGTTGGAAGTTGTGGACCCTTAGTTTTGGTATGCTTGTGTGTACTTCTGTCGAGTTGCCTATCAAAAACTGCATTAAAATCTCCTATTAAACAGCATTCTGAATGGTCCAAGTTTGTCAACTTAGAATGCAAATCTTTGAAAAAAATGTTCTTGATGTTCATTTGGTGCATAAATATTTGCCAGTAGAATCTTTTTATTTTCTATGGTAACCTCAACTATGAAAATCCTTATATCTTCTGACGCAAATTGTAATTGTGGGTCAAATTTATCCTTTACATAAGTTGCCATGCCTCTATTCTTCTTATTAGAGTCTGTTGCAGCAAAAATCTGCAATCACCACCATCTTTTCTCTTGTTTGCCTCACAATATTATCTCTGGTCCTCTTCTTTGTAAGATTTTGCTAGGCAATTTATTCCTCCTCGCGAAGCTTGATGGGACCCGCTTCACTTGATTGACGACCCAACATAGAGAAGTGGCCCGGGCCAGCTCCTGAGAGTCGCTCTCTAATTGGACAGTGGATGGGTCCTCTTGTGTTGGGGGGACTCGATTCTCGGACCCGAGGAGGTCCGAGAAGGCTGATGGCTCAGTAGTGTGGAGTGGGACCAACAGCGGTGGCTGTTTCCCGAGCCCGCTATTGCTGCGAGCTTCGCTGTCCTGATCACCATTTTTATGGCATTGGGGTTGAACACCAGCTTTTCTTTTTTCTTCTTTCTCCAATCTTCATCTCTGTATGATTCTATGGAGTGCAGCTTTTTGATCAGCTGATTGTAAGTTTTCTGGCAATATTGCTATTTTCTGTTGTAACTGGATGGCCAGATAGATGGGACTTTGAGAACGGAAATATGTGGAGTGGAGACAGAGGTGATTGTAGAAGAAGGGGGGGGGGGGAAATTACCCAGCTTCCTTCTCCTCAACTCAGAGGCCTCCAAAAGACTCTTTGATCAAAATTCTGAACTGCTAAAATTTCACTCTTAGAAGAATGTGCTGGCCCTCACCAGTTTTAATATGAAGAAGATTCTCTAACCAATCTATATAAATCTGATCTGAGCTGAACTATTGTTACAATCAATATATGTCGCGGAGCTGTTGTGAGTTGCATTGCCTGATATTCTAACAGAAGTTGCACCAGGCTGTGAAGCCAGTGAAGACTAGTTGCTAGTCTGGAGATTTCTGGAGTAAAAATTAGAGAAGCACAGAAGATCAAATACCAGAGAGACAGAAGGGATATACTCTGAGTAAAACTTTGTTGGTCTTAAAGGTTTAAAAGAACTTTTAGGATGAAGATAGAGGGAAGAGATCTTTTTTGTTGGTCTTAAACAATCAGACTGAGAAATTTACCTTTACTAGTGGATTACAGGAAGGAACTGGGGCAAATTCAAGTTTTTGGCTGTTCCCTTTTTGTCTGGTGGACCTTAAATCTCATGTTGGAATATATGGGGTTTTGTTTTGTTTTTCCTTTTACTCTACAATGGAATATGTAGCTCTGAGCCCTCTTCAAAATCTGGTTGGATTATATATGTTTTGAATCTGGTTCTTTGGCTTCATTATTTTTCTTTATTTTTATTGATATTATTTTTTCTATTTTTTGTGGATGGCATTGTTTAACATCTTTGGATTACAAGCTTGCTTCTAGAGTGGATACAGAGAGAGGTGTACGTCAATTGGGCTTGGCTGCTCTGGATTACAATTTATAACTTTTTTGCTGGATTGCTTGGATGAACTGAGTTAACAGAACTATTGGACCTTAATGATGGAGGCTCAGATAGCAGCCACTGCCAAGTCCTCTTTTTTTCATCTTAGGCGGGCAAGGCAGTTGGCCCCCTTCCTGGAGCGCGACGATCTAGCAACAGTGATCCATGCCACGGTCACCTCGAGGTTGGACTACTGCAATGCTCTCTACATGGGGCTGCCTTTGTGCTGAACCCGAAAGCTACAGCTAGTGCAGAATGCCGCGGCCCGGCTGTTGTTAGGACTCCCAAGAAGGGAGCACATCCGGCCAGGGCTCCGGGATCTGCACTGGCTGCCAATAGCTTACTGAGTCCGGTACAAGCTGCTGGTTATTACCTTTAAAGCCCTAAATGGCCTAGGACCTGCCTACCTGAAGGACCGTCTCTCCCCACATGTGCCCCAGAGAGTACTGAGATCGGGAACTCGAAATCTCCTAGTTATCCCCGGGCCAAAAGAAGCCCACTTACAATCCACCAGGGACCGGGCCTTTTCTGTGGCGGCCCCCTCCTGGTGGAACCAGTTGCCGGAGGAGGTGAGAGCCCTGCGGGACCTTGCCCAGTTCCGCAGGGCCTGTAAGACAACCCTCTTCCGGCTGGCCTATGACTAGCTGGTACAAGAAATCCAGGTGTAGTTATATTAGAGGTTGCTGTCCCTAATGTTTTAAATGTTTTAAATGTCTTATAATTTTAAATATTTTATAATTTTAAATGTATTAATTAATTTTAACTGTTTTATGTCTAAATGTTATTATGTGGAATTTTATGCTGTGAGCCGCCCTGAGCCACTTGTTGGAAAGGGCGGGATATAAATTAATTTAATAATAATAATAATAATAATAATAATAATAATAATAATAATAATAATAATAATAATAATAATAATAATAATAATAATAATAATAATAATCTGTCTTAAGTACATAATATAAAGTGTTATTACTTAACTGCAGATCGGGTGGTATATTGTGGTATACTTATTTGGTTGTTATTTTAAATTGGTATTGTTTAATATACTTGCAAGCATTATTTGGGGTTTTTTGGAACTGTTGAAGTAAGTTGGAAGGTACTGTTCCCAAACAAACTAATACTCTCCCATAATATTGATGTTTTCTGTGGGAAGCACAGTCTGTTGACAGAAATAAGAGAATTTTGTTCCATAACAATTTGAGAAGTGAAAATTATTAAACTGTTTTGGTAAAAGTATTAATATATTAGAGGAATTTAATAATAAAACGGCAACTGGGTTCAAGGAGAGCCCCCCAAAAAGAGAAAATCGGGAAGGTAGAGCTATGACCCCTTCGCCCAGTTTTTAACCTGGTCTTGGGAGGCTCACAGCCACAACTATGCAGGGACATATGAAAGAAATGCAAAATGCTCTCCTAACAGCTATAGCACAACTATCTGACAAGGTAGACAATATAGGAGAACAAATGACAGAAATTAAACTAGAGCTACAAGAGAATAGAAAACAGACAGAAGAGACTAATAAAGCCTTAAAGGCCTTAGATGTTCAAGTGACGGGCAATACCCAAAAGGTGGAGCAGCTGGAAAAAGAACAGAAATTATTTTATACCAGATTTCTTCAAGTAGAAACCAACAGAGCAGCCTACATGTTGTGGTTCCAAAATGTTCCAGAGGAAAAATCTGAAGATTTGCAAAAAATGTTAAGCTAATCGCTGGCAGAAATCTTACAAGTGTTACCAGAAAAAATGGCTGATGAAAATTTTAAATTAAATCACTTGCTGTTGAAGTGCCAACAGGAACATGGCAATCCCAGCTTTATTTTGTACCATCAATGCACGTGTTAGACTAGAAACGGAACATCATGGGAACAAATTTAGTGAATTACCTAGATTTTTATTTGCCTAAGCCTCTATAAGGCACAGATGGATGAGGGGCATGCAACACTGAGCCATGAAATTGTCCAGCAAGAATAGTCTCTGATCAACCAGGACTAGTTAGCACATTACAGTAATATCAACAAAGCACTACCTTATCTCAACTACATTTCAAGCCTATCCCTGAAACTGAGTGTTCAGAGACTCTATTATAAATGGAGATGTGGAAAGCCATACATAGTTCAGCCAGGGGATAGTTATGTGACCACCACATATTTCTAGTAACCAAAATCTACATAGGAAAAGTCAGCGTGATTATTAATGCTGCTGACTCCTTCCATCAGTCTTCCATATTTAGAATATTTTGTACCATGGAAGTTGTCATTCAGTCTCCACTAGGGATGACACAAACTGACTGACAAACTAAATCTAATCACAAATTTTGGATGGTTTGTTGTTTGTGAGGCAATGTTCATGAATTGAAGAACCTCCATGAACTTCCATGAATTTTGATGCAATTCATGATGGTTTGTGGTGGTTTGTGAATGAAAAACAGCTGTCTGCAAAAAGCCGTGGGGTGCAGAAAGCAAGGGTTTAAATAGCTCCCAGCCAGTGTTCCCTCTAAGCTGAGTTAGTGTGAGCTAGCTCACAGATCTTTAGCCTCCAGCTCAAACATTTTTGTCTTAGCTCAAGGAGGATGACCCCAGAGCACACTAATTTATGCAGTAGCTCACAACTTTAATGCCAGTAGCTCACAACTTTAATTCCAGTAGCTCACAAAGTAGAATTTTTGCTCACACGACTCTGCAGCTTAGAGGGAACATTGCTCCCAGCCATTTCACCCCATGCTTTCTGCCCAGTGGCTTTTTGCAGGGAGCAGAAAGTCTTGATTTAAATGGCCTCATATTTTCTGCTCTCCATAAAAAGCAACAGGCAGCAGAAAACAGGGATTTAAATTTTAAATGGCTCATGAACTAATACAAACCAGTTCAGTTCACAAGCCAACCTCCCAGTTTGTATCAGTTCGTGGCTCTAGTTACAGTTCAGCTACAAACCACAAACCAAACCACAAACATGTAGTTTGTGCCCATCCCTACTCTTCACTAATGGTCATTAACTGTGCATAACATTACTGGAAGTGCATCAGAAGGCAACACCCACCACTCAGGCTCCACCCCAAAAATCTCCAGGTACTTCTCAACTCAGAGCTAGCAAGTAACTTCAGGGCCTGATTTACAATTGGTCCTTAACAGAAGCTTTTGTTGTTGTTGTTCAGTTGCACAGTCAAATCCAACTATTTGCAACCTCATGGAGCAAGTCATGCCAGGCCCTCCTGTCTTCCACCATCTTCCAAAGTCTGCTCAAATTTATGTTAGTTACATCAGTAACGCTGTCCAGCCATCTCATCTTTTGCTGTACCCTTCTTCTTTTGCCTTCTGTCTTTTCCAGCATCAGGATCTTCTCTCAAATCCCAAAAGAACAAGACACTCAATTGATTCTAACAAATTTAATAACCAGTTAAATATTACTAGCCTGGTGTTTAAGTTATGATTATCAATACAATTTCATTTAACAGTGGTTAAGTAGTCCAACATTCAATGAAAGTTTTAATGAGGGAAGAAGCCAGTTACTCTGGAAAGTGACCTTTTAAAGAATTATACAATGTGGCTCTGTTGTCAGAGAAGTATGGTGGTATCTTTCTAAAGAGAGAGGATTTTATTCCAACACAAACTTTTGTGGATACCAGAGCACTGAAAGACATGGGCTAATTCACAAAATTTTGAAACTAGACTAAAATCCTCGCACTTTAGAAGGAAAAAAAGAACTTGTATTCCAGCTATTATGGATATCAGAACATCGTCTATAAAAGTTTAAACCAGGATACTGAACCTGCATCCCAAAATCACTCTGCTGGCTCAGAGCATCCTTAAACATGTTCTGAAACTGCTAGCAAATATCATCTTGAGGGGGGAGAGAAGAGCAAAAAGAAATGGAAGGGGGAGGGAGAGAAGTAGGTCTTGCTCTTGCAGTGCCTCCAACACCTGAACTGATTCCCCACTAGGCTTATTCCAGCATCCCTCTGATGCTTCCGTCCGATTTTGCATAAACTGCCATACGACTGCAACTTGTCTTGCCTCTTTCCCACGACAAGCAGAAACCAGTTTTCAGAGGATCTTGCTTGCTGCAGGAAAGAGGCGAGGCAAGTCGCAGCCCTGAGACAGCTTGTGCGAAATCAGAAGGAAGCTCCAGGGGTAAGATATGACACCAGGCTCCCCTCAACAGGCCCAGCAAGAAGTACCTAGTGGGTCCAGATCCGTGCTGGGCCAAGGCGGAGCCCAACTCCCATGGGGAAGGGAAGACTGAGATTTGAGGCAGAGGGGCAGAGGACGTGGCCAGGCTGTGCTGCGGGACTGAGGATCTGGGCATGGCAGGCCAGTGGGGGAAGGAGCCAAGATGGGGAACTGAAAAGTCCAATCGTGATGCCTGGGGTGGCCCATAGTGCAGTGGAAGAAGACCGTGGAAGAGCAGGTTGTAGTCTGGGAAATAGGAGGAAGTGTGTAGGGAGTAACGTTCCTGTGTGGCCACCAGAAGTAGGTGAAGGGGTAGTCAGAGCTGCCTAGTTCCTAGTGAAAAAGGTAAAGGCCATGAACAGAACATGGAGTCACTCAAGATTACAGAAAGGGTGGTGGTGAGAGGCTTGGGAGCCACAGGCAAGGGGTTGAATAGAGCTTCCAGAGTGCTGCTCTGGTGAGCTCCACCCCCAAACAGGCCTGCTTACACTATGCATGCTTGGTAGCATCTGAGTGTGCTATTGCACTTTGGTAGCATCTTTTGAGTTCTATAATGTGCAGAACTGGTGAAAACCAGAATTTAGAGCCAGATTATACAATCAGCAGAATTGTGGTACATATCTTCCTGTTTTCAGGAGGGTTTTTTTTTAAAGCACAGCAGCATTCAAATATGTATTCACCATGTGCTGAACACTAAATTGATACAGTCCAGGAGAGCACTCAATTCCACTGATCATTTAAATTATCCCACAGTTCTGAAGGTCCTGATCTGAATGGCCCAGACTAGCTCAATCTTGTTAGATCTCAGAAGTCAAGCAAGATTGGCCTTGCTTAGTATTTGAACAGGAGACCACCTAGACACTCCAGAGTTGCTATGCTAGAGGAAGTAAATGACAAATGAACTTTGAATATCTCTTGTCTTGATAACTTCAATGGGTTTCTATAAATCAGCTGTGTCTTGATGGCACTTTCCTCCACCACCACCACCACAGTTCTGAGGCAGAGACTGTATTAGAGAAAAGGGATTCCTGACTATTAAAATAAATATTATCTATATTTTCCCCCAAAACAGCTTGGAGTGTGTAATTTTTTTGATCAAAACTGCCTACAAATCAGGGCTTTTACTTGCCCCCTTTTGAGAATGTATTGGTATTATAGGTAACAGTTCCAAGGAACAGGAGATTCGGGTCACAAAAAAATAAAAAAGGCAGCACTGACCCAGATTGGACCCTGGGCAGCTTTGATTCAGAAGGTTTGTTTTGTTGTAATGAAGGGTTCATTCTGTTCTCTCCATTTGTTGAATATAGTTGACCCTACAGGTCAATCTAGATGTGACATTGATCACAAGGCTGCTGCTGCTGCAAATGACAAATCTATTATGAATTCTCTTATCTCTCTCCATCCTGTGTGCTATAACGTATTATGTTGTGTGTTTCCTTGCTTCCATATCACATTACTGGATACCACAGGGAAGAGAGAGCAAGAATTAAAACAGGGTGACGTTATTTCTCACCTTAACTATATGAAGAGAAGACAGGAACACAAGGTATTGGACTTTTCCGTGACAACCCTCAAATCTTATTCCATCTGGAATACCTATGAAATGTCCGGCCCCTCCCAGCCAAGCCGGCTCGCCGGCGCTCAGGCTGGGGGCCGCCTTTGCCGCCCCGGAAGGAGGGAGGGGCAACATCACCCCACATACGGGTGTTTGTTGCAGGCGCGGAGCCGGGGCTATATAAGCCCCGGCCCCCGCCTCCTCTCCACGCAGTTCCTTTGGCTCTCTGCCCGCCCACCCATCCCTTTCGGTAGTACAGGCGTATGCCGGTCGCCTTATTAGGGGCCAGGTAGGAATTTTTTCATCTCCACACAATTGGCCATTGTGGGGGTGTTTTTCGCCTACCTTGTACTGCCGGTTAGTTTAGTTTTGTTATGGGTAATGGTTAAGGTCGCAGGCTGGAGGTGGTTTGGCCACAGGGTTTTCCAGGGGAGCACCTATGGCCTAGCACCGTTGGTGCGGTGGTCTGCAGGAACCGTAGATGGGCTACACGGCTCAGTGCGGTGATGCAGATCACTCGGAGCCTCACCTGGTTGGATCTTTCCATGGGGATCGATGCCAGCCCAGATGGTGATGGCTGGAGGCCTGGCCGCTCGGCTACAACCCGAATATGGCGGGCTTGTGCTGGGGGCAGGGTGGCTCGCCCTTTGGACAAGGCGGGGTCCAGGTGTTGACCCCAGGGCTTGTCTGGTTCAGGTTTCACCCCCTGCCAGTTACAGTGTTATGTGTTTAATAAAGCGGCCCGGTTTTAAACCCAATTCCTGTGTCTGCCTCTTCATTCCGACTGGGGGGGCAATTCTAGGGAAGATTTTCAGAGTAAATGGCTTATATGCTGTAATGTAAAACAGGGCAATTGATAGGTGAAAAATCATCAAGGATCTAAAGTTCTGTTAATTTGGGACTCATTTTAATAGTTGGTAAACTTTTTTAAAAAAATCTCCTAGAAATAAGTTAATACTTTTATTTCAAAGAAGAAGAATTCAGCTAATTGCATGTTCTTCTAGGATGTTCCTAGGAGGTCAAATTCAACACTGCTAAGCAGCAGTAATGGCTTTTGTTAATGCAATAGTTTCCTTTTGGGGAAAAAAAAAACAACTTCCAACATTCTAGCTCAAACATTTCCATTATAAATCCAAGAGGGAAGCCATGTTGATCTGAAGCAGCTGAACAAAACAGGAGTCAATTTGCACCTTTAAGACCAACTAATTTTTATTTAGAACGTAAGCTTTTGTGTGCTCTTAAGCACACGTCATCAGATGAGGAATTCCTCGTCTGATGAAGTGTGCTTAAGAGCACACAAAACCTTCTAAATAAAAATTGGTTGGTTTTAAAGGTGCAAATTGACTCCTGTTTTGTTCAACTATTTCCATTATAATTTAATGATTTTACTCCATGAAATGTTGGATTACAGTGTCCAGGTCAGTTTATATCTCATGACAAACTCGATGTTGCCAGTTGACTGTTACACTCCCTAGGGGTATAATTAAAACACAAAGACCCGTCTCCCCCAAACAGTTTGGGATATTTTGAAAGAATATACTTTACAACTAATTAAACTCTCAAGTCATGTAGCTGTGTTCTCACTATCCAGTTCCCCTCCCCACCTTGATTAAGAGATTTGCAACTAATTATCAGAGATTCTCAAAGCCATTCTGATGCCTCAGTTAGAAACAAACAGTTCAAATGCATCCCTCATTGTAGTAAAAATAAAATTAAAAAAACTAAATTATTATTTTCTTAAGTTGGATTCCTTTACCCCACTAACTGTGGAACCAGCTCTGCCAATGGATTTTAGTAATGAAAACAAGAAATGAAGAACTGACTTAAAACAGTTTCTGTTTCAATATTTGTTTTTGGTATTGATTTTCAAGGCCCTGAATGGTCTGAGACCACCATATCTAAGGGACTACCTCTCCCAGGGCTTTCTTGGCCTTGACACTGGCCTGGTGGAACTCTCTACCTAATGACATCCATGTCCTGTTAGCGTTAATGAGTTCTGCAGGGCCTGTAAGACAGAGATGTTCTGCCAAGCCTATGGTAGAGGACAGCAACAGTTTACCAACAAGTTTGGCCTTCCCATCTCCTCCCCCAAGGAAGGATATGAAATCTAATACTATCTGATCAGTTTTGATTACTACTGGGTTACTGTTTTAAATCTCTCTCTCTCTCTCCCTCATATTTATCTATTATCTATCTGTTGTGTTAGAATTGCATTTATAAATTGTTATTAAGCCTTAGTGGGGGGAGGGCAGTATATAAATCAAATAAATAAACACATGAAAATACATTTGAAAGTTCCTATATTTTTGATTGATTTACCTGCACTCGTGCTTTTACTGTTTGTTCTTATATTGTTACTCCCATTAGAAACTGCACAAGTACCACTTTTATAACATACTACAATGGCTACCTCTCTAGAATTCTAAGTTTACTTATTTACTTACTTCATTTATACCCTGTCCTTCTCCCCCACTGGGGACCAAAATGGCTTACTTATTTTTCATTCCCTGGCACAAAAAGATGTGGCAGAGTGATGTAGTTTCATATCTAGTGTCTGGAAATACACACAAATTACTCTCATGTGTCAAAGCCATATCTGTCATTTTGCTGATCTCTCAAAGTTTGGGCTGAATACAGGCACCAACAAGTGTCTCCAACTAGTGAGCAGATAAAGCCATTAATTCAAATGATTTGTATGTTCAATGGAGGAAAAATGGGGGAAACCCCTGTATCTTTAAATTCCTGCATATGAGGATCTCTGGATAAAGACCATTGTCTACATACAATGGACACGAAGAAAATAAGATGGTTGTATTTAGATACTTTCTAATAGTAACTAGTTTTCATACTACCCCTTTTCTTCAGAATTAACACCATTTGTTCTCCTAAGTTATTGCAGAGAATTCATATGGCATCATTTTCCACATATTGTATATTAGTTTTAATAATAATAATAATAATGATGATGATGATGATGATGATGTTTAATTTATACCCCGCCCTCCATGCCGAAGCAGGCTCGGGGCGGCTTACAAGACATAGTCGTACAATGATACAATACAATTCAAAATGATAGCAGTTAAAATACAATTACATATAAAACAACATTTAAGTTAATAATTTTAAAACCACAATATAACATAATATGGTGCTTCAGTCTTGATGTGCGTATAGACATAGTTTTCATGTTGATGCAATGGTTCCACCTTAAAAAGCCAGCTGGAAGAGGACGGTTTTGCAAGCCCTATGGAACTGATTAAGGTTCCACAGGGCCCACACCTCCTCTGGCAGCTGGTTCCACCATTGGGGTGCTGTTATCAAGAAGGCCCACTCCCTTGTCGCTTTTAATTTGGCCTCCTTTGGCCCAGGGATTTTCAGCAGATTTCAGTACTCTCTGGGGAACATATGGGGAGAGATGGTCCCTAAGGTAGGCAGGTCCTCAGCCATATAGGGCTTTGAAGGTAATAACCAGCACCTTGTAATGAACTCGGTACACAATTGGCAGCCAGTGCAGTTCCTGCAGCCTAGGCTGTATATGTTCCCACTTAGGGAGTCCCATTAACAGTCTAGCTGCCGCGTTCTGCACTAGCTGCAGTTTCCAAGTTTGGCACAGGGGCAGCCCCATGTAGAGGGCATTACAGTAGTCTAACCTTGAGGTGACCATTGCATGGATCACTGTTGCCAGGTCGTCATGCTCCAGGAAGGGAACCAACTGCCTCGCCCGCCTAAGATGAAAAAAGGCAGATTTAGCAGTAGCTTCTATCTGGGCTTCCATTGTCAGGGAAGACTCCAGTAGCACCCCAAGCTCTTGACCCTGCGCACTGCTTCCAGTGACACACCATCAAAGGCCAGTAGGGGGATTTCCCCTCCTAGACCACCGCGACCTAGGCAAAGGACCTCTGTCTTCACTGGATTTAACTTCAGCCCACTCAGCCTAAGCCAACCTGCCACGGCTTGCAATGCCAGGTCCAGATTTGCAGGGACATCGTCAGTCTGGCTGTCCATCAATAGATAGAGCTGGGTGTCATCAGCATACTGGTGACAACCCAGCCCATATCTCTGGGCAATCTGGGCAAGAGGGCGCATGTAGATGTTAAACAACATCGGGGAGAGGACCACCCCCTGAGGCACCCCACAGTTAAGTAGGTGTCTCTGGGATAGTTCTCCCTCAATCACCACCCTTTGTCCCCGACTCTCAAGGAAAGAGGAAAGCCACTGCAAGGCCAGCCCTGAATCCCTGCATCAGCGAGGCGGCAGGTCAGCAACTGGTGGTCAACCACATCGAACGCAGCCAATAGGTCTAACAACAACAGTACTGCCAAACCACCTCAATCCAGATGCCGCTGGAGATCATCCATGAGGGTGACAAGCACTGTCTCCATCCCATGGCCCAGGCGGAAGCTGGACTGGTATGGATCTAAGGTGGAAGTGTCATCCAGAAAACTGCAATGCCACTGCCCTCTCTATAATTTTGCCCAAAAAGGGCAAATTTGAGACCAGCCAGTAATGTGCCAATTCGGTCGGATCTGATGTAGCCTTTTTCAGGAGGGGGTGAACCACTGCCTCTTTCAGATGTGTTGGAAAAAGGCCCCCCGAGAGGGATCTATTTATGATGTTCCGTATAGGACATCTTAGCTCCCCCGGCAAGCTTTAATTAGCCAGAAGCGACATGGGTCCAGATCACAGGTTGTTGGACATGCAGTAGAGAGGATTCTGTCGATTTCCTCCAAGCTGAGTGTGTCGAAGCAATCCAGGATCAAACTGGAAGACAGGCACGGGGTCTCGAGTTCACATACTGTATCTAATGTGACGGGGAAGTCATGGCGAAGTGACATGACCTTGTATGCAAAAATTTTTGCAAAAGCCTCACAGCCTATCTCTAATTCCTTAACATTTGGCCTGCCTTGTGGCAGTGTTGTAAGGTTCCAAATTATCCTAAACAATTGTGCCGGGCGCTAATTTGCAGACGCAATCTTAGCTGCAAAGTATATTTTCTTTTTGGCTTTAACTGCCATCTCATAGGACCTCATAAACTCTCTATAAGGTGTTCTAGTCGCTTCGTCCCGAGTACGCCGCCATTGCCTCTCTAGCCATCTGAGTCCTCATTTCAGCTGGCGTAATTCCAGGGTGTACTACAGGGCCAGCTTAATGCGGAGTTGCAGAGGGCTTCGAGGTGCGATCTCATCAATGGCTCTGGAGAGCCGGCTATGCCAGGTATCAACCAGACCATTGAGAGAATTGCCAGGGGGCCAGGGATTCCGTAGAGCCATTTGGAACCGTTCTGGATCCATCTGACTCTGCGGGCGAGCCATAATAAGCTCATCGGCTAAACGGGTTTGGAGTGGAGCATCCACACAAGCCCTAAGGGCAAAGTGGTCCAACCATGGCACCGCTTCTGCAGTTATATCGTTCACCATAACCCCAGCCACAAAGATCAAGTCTAACATGTGCCCTGCCTGTTGGGTGGGGGATGTAACAAGTTGAGAGAGTCCTAGTGTCACCATGGATGACACTAGGTCTGTTGCCTGACTAGAGGCTGAGTCATCAGCATGGACATTGAAGTCACCCAGGATCACCAGCCTTGGGTACTCCAATGCCCAGACTGTTGCAGCCTCAAACAGGGATGGTAAGGCGTTGGCTGGTGTGTTAGGCAGACAGTACACCAGCCAAATCGCCAACCCCTCTCCAACCTCCCACGCCAGACCGGCACATTCAATGCCCTTGATCCTTGGGGCCGGGAGAGCCCTAAAAGAGTAAGCCTCTCGAATGAATAGGGCCACTCCTCCCCCCTGCCCGCTAGTCTGCGATTGGTGAAAGACCGAGTAACCCGAGGGAGCTGTTTGTGAGAGCCACTGTGTCTCCCTCCTGAACCCAGGTCTCAGTCACACAAGCCAGGTCCATATCCTGCTCGAGTAAAAACTCTCGGAGGACAGAGGTCTTATTGTTAATGGACCTGGCATTGCATAACACCAATGATGGAGGCGAGTCATTCAACCTGGCCCCTCTACCTGTCATCCTCAAGCTGGGACACAGACTGGAAGGTGGTCGAGCACTATCTGGTCCCGGTCTCCTTCCCTTGTATCGTTGTCTGTTCCCACCGTCATATCTCCCCCTCCCCAGGAGCACTGGAATCCCTAGGCCAATCATCCCCCGCTGGTGGCTACTTCTGTCGTAGCCACTACAAATACACAACTAACACACCACCCTTGAGTAACTCCCCAGTCCACTCCGCCTCGCCAGCTACCAATTCTCAAGTCAATCAACCCAGTTAAAACCCTACCCACAATCTCCCTTTTTACATTAATTGGCAAAAATACTTAATTTAATTCTATTGGCTAATTATTAAATATAAATCCCACCCTTACAATAACCACCCTTAATTAATTTGCCAAAATATATATTAATTCAGAAACCAACTAATCCAACTAATCTCTATAAGTTAATTAACAAAACTCATAAACAACTCAATTATAAACTGGCAATCTGTAAATGGTTGGAGTTAGATTGTTATCACAGAGTAAAGTGCTGTTGTGCTTCTATAAGATCGATACAAAGTTCTCCTCAGATTGCAATTTGTATAAAAAACAGCTCCCCAATTTCTCAAATGTAGTAGTAAGGAAAAGTGCAGCTTCTCAGTTGTAATTATGGAGTAAAGTGCGGAGTAAAGTGCAGAGTTAAGTGCAGAGCCGAGTGCAGAGTTAAGTGGAGCGGTCATACGGTAGGATGTAGGGCAATATGTATATCAAGCAAATGAACGAGCCTAAGTCCGATATTCCCCCTGTGTAACCTGGCAGGCCTGGGGGGGGGGTGGAGATCCCCCTCATGCCTCCCTGCCACACAGTAAGGCTCCACGGCTCTATTTGTGGGATCATCCGGCTCATCGTGGACCTCTGCTCCGCCTGTGCACTTGTCAGCACCCAGGACAGTTGCTTCCAGTCCTCCTCCTTGCCCGAGTCCAAGATAGAGGCACTCCAACCGCCGCCGCCAATCTCCCCTGTCAGCACTCCACTCCCGGCGCCTGACCACGTCAGTGCCCCACTCGCCATACGGGTCCCTCCAACTCAACTCAGCTCAGCTCGGCTCCGTCCGACTCCGCTCGCCGCCAGGCCCTGTCCGGCCATACCCACACTCCAGACCGCCGCCTCAGCAGCCCTCCACATCCACGCCAGGCCCCACTCGCCAGAGACGGCAGGGTAAAGACAGAGCTTAGCTGATGTTCTTGCAGGACCCTCCAATGTTATGCTTTCCCTCTTCTCAAAGTAAGAGTTTAAATTTCCAATCTGCAATTTTTTTTCTGTTTGAAATGGCTAAAACAGGCAAGTGGAAGCCTGAGTTTCAAGGAGCTCTAGCACCCGAGCTCCTGTTTCATCGCCATTACTTTGATTACTTTGTGTGTCATCATCCCATATTCTTTTCAGAACAATTTTTGTTTTGCTTTAAATGAAATAGCAGTGTTAACCTATCCAGCATGGATAACCAAAGCATTTTTGAAAAACCTAGTCAGGGTTTGTTTAGGGTTAGCATCAAGATTGACCTGGATAGCCCAGGCAAGCCTGATCTTGTCAGATCTCAGAAGCTAAGGAGGGTCAACTCTGGTTAGTACTTGGATGGGAGACTTGAAATACCAAGTTGGGAGGACAGGGGTAGGCTTTATTCAGCCACCTCGCTGAATATCCTCCAGGCCCCCAGTTGGGGTCAGTCATCAGAAGTCAGCATGACTTTCAGGTGAAGACACACATGCAAGCGCACAAACACACAAATACAAAAAAATGGTTAATAAACTACCATTTCTTTGCTATACAGACACTACATGGCCTATAATGTCCCCCCCTCCCCTTCTTTTAACAGATAAATGTCCTTTTCATATTCTCATTTCTGTTGTTGTATAAAAAAGAAAATATAGTAATAAAAAATAAATCAGGTGTTTTTAAATATTTTGTTTGCACGGGCCATGGTCTTGGGGAACCTTACTTAAGGCACCCATCTTGGTGGAAGAAAACCTGCTGCTCCCAAGGACACCTTCTTCTGGTGGATCATGGTTTCTGTTTCAGAAAATTAATAAAAATGTGGTTTCTGTTAATTATGTAATTATGAGACTATTTAGTTGGATGTCGTTTGTTTGATGTTTTGTAAGGTTTTTAATGTTGGAAGCCACCCAGAGCCCACTTGTGGGATAGGGCGGGGTATAAATGGCAAAATTAAATTAAAATTAAATCTACTGGGTACCAAGCCCAGGAAGCTGATGGACTGTGGCCATGCTAGACTTGTAAAGCATGCTAGACTTCAGACGCTCAAATCCTCAATTCTCCTAAGTCTGGAGCATGCTAGTTTCTCTTCCCCTCCATCTTACTTTCCTCTGCCCCAGAACACTGCTCTGCTGATGGACCATGGCTGTCACTGCCTGCATTGTGATGAGCTGAGGACACCTTTCTAGAAAACAGAAGCAGCTTAGGTACTGAATAATGCTTGCTCTCAGAGGTTCTGGAGAAGGCGGGCTAAGCTCCAGTGCTCAGCACTGGCTGAGGATGTGAAGGAAGGGGTTGGAAGCAGGAGTGACTGGGCAGAGGAGTGAACATCAATGTCAATTCCAAAACTGTGTTAATGCAAAATAAAATGAAAGTTGAAAGAGCAATTAAATGGGTTTTGAGTTCTGAGAAATGTAGTAATTAGAGAGCCAGTGGTTGAGAATACATAAGTTCAGGATATGGTTACATACACAGTAAACTGCTATTTTACTAAACAAGCAATCTCCACTGATTAAAGGCTACAATCATAAGCATATTTTGTAGAGAATAAATCCTGCTGAACTGAATTGGACTTACTTCTGAGTAAACATAATAGGGATTTGCTTTAAGGCTGCAGTCCTTGATTAGCAATGCACTATTAGATTTTTCCTTTGTGTGGGAATATAGTGCTACATTAACAGTGTGGTCCTAAACATATGACCATTCATGTCAATGAAGCTACCTTATCCTAAATCAGACTACTGGTCAATCATGATCAGTATTATCTACTCTGACTGATAGTGGCTCTTCAAGGTCTCAGAGCCCTCTGGAGCTACCTTATTTCAGGCTGCTTTTTCACTCACTTTTTTTAAATCTGACTATGCAGCAAGCTGGTTTCTTCTGCCAAAGATGATCAGTCAGGTCGGGCCCTCAGGGTTTGTGATGTTCATATTCTGGGGTATACCATATAAATACTCATTAGAAAATCCAATATGGCTAAAAAGGGGAGGGGTGTGTGTTTTTGCCTCAGGGCAACCGCAGCTGGTCAGACTTGCCAGTTTGCACCATCAGGCAATATTTAAACATATGGCCCACCAGCCCATGAGGATGATTCTTTACCTACCAGGTCTCAGTTCACTGGCATCTTGCAAGTAGTTGTCAAGTGCCCTTGCCATGTATTACTTCTTACTATGAATTAGTATTATGCTAGTACTATGAATTTTATTATGCTAGCTTGCTGTAGAGTTCAATGCCTTTCCTGTAACTGAAACAAGAATGTGCACCCCACACATAGTGACAGCACACTACTATTTAATGTGGAGATATTAGAATCACAAACCATCTGTACCTAACTTTTCTGTGAGAACTGGGTAATTTTGCCAAGGTGTGCTTTCAAGAGCTTGAATTTAGACTGGAGGCTGTAATGGTTCCAGATAAAGTATATAACCTGTGTCCTGGACTGTGATCTTTAGTTCTGACACTTCCTTGGAAGTGTCTGTGTTCTATCTATCAAATAAAGACCTTATCCTTATAACGTGGAAAGTGTCTTCATTTGAGGATAGATACAGAGCTGACAGTAGTGCTCTCAGCTGTTGTTCTTCCTCCAGTGGACTTTGGGTCACATTCCTTTTGAATTGGTGCAGCTCATTGGCTGCTCAGTGTGGCTTGTCTGCCTCACTGCATTTGCTCCATTGGCTGCTAAAGATCTGCAGCCTATGTATCCTACATTCATCACTTCCCATGTGTCTTCTTTTTACTTAAGGACACCTTAAGTTGGTGTGGATTGTCTGCCACAGTATTGTGTACTGGGCTGGCTGTTGCAAATCTTTTTAAGGAGGGGGTGTTTTGTTGGGTCTCCAAGAATTACTGTAGATTCAGTGGTTGGAGTACAGGGGAACACAGTGAGACTTCTTCTAACAGAATGTTCTTTGTACTGTTCCTTCCTTAGGTCCTCCTGATGTCATTGTGATTCAACTGGGGAAGAATGATCTGCCCAAATGAAAGGACGTCAGCCTTGTCCTGTAGCCTGTTTTATTCCACACATCTCTCATGTTTACTTTGTATGTGTTCCTTTTCTTTTATCTTCATGGTGCCCTCCTCCACACTTAGAACTGCAAAGATATGAGGAACTTCAAGCTGTACATAAATGGCACAGTCCACATGGGAAAGGTAATATGCTTGATCAGCAAAACCTGACATCATCTGAAATTTTTTTACCACATTTTCCAGCTATACTCAAAGTCACTGGAGTGGGATATTATAAAGCTTCTGTGTGGACATGTTCTGATTCTCATGATCTCTAATATGTTGAAAGTTGACTGATGGGCAATTGATCAATGCAATCTGTACTGCAGATAGATGACAGCCAGGATTTCATCACAGTATTGTTGAATGAATACAATGACTATATTCCAAATGAGCATGCAGGCACTTGGTAAACCTGTCATCTGTGTTGTGATGCCAGGTGGTGAGGAGAAAAACTTATGACACTGTTCTGCACCTGATCAGAATTCTAGGGAAGCAGGATAGTGGTATGTTTCACATTTCCCTGAGCCACCTGGTGGGAAGGGCGGGATACAAATTACAAATAAATAAATAAAAATTATCCTTTGGAAGGACAACAGATGTGTTCAGCACATTATGTTAAGTCTCAACTTGGTAAATATTTATCTGTATTTGTCCTCTGCATTATATGAAAATTGTGTTGCTGTGGTCTTATTCTGCATCACAGAGTCCATAATAGAAGAGTGCAAATTGATTTATTTCCATTTTTTTAACCAAAACCAAACTTTGAGAGCCAACAGTATTTAATGTTGAATACCTGGCTAAATTATTCTGTATATTTCACTAAAATATTACTGTACCCATACAACACAGTGATGGAACATAAACCAAATGTATGTAAAATCAAACTATTATTTAAAGCATATTATTTAAAGTTGCAAAAATATATAATAGAAAAGGCTATTTTAAAACTGTGATTGATAAAGACTGCAGACCTTCTTAAATGACAAGGGTCAGCCTAACGAGAAATTGTGTTGCTAGGAAACTATAGCCACAAAGTGCCATAAAATGTAATTGCTAACTTTCAGTTATAAATGGCCTAAGATATAAATGAGCACTGATTAATGAACATACTAAAGAGATAATGAACAAGTAGCAAAGGTATCAGTTAAATCAAATGTGGTGAAGCATTTAATTTATAGGTTGCCCAAACAGTGCAAAGAAAGAAATCTTTAAGGTAAAGTTTGTTAAGTCAGAGACAAAAGAATGAAGTACTTATTTTATTTGGTGGCCTGATAGATGCACTGGAGTGTATATAAACCATATTATTTGTAATCCTAATTTTGGTCCAGTTTAAGTTGCTCCCTGAACTTTTCCTAAAAGTCTTCCACCAAGTCCACATGGTGTGAGGTCATGTGCAATGCACTGATACACTGTTAGAATATATCAGGGGTGTCCAATGGTAGCTCTCCAGATGTTTTTTTGCCTACAACTCCCATCAGCCCCAGCCATTGGCCATGCTGGCTGGGGCTGATGGGAGTTGTAGGCAAAAAACATCTGGAGAGCTACCATTGGCCACCCCTGGAATATATGCATAAATTTACAGAAAAAGGGCTATTAGTCCTAAGACATACCTAACAGTCCTACAGAGAACATACTTCCACTAGCCACAGAATTTATGGGGGCCTTAACGCTCTAGAAATCTGCATAATTTTAAGACTTAATTGGACTTTCAGTTTAAATGTCAAACAGTTGCATTTGGCAGATTTTGCATTTTTGGTTATGCATTATGTTAACTGTGGTGGGATTTGTGGTATCATGCATTTGTTTTCGTATTATCCCCATCTGTCCTCTAAAATCCTGATGGTGTTCAGAGCTCTGAGTACATGGTAATAGGGAAAGGAGCTTTACTACTATATTAATCCAGCACTACAGATTTTTCATCCAGGTTTCAATTGTTACAAGGGGACTGAGGGTTGGTGATGCACAGCATGGTATAATTACTGAAATGGTACAGTAAACATCATTCTCTGTTAGGCTAGGTACATACATATTATGGCAGAACCCTAGAGGTATAACAAGATTTTCATTCTTGGATCACAGCAAATAACCATCTAGGCTATTTTAAGACTGGGAGACTGATGTTTTGGTTTGGAAGAATAGAATGTAATGGCTTTGTTTAGTAAATGCAAGCCCAAATATTTTTTTTTAAAAAATTCTGCTGAGGAAATACATGCAAGAAACCAATATGTGAAATGAAATAAAGAACAACTGATGCTTTTCAAATGTGGCAGTGGAGAATAATGTGTGAGAGAAATGAAAGTGAAGAAGTGTTTGATGGGATTGAAAAGTATTAGTGCTCTTTGTATGGGGGCTTGCCTTCCAGTTGTATGGCACTCTCAATGAATATGTCACCCTGGCTGAGTAAGCATGCTTTTGAATCTAACTAGTTCAGAACATTCTCATAACTTTTCTTCCCAACAGAACTGTTAGTATGTGACGGCTTTACTCAGTCCACTTTATGTTTCCGCATCTTTGAGAAGTTTGCTGTAACTCCTTGTTGCTACCTCATCTTACTTCTCTCAAACGAGTTGTATTGACCTTTGCTTCATGTGAGGGCTTCTCTAGCCTCTGGAATTCAGGCTTCAGGGACCATGTTAGTCACAGATACTCCTCTGACTCTATCGCCTTCTCTCCCTCTCATCAGGATTCTGTATCTTTTGTGGCCAAGACCAGAGCATTCCCATACCACTGCGTCTGCTGACTCTTTTAGATCAATCTAGCAAGGGATGGGCACACACCAGAACTGATCCATGGTTTAAGCACAAACTGGGCTAGTTCATGGTTTATTTTGAACTGGTTCATTTGGTTGTGTCATTTCCAAACCCCAAAATGAACTGCCTTCTTCTATGGAGGTTTGGTGGTTCATTTTAGCTGTTCATTCTCCAGACAGCGTGGTGCTGGATCATTCAGTTCCTAGGCACTGCTATGGAGAGCCCTAATACCCAAAACATTGTCCATAGCTTGATTGGCAGCTCTGGGAGCCAACCACAGAGCTCTATGGGAGCAGATTATATACCATTATACCACACCCTGACTCAGCTGCTTTCACTTTGCAGTATGAAGACAGAAGAATTAGTTGTTGTGAGAGCATGGCTGATTTAGGGAGGCCTTGAGGGACTCCTTCCCCCCCCCACCCCCACAGTGGGACAATTTTTAAAACACCTCTTCTGGCTGGGAAGGCATTTCTTGCTATTATTTCGGGGACAAAATCTGAAGTTACAGCTGAGCTTTCCTGGGGGTATCTACTTTGAGGGGCTCTAACTCAGACATGCCACACCCAATATTCACTAAACTTGGAGGGTGGGTGGAGGAGAGGCTGCTGAAGAGTCCCTGTGATTTTGGCATCTCTAACTTGTGAAGGGGCTGTTCTACCACCTCTCAAACCAAATGAACCAAACAAACCATAAACAGACTCAGGGAAATGGTGGTTTGTGTAAGTTTGTTGTTTGCTTAATCAAATGTACCATGAACCAACATGAACCACATTTTCCCAGTTTGTGTCCATCCCTACCAGCAGCACAAAATGATTATATTACTTCTGGGTGCTAACTGCTATAGCCAAACTAGGCAATCTGTTCAATGACACAGGGGAAAGAAGTGCCTTCTTGTCTTCTGTTTACCAGCACATACTATGAAATGGGAAATTTATTAAAGCTATGACTTAAAGCCAATTAAAACAATGGTGTAAGATAAATACTCAAAGAAGAAGAAAAATGGTAGAATTAGATGCTGACCTGACAAGACTTCTAAAATGGAAGAGTATGGAGAGTTGTTGGAGATTATTCTAAATACTGCAATATGTTTAGCTTGCAGGTAGCGTAGAATACAGAATGAAACCCCAGGTTTCTATAATTTGATATAACTTATCCACAGGAGAGGCTTATATCAATTTATGCTGCTATAATATTTATGCAAATCCCTAAATCTTGCAAGATTACTATCCTGATGGAAATAGATAGAAGGTGCAGATATTTCTAACAATTAGTAAAAAATCAGGTCAAATAAGAACCTGAAAGAAAGACTTGGCAGCGTTAGGGGGTGGGAAATGGAGACTGGAAAAGATGAACCCTTCTTCAAGTTAATAAATGGTCAAAAGGGCACTGTGCTGAAGAGTTGAACATGACACAGAGAGGAATCAGGATAACATGATGGGTTTGTTTGGATGATCTGACTTCTAAATCCATTCAAATCCATGCCTGTTATCTCAGGCTCACTTTTTCAAATTATTTGGCTGGCTTTAGGTGATCATTATATATCCTAACTTCAATGCAGTGTTCATTTAAAAAAAAAATTCTGCCTGTTTCACCAAATAAAACGAACTACCAACTACCAAGGGAAAAAGCCACTGACCTGGTATAAAATCAAGCTACATGATTTTTTTTTATTACAGCAACTGTTGTGCTGTAACTGAACACCCCATAATAATCTACTCCTAACTTTAATTTTAAATGAATGTTTTCCCATTTCACTTCTTAGCTTTAGTTATTGTGATACAATATTAGTTCTCACCCGTGAAATAACTAAGTATTGTTTCAAGTCATTATCGGCTTGATTTGACATAAGGCTATAATATTCATCAAGACAAGCTAGAACTCATGTCTCTATATGTTAATCATTCAGCATCACTGATATTCCTGTCTCCTAGCAAGTTTCTGGAATTTCCAGTTGAGACGTGATATATTTATTTCCCTATGCCCAATGTTCCCTCTAAGCTGTGGAGTCTTGTGAGCAAAAATTTTACTTTGTAAGCTACTGGCATTAAAGTTGTGAGCTACTGCATAAAATTAGTTTACTCTGTTTACTCAGGCCATTTTTCCTGAGCTGAGACAAAAGTGTGTGAGCTGCAGGCTAAAAAATTGTGAACTAGCTCACACTAACTCAGCCTATGTCTTGTGTACCTTATATAGACCATCCATTTTGAGAAGGAATATTAGAACAGATGAACTACCAGCTCCCTAGTGCTGCTTTATTGTAGAACCAGGCAGTGTATGTTTTAATAGTGCTTGGATTATTTAACAGCTACAAACTCCTAGCTTCCATAATTCAAGCTTTATTGATAAAGCTATGGAAAGCTTGGGATTTTATTTAGATTCCTTTCTTAGCTCCCTGATTTGTATCCTGCAACTGCACTTCCAGATCTGCATACAATTCAACTAAAGGTCTCCATTGCAGCTTTTCCTATTGAATGAGAGTCCTGTCTATCATAACAGTGGAGAAATCCTTTATTCAGATCATGTACAACAGTCTGACAGCCAGCTGGGAGTTGGAAATGGTTGACCTTCAACTATGTCATGGAACAGTATAGAATGTATCTCGTAACAGGAGGTGGTCAGTTATTCAACCAGATGGTCAAGTGACCTCAAAGAACTTTACATAACCAAACTCAAAGATATTATAAGTATCACATGATAGGCTTTTGATGCTGTCAGGAAAGAGATATAAAAAGGAAATGTAAATAAAGTTTAAAGGGGAAAACATTTACTATGAAAGGTTTGGTGAACTAGGCTGCTGGGATAATGAGTTGAATTCTACTATCTTTTCCTCTCTTTACTACAAGCTCACACTCTGTTTGGAGTACATGCAAGTCCCATAATGTTCAGCATAATCATTTTGGTTGGTCAAAGAGAACTCCCTCATTCCTTTATCACCAGCAGAAAAGCTGATTAGATCCAACCTTATGTTTTGGCTTGGAAAAGAGGTGGTGGTAGTTTTGCTTATTTCCCATTCTGAGGCTTTTTTTTTGCTCTTCTGACTGATGAGATGATTCTTATACGCATGCATGACAAAAAGTCACAGGTTCTCACACATGAAAAAGAGAGGTACACACACACAAAGAGAGGTACACTGGTGGGTGTTATAACACTCCCAGAATTAAAGCAGCACAAATCACACATCTCCTTGGCATGATGTAAACAATTTTTTTTCTACTCCTCCTCTGTGTTCACCATTGACTGAGCCAAGGAAAAGCTCAATATTTCTGCTGGATATTTTCTCATTAGAGGTATTAAAGGCTTGATAAATGAGTCTTTAGATAAGTCCTTAATAAATTAATCAAGTCAGCTTTGGCAAAAACATTATTTTGTTTCAGCAGATGTCACTCTGCTGTATTGATTGTGTCAGCCAAGCTAAGCTTGGTTCCTCAGTGTTCATTAGACTGCTAAGCAGGATACATCTTAATGTGTTTTGTTGCTGTAGCTGGGAGGTATATTTTACACCTCAAGCTAAACTGTCACATATTTTGCTTTCTGTTGGGATTTATGGAATGCTATAGGGGAAAAAAACAAAATAAAAACCACAGCAGCTTTTGTTGATATGCTTTTGTATCATAAGCTGACAGTCAAAGGGTAGATTCCGCTTGCTACACCATGTTTTTGTAGGTTGTTTCTTCTCCACCTTATCACAGCAGTACTCATTTTCACAGTGGTATGGGAGGAAGCTGAAGGGGGATGGAAGAACACTTTCAAGCCATTCATAATGAATAGTGAACAAATGCAGTAAAGGGCAAAGCTTTCTCGAAAAAACACAAAACCCACAACCCACAGAGACATGGGGAAAAGAAACCCAGCTATAGTCATAATCAAACATCTAAAGTATAAATATCTCCACAGCAAAATAACAGCAGGCAACTAAGTTAAGAACTCTAGGAGCTTTTGCTATACCACAAACTCAAATGTAAGCAGCAGAAGTGGGGTGGGGGATTCAGCTGCTGTTTAGAAAAAGGGAAAAACCCAAAAGATGCCATTTACTTATCTGTTGAAAATTGTATGGTCTTTAACTAAATGCTGTGAAAATCTGAAGTATGAAGATTAGCAATTTGGAAAAAAAGTCATACCTGTCAACATTTGAAAATCCCTCCCAATAGAGATTCAGATTTCCTCACTGACCTATATTTACTGCCTTTATTTCTGTTACGCTTAAAATCTGCTCATCTATGCTTAAAACAAAGCCAATGAAACTAGGTCAGGTTTTTAAATATTTGTGTTTATTCTGACAGCATTCCTAAATAGGGATGGGCACAAACCAGGAAAATGTGATTCAGTACATGGTTCTTGGTGCACCAGTCTGCAAACTACAAACTGTCACAAACTTTTAGCTGCCAAATCATGCTAGAGATACCAAGCTCACAGGAGATCTCTGGCTGACTCTCTTCTAACGGTCCCTCCAGGAAAGTGCTTTCTGGGGAAAATGTGTGCACCTCAAAGGCATCATCTGTCTGGCATATGTGCTTCAGCTTGTGATGAAGGGCTGGGGAGCACTGCGAAAGCCTACTGCTCAAGGGCTGGGGAGCACTGTGAAAGCCAACCGGCATGCTGCCCTCCTTGAGATGCAGTCCTTGCTTGAGACCTGCTGGTACCTGGCTGCCCACTTCTCACACAGCATCAAGCCTGCCAGTCTGCTTCATGAAAGGCAGGGAGACAGGGATGCGGAATTCCATCTATGCAAGTTTGGTGGAGCTGAAGAGGGCTGCAAAGGATGTCACCTCCTCCATAGCCATCCTTCATGGGTATCACCTCTTCCATGACCATCCTGCATGGAGAAGAAGAGTTCAGCATCAGCTCCAACAACTGGCTGACCTTCTTCCATTTGGTGTGGGTCTTCAAGCCTTTCCAGGACACCACCGATGTGTTGTGCATCCATATGGCCGTCCTGGGGAAGTTATCCCTCCAATTTGAGTGCTGGACCAAGGGCTGGCCTCTGCGCTGGAACTGGGCCCAAAGGGGACAACTATTCTCACACAGGTCAGGGCCTTGGCAGAGAGGTTGCAGGTGGGCATCACTACCAGGTTGCATCTGCAAAATGGGAGTACAGGCTGGCCTCTATCTGTGACCCTCCCAGATGAAAGGCAGCTCTCCTGAATGCAGAGCCCCTACAATGGAAGCAGTATTTTTTGGGGGTGGGTATTATTTAAGCTGAATACAGATCAGAGAACTGTATTTGGCTACTGGTATAGTTGAGCCCATAAAAAGTTCCCCCTCTTTGTTGCTTTTTTGGGGGTGTATCAACCATACCACGAGCCAATCCCACCCAAGGAGTCAAACAGAGCTGTGCAGCTTGAAGACATTTAAAGGGACTGTGATCCTTTCCTCCCCTTCCCCCCCCCTTCATTGGTTTCAAAGAAGGATGGGGGCACTTTCTTTGAGGCCCCATAGAATTGGACCACTGATCTAAACTTTTTGAGATTTGTTGTTGTTTTGAGAAGCACAATCCGTTACGCTGCAATTTGGTGCCTCTACCTCAAAAAACAGCATCCCTGTGCCTGAGATACCTCTGGATCAATTCTCCATGAATCAATCTTCCAAGTGTCAATTCTGGATCAATGGGTAACCCCCCCCCCAAAAAAAAAAAACCAGTCTTTCTGAATATTTCCTGAATCCAAATACCATACCAGTACTGGCATTCAGGAATATCAGGAAATACCAATGTTTTTTCAGGTTCAATATACTTGAACCCGAAAAATACTGAGGTGGGTTTTTTTTTTTTTTTTTGCACATTTCTACTGGTCATGCAATGCTGTCATCTGACCTACCCTTTCTTGTGCAATCATGAGCACTGAGTCTATCTAACACCCAAGCCCCAGCAGAGGAGAGTTCACATTCAGGAGGATATAAAATGAGGATCTTCATTCAGCCAAGGGACCCAGTAGCTAAGCCCTTCTGCTCCACATGAGTCCATCTCATATCCAAACCCCAGCAGGGAAGATGTGTTGTCAACCAGGAATAAGTGATGATTATGTTCTGCTTTTAAGAAGTTCCCTGCCTCTCTGTCTAACTGCCAACAGGATAGAGGTTGTGGTGCTGAGCTGAGGGCATATATAGCATTCTGATCCAATAGAGCAGAATGGGAACTTTGTTATTGACAGCCCGCAGTACCTGTTCAACTTTGAAGAGCCCCATTGGTATTTCCAAGGCTGGGGAATACCACCCCCTGTTGCTTTGAAGTTTTGTGAATGGTTTGAGTGGCAAAAGACTGGAAATATATCAGTTCACAAACCACCATGAACTGCCAAAAACAACATGAAAGTTCATGGAATGTCCATGCTGGTCACCCTGCCATAAACATTACTTTGCAAACCATGAACCAGCCAAAATTCACAACAAACTTCAGTTCATGCCCATCCCTATTCCTAAATGCATATTAAAGAAGATGATGAGATTGAATTTATACCCCACCTTTTACTACCCAAAGGAGTCTCAGAGCGGCTTAAAATCTCCTTTCCCACCCCTTCCCCCAACAGACATCTTGTGAGGTAGGTGAGCCTGAGAGAGCTCTCCTGTAACTGCTCTTGAGCAGAACAGCTTGTGGCTGACCCAAGCTCACATCAGCAGGTCCATGTGAAGGAGTGGGGAATCAAACTCGGTTCTCCCAGATATAAGTCTGTGCATTTAACAACTACACCGAACTGACTTAAAGAATACTAACAGCAAAAACTTGTATTCCAGTTATGCCAGAGGCATATCTCAAACATGCACTGGGATCAGGGGCTCTGTCAGCCTTACACCAGACTTTTGCTGCCATAACATTTCCCTGTGAAACACCATGCTGGTTCATCTTTGCTAGCACACAAAGGCTCAAAATGGAAGGGAGCAGTGTCATGCACAGTGCAGTGCAATCAAATAAAGACAATGGGTTTAGAGGAGTATAAGCTTGGCATAACATTATACCAGTAATGACAGAAGTGGTCTTGCTTCTGGGTTAAATGAAGAACTAAAAGCCAGTGAAATTATTTCCCTACTTAGCGAGCCCTTTTCATTGGCACAGGAAGTCTTCACCTGTCTTATGCAGATGATTTCTGCCCAGTATAAAATGTCATCATGGACTTTGTTTAGCAAAAACATTGAGCAGGAAGGAAGGAAGGAAGGAAGGAAGGAAGGAAGGAAGGAAGGAAGGAAGGAAGGAAGGAAGGAAGGAAGGAAGGAAGGAAGGAAGGAAGGAAGGAAGGAAGGAAGGAGGGTTTCAAAAATATGTGTTGGATCCCTTAATATCAAAAATAAAGTGAGTTTTTCCCTCTGTCTCCAGGATCCTCAAGTGACAAGTCCAGCTTTTCTTTTGGAAGGGGGGTGGTTGTTAACAAACAGCAGTTATTTTCACACAGAGAGACAAAATCATTTCATAGCACAGATCTCTAGCATTTAGTTTGATGTATAAGTATTTTTATTGTTATGCACTGAAGGTTTATCCTCCATTCGTACCCTTTCCTAGTCTGATCACAAGGCAGGTGAACTGCCTACTGGGAAAGCAACTGGAGGCAGAACCAACATACTCCAGTGAAGCCTTTCTTTCTTGAAGTATGTGGTTGGTTATAGAGCCAAGACAAATGTAAGAGCATAAATTTCCCACAACATATTCCCTTGTATGTTCCTGTGGTTGAACTTAGTTTGTTTTAACATTTTCCCCATGTTGGCTTATATGAAAAATGTTCAAAAAATACAACTTAATAATGATATACAACTAATGATATTGCTGGTCTATGACCATAATAAACCACTACAACTGAAAGGACATTCTTCCTGCAGATGATAGGATATAAAGTCATCCTGGGCTGTTGCCAGTCCTGGCAGCAAAGCTCACACAGGTTCACAGACTGTAAGCCAGAAGCAAAGTCCTTTAGCTCTTTCCTTTGGACAAGCCCAGGCTTAAACTAGCTGCAAAGAAAGGATGGCAGATGTTTAGCCATAAGCCTGGCTTAACTAGCTTAGAGGTTTCTACTCCTGGATCCTCTGTTTTTTTGCTGAAATGGTTGCTACTAGCTTATCAGCCAGGACACATGTTGTGAATTCCAACCTCCCCCTTGACTCAAGTCTTTATCTCCCTTTCAATGCTTTCCCCACTGATTTATAGTAAGATGACAAGGTAGTTCCCCTGTAAATGTCTGGTTGTCATTTCCCTCGTTGTCTTAGTGCTCCTTTTCACCCTTACAGGTACATTGTTTCAATTGCAGCAGTGGAATTGCCTGGGAAGCATTCTCCCAGCAGCAAAGGTGACCTGGTGCTGGGGTAGCAATGCTCTGTCTTCTTTCCCTGTTAGTTTTCTTGTTAATAGAGTTGTTTTTTGCAGTGCAGTAATGTGCAGCACTCCCTCTTCTACTTGGATTGCTAATTGTTCAGAAATTACAAGGAACATTTTCAAACAATAACAACAGAGAAGAACTAGTGTTGACTCTGTGCACTTTGCTTGTTGTCCCTGCATCATGTTATATGCTAATTTGTTTTTTTCCCTCAATCCTGTTTATAAGTTGGAATGCTTTTCTCCCATTTCATTGTATCTGAAGAAGTGTGTATGCACACAAAAACTTATAGCTTGATTAAAACTTTGCTGGTCTTAAAGGTGCTACTGGATTCCAACAGAATAGAACTGCTTTTCTTTCCTAGCGGGGCAGGGAAGGGGGGGAAACTCTATGGCTTGACTAAATATTTCAGTATCCCTTTTTGCTTGTCTGACTGCCAAAGCAGTATTCTTGTTTTAGTCATAAATAAATTCTCATATTTCCATTGTTGGTTCAATCTGGGCTATTCTAAGCACTCACCAACCTAGAGAATGCTGCCAGCTATGCAGATACAAAAGCAGCATATCCATCTGAAATACAGCTCATCTTAAATGATCTATGACCTGTCCATCCTAACTCCAAGGCACATGTATTCCCCTGAAAGTGAGTACATTATGAGCATGAGCTCACAGCAGCTGCCCAGCCACCAGCTATGCTGAATGCCACTAACTGAATAGATATAAAACCATTCAATCACTGCTTATTTGAATTTGTCAGCGAATCATCAGCGCGAGCCTACTCAGCATTCAGCTCCAGAGAAAATGGGCATTGCAAGCCAGGAAAGTTCTTTTCTAACCTGCCCCCCCTTTTTTAAATAGAATGCAGCATCACTAGCTGTGCAGTTTGTGTGTAGCCTGAGGCTCCATGAGCATTTGGAGAGATTCCTGGAGTGTTTTAATTACACAGCTCCTATTGCATAAACCACAGTGGATTTCAGTGTTAAGAGCCCTGTCATAGATTTGTGTTTTCCTATTGTCTGTTTTATATTGGTGGTTAGAGCTGTCCCTTGAATGCAGTGAATTAGGGCCCTATGCTGTATACTTCCCCAAGTATGCTCCTGATTACCTGAGCTGCTGGCTCCCACTCCAGGTGATAGGTGGTGGCTTGAGATTTTCAAGCTACTTGGATAAACTTTCAGTTCCAATCCACAGAATACCCTTGCAAACCAAGAGTTGGCTTGGAATGGAACACTCACAAGGCTTGGGAAGACTTGTATGGTGCTGTGAACCCCTCTTAGGGATGATCTCTCTGGCAGTGATTTCATGGAGATGCTCTGGTATTGCTATACACAAATTGGTTCTTTATGCACATAAGCAGGGCCTTTTTTGAGCAGGAATGCACAGGAACACAGTTCTAGTGGGCTTGGCATCAGGGGGTGTGGCCTACTATGCAAATGAGTTCCTGCTGGGCTTTTTCTACAAAAAGCCCTACACATAAGCAATTGGATATATTGTCTGAATGTATCATGATTGGCACATTTCCTTGGATTTCATTTTTTGTATCCTTCAGACAGAAGGGAAGAGGGCTAATAAGGAAATGGATCATTCTGCAGCTCATGAAGTTTTTGGCAAAAAAATAGCAGCTGCAGAGTTGAGTAAATGTGTATGAATTCTGAGGTAATTCCATCTTATCAAATATTTAAGCAGAACAACATAAACACTGTCATATATCACTACAAATCTATTATCTTATACACAATTTGAAGATGAATTTGTTAATGCTATTTGGATTGCCTAAATTCACAGACTGAAAACCCAAGACATTATTTAGGAAACCTGAGGCATTGTCCACTGAGTGATTAAAGACCAAATTGTCCATGAAATATTTTATACAGATCTATCAACAATAACTTTTGAAATTGATCTCCCATATCCCTTTCCCTTGCACAGTGTTACCATTATCATGGGCTTAGATTTTTTATTGTTGTATGCAGGGATCTATAGAGACATATTTCAGTGAAGCTGCCCACTCATTTTAATGGGCACAGCTGACTAAGATCCATAATGCCTGTCCTCGTCTTGGAATGGATCTGTGCATTTTTCGATGCTTGCAGCCTGCAGCAATGCTGCTAGGCTGCAGTAGCAAGGTTTGCCTCCCTGGGAGGGAAGGGAGGATCTACAGGCCATTTAGGCACGTATTTGAGAGGGTGGGGCCAGGTCATTGTAATGGCCAGACTTCCTGCTTCAGTCTCAATGACGATCGGCCCTCCCGCCCGCCCTGTTTGTTATGTAAGCGGTTGCTGGTCGTCTCATGTTTGGGGGGCCGGATAGGAATTTTTTGCTCCCCATCTGATTGGCAGTTGCTGGGGTGTGTTTTTTGCCTACCCTACATAGCAAAACAGTGGATTTGGCTATCAGGAGGTGCTGTTAAATAGGTTGGTCACTTTAGTTTGGCACGTTTTTCTGGATTAGGGTACTATGTGGCTAGGGGAGGACCCTGAAGCATCCCCCTTTTGTGGAATTTGGGGTCTGGCATGATCAACCTTGGGGTTTGATGACCTGGGGTGGGGAGAATGCAGACTGTCCCGGAGGTTCGACTAGAGGGTGCCTTCCATTGAGATGTGCATCTGGTGGTTGGGCCCTCTGGGGCATGCCTCCCAGCTGGGCCAGCCTGGCGGGAGCTGTGTTACACAGCTCCAGCTGGGGGCTGGGTCTCTCACCCACGAATGGCAGGGGAGTGGTCTGTTGAGACCCCTAGCCCTGACCAGGCCGCAGTCTGGGTGCCCTTGCCATTTTATTATGATGATTTAAAAAGTGGCCCGTTATTTATACCAATGCATTATGTCCGATTCTTCATTCCGACTTGGGGGGGCAAATATTCCATTCCATTTTACCATATATTTGCACATGATGAGTGACATTATAGTTTAGTTTATTCGGTTTATAACCCGCCCTCTTGCCGAAGCAGGCTCATGGCGGCTCACAATACACTGTAAAGTCATAATAAAACAAATAAACTAAACATTAAATTAAAACAATTTAAACAATTTGATGCTAATTTCCATTTAGTTACAGATGGCATTCAGCATTCCTAGACATCCATTTAGATCTAATATTTCGGCAGTTTCAGTTAAAAGCTAGTTGAAATAATTATGGTTATTTCTTGGCAGAAAGACACAGACAACAAACGTACCATGGCATTGCAGTACACATCAGGTCATCATGGTGATCACTGTGACCCTGCATAATAATGAACAAGCGATGGTTGAGTAAAAGGAATAGATTGCCATTCAGTGGAGTGAATATCTGGTTAAAAATGAAAATCAAAATAATATAGACAAACAAAGACTTGAAAATGAATGAAAAAGACAAACATGAGCATGTTCATCTATTCAGTCACTTTGTTATCTGAAAGCCTACCAACCCTTCTTCACATTTCTTCAGAACATGTTGTTAAAAGATCAAGACACATACAGAATAATTGAACAAGTGATGTGGCACTGAAAGTAGGTGGTACCATCTGTGTCCATCTACACAGTTTGTGATCCAACTGCACAGAAGGACAGATAATCCTTTAGTGACTCAGAGTCCCTGAGATAGAATGCAGTTTACTGGCATGACAACCTGGTCTCATTTCAGAGGAGCCACCCCTCCTTTTTAATAATTCTTCTGTCCTCACTGTATTTGAACTAATTTCCTTTTTGTACTCCATATATATAAACTGCCTGTTTTACAACTACTGTAAATAGCTTGTGCAAACTAAGGAAACATGAATGTATTCTTAAGGTGAAACATGAGTTTATCTTGTGTTAAACCCCGCCGATGTAGGGGTGAGGGGGTCTGCCTTACAATGGCTTGCCTCCTTCCTCGAGGATCGGGGACAAAGGGTGGCAATTGGGGGCGAGCTGTCCCAGAGGCGCACACTGGATTGCGGAGTGCCTCAGGGGGCAGTTCTCTCACCGATGTTATTTAACATCTACATGCGCCCCCTTGCCCAGATTGCCAGGAGACACGGACTTGGGTGCCATCAATACGCAGATGACACCCAACTCTATCTGCTAATGGACGGCCGGCCTGACTGCGTCCCAGAGAATTTAGACCGGGCCCTGCAGGATTTGGCAACCTGGTTGAGGAAGAGCGGGCTGAAACTGAATCCAGCGAAGACAGAAGTCCTTTGTCTGGGTCGGGGCGCTCGGGGAGGGGAAATACTTCTCCCGGTCTTCGACGGGGCGCCGTTGAAAGCGGCGCACCGAGTTAAGAGCCTGGGAGTTTTACTGGAGCCTGCATTATCAATGGAGGCCCAGATTGCAGCCACTGCCAAGTCAGCCTTTTTCCATCTAAGGCGGGCAAAGCAGTTGGCTCCCTTCCTAGAGCGCCAAGATCTGGCAATGGTGCTTCATGCAACGGTCACCTCGAGACTGGATTACTGTAATGCCCTCTACATGGGGCTGCCTCTGTGCCGAACCCGGAAGCTGCAACTGGTGCAGAACGCAGCGGCTAGACTGTTGCTGGGACTCCCTAAATGGGAGCACATACAGCCTGGGCTGCGCGAACTGCACTGGCTGCCAGTTACATACCGGGTTCGTTACAAAGTGCTGGTCATTACCTTTAAAGCCCTATATGGTCGAGGACCTGTCTACCTTAGGGACCGTCTCTCCTCATATGAACCCCAGAGAGCACTGAGGTCAGCCGGGAAAAACCTGCTGACTGTCCCCGGACCGAGAGAGGTGAAGCTGCAAAGCACCCGTAACCGGGCCTTCTCCTCTGTAGCCCCGAGCCTATGGAACCAACTTCCAGAGGAAATGCGGGCCCTGCGGGACCTAGAACAGTTCCGCAGGGCCTGCAAGACCTTCCTCTTCAGACTGGCTTTCCCTGATCGAAATGGAAATTACGAAGGAAACCGCCATCAGAAAAAGTAAATGTAGCACTAGCACTTTTAAAAATTAACTTAATTTTAAAGCCTAACCAGATTTTAATTAAATGTTTGATGTTTGATGTAGTTTTATTCACCTGTATAATTTGGCTCTGAGCCATGTTGTTAGCCGCCCTGAGCCTGCTCCGGCGGGGAGGGCGGGATACAAATAAAATTTGTTGTTGTTGTTGTTGTTGTTGTGTTATCAAAAGGAATCCCAAAAGGTATTCTTGTTTAGAATAAAGTAATGTATAGTAATAGTGTATGTAGAGATAACTTTTTTGACACAATGCCATATTAATTTTGGCATAAGACTAATTTTTTCAGCCCCATGAAACTAAGAATGATGGCATTTTTTTGATGCATAATGTTCAGCTGAACACCAAACTTTTTTCTTGTGTTAGAGATTTACATGAAAATCTGTCTTGCAAAGAAGCCTTTTGATACAAGAGTGCAGAACAGCTATGCCTTCCAGAACAAACTGACTTATTCACCTGAATGGATCTGAGAATATGCCATCATTGCCAGCTAGTTACTCCCTTTGCCGTCTTTTGCTCAGTAGGAGGTTTGTCCAACAGGTGTGCAGTAGCTGAGCTGCCAAGAGAGCTGTTAAATCTTTGCAATTAACTCTTCACTTTGAGATGAATGCAAAAAAGCTCATGAAGTGACGTGATCATAGAACCATAGAATCAAAGAGTTGGAAGGGACCTCCAGGGTCATCTAGTCCAATCCCCTGCACAATGCAGGAAACTCACAAATACCTCCCCCTAAATTTACAGTATCTTCATTGCTGTCAGATCGCCATCTAACCTCTGTTTAAAAACCTCCAAGGAAGGAGAGCCCACCCCGAGGAAGCCTGTTCCACTGAGGAACTGCTTTAACAGTCAGGAAGTTCTTCCTAATGTTGAGCTGGAAACTCTTCATGTGACACTACATCCCAAAATAATAACTACATCCCAAAACAATCATGTGACACTACAATCCAAAATAATGTCTGGTACAGTGACTGCAGTTAGGATAGCTTTAAAAAGATTTGAAATAATCCACAACAGGCCTAAAGTCTCTCATGCTCATTTCCTAGGCTGCTGTTTCTTTGGTCCATTCTGCATACACAGGTTACATCTGATTTTCACTGAAGTTGTGCCGGTTGGGGTTCACTTCTAATGCTGTACCTGCATTCTGCGTCTTTTTTTCTCTTTCCGATTTCTATTGAGAATTGTGGTGCATCTATTCTGCATATCAATGAGAAAACCTGAGTAATGTTCTGGGGTTGGTTTCTCCTGATTGGTTAGTCTCACACTGGGCATGTCTTTTGTAATAGGAGATTCTTCCAGTTGAATTTACTGTGGGGTCACCATTAGTGTTCCCCCACCTTTATCAATAGTCAAGGAGTTTGCTAGAAAAAAAAACAAAACAAAACACTGGCAAGCACTGCTTTAAAAATTTAGTGGGAGTCAATGCTGACAACTTGGCTGGAGAGGAGGCAGTTAACCAACCAAGCTAATTTGATGAAACTGACCAAAAAGAACAGACCAATTAACCCACCAGGGGTGGGGAGGGGAAAAGTCCAAGGAAATGTTTTTGCTTTTAAAGGCTTCGAAGCAGAAAGGGCCTTTGAAAGTACAAAAGCAGAAAGGGCCTTTGACAGGCTAGCTATCTTGCAACTTCAATAAGACAACAGCACACAGTGACACCAAAATACTAAGAAACATACTGGAGGCAGCAGAGAGGACATCAATATATCTTGAAGAAGAAGACTGTAGATTTGAAGAAGAAGAAGACTGTAGATTTATACCCCACCCTTCTCTCTGAATCAGAGTCTCAGAGCAGCTTACAATCTCCTTTATTTCCTTTCCCCACAACAGACACCCTGTGAGGTAGGTAGGGCTGAGGGAGCTCTCACAGAAGCTGCCCTCTCAAGGACAACTCTGCGAGAGTCATCAATCATCATCAAGGTATCTAATTCTCAACATGTCTCAACATGTCTCAGCAGGGAGGACGGGGTATAAATAAAATTTATTATTATTATTATATGTGAATATTTAAATCCAGAGACTGGACACATGAACAGACAACAGATCTTTCTACAGAGACGAGCTTCGGGTTTGCAGAAAAATTGGAAAACTAAAGAAAAATACATTTGGGGTTACCTCCAATAATAAAAATAGCTCCAGTAGCTTAGAAAACCAAAAGCCCTCAGTTAGGCATACCAGGTCAGTGTTGGGAAATATCTGGATACTTTGGGGGTGGGGAGAGGGTGGGATTTGGGGTGAGGAGGGACCTCAGCATGGCACAATGCCATAAAGTCCACTCCTCAAAGCAGCCATTTTCTCCAGGGGAGCAGATCTCTGCCAGTTGGAGATCAGCTGTAGCAGTGGGAGATCTTGAGGCCCCACCTGGAGGCTGGAAACCCTACCCTCAGTAGAAATTGTTAGGCAACCAAACAGTATTGCCAGTCTTCAGACCTTGGCTTTTGTTAGTAAAAGGCAGAGGGGGCCTTTCCAAGGCCCTTTTTGGCCTTTGAGATTCTCCAGAAACTACAAAGTGACTTTCTACTACTCGACTTGCATGCCTCATCCAGGCTTACCTGTTTGCTGCTGTTCAACAGTAGCCACCACATGAATGTGGTGTGGTGTGATGTGGTGATTAGAGTCTCAGACTACAATTTGGGAGAACTAGGTTCAAATTCCTACTACCACAGATGCTCACAGGGTGATTTGAGGCCAGTAACACTTGCTCAGCCTAGCTTGTTTCACAGTGTTTTGTGAGAAATTGGATAAAATGGAGGAGGGAAGAATGATGTAAGCTGTTTTTCGGCCCCTTCCCAGCCGATCAGTCCATGGACTGCTGAGGCTGGGGGCCGCCCATTGCCTCCCCGCGCGGATGAGAGGCAATGGGATTTTCCGGATGGGAGGGGGTGAGGAGCAGCCTTAAAAGGCTGCTCCCGCCCCCTCAAACGCAGTTGGAAATTGCTCTCGGCCCGGGCAGGCACTTACGTGGCTGTTGTCGTTGGGGCCTCGAGAGCGTTGCTACCGGAGGGAGCCGGTGCGGCTGGAGCGTCTGTGTGACGCAGCCGTTCGTCCGGGCGTCGCAGAAGCCGGGCTCGGGTTGCTGGTCGGCGGCGCGGGATCTGCAAGCGGCGCGTCTGTTCGGGGGCTTACCCCTCCCTCCCCTCCCGCGTCGCGTTTAGGCCTCGCGAGGCCGGGAGCCGTCTGCCGGGCCGTGGGGCTTTGCGGCAGCCGCGTCGGGGTTTTTCTTTTTGTTCAGGCAGCGTGCTTTGTTTCCCAGCCTCTTGAGGGTCCGGGGGTGCGTGGGCTGTGTCGCGGGGCCCCTGTTCATCCCCTTCCACCGGTTGTTGGGGTTGTCTGCCACACCCCCCCCCTCTCTTATTCTTTTAGCTCCTGCCTTCTGGCGTCATAAGGGGCCTGGGGGACAGTGTTCCTTGCTGTGGGGTTTTTTGTGTTTGAGGCCTTGGCTGGCCTCTTGCTGGCAGCTCTGCCAAGGTGTTGGCACAGGTTACTTCCCCACTGACCATATTTTCTGGCAGGCCTGGTGTAATTGGACGGGGGCTCTGCCTGTGGGCTTTGGCGTTGGAGGCCATCTCATAAGGGGGAGAGAGTTATAACTATGGCCCCTAAGAAGGGACAAGGCAACAAAAAGGGCAAACAGCCCGCCAAGCGACCGGCCAAGAGGCCCACCCCCGAGGCGCCCCCGCTGGAAGAGAGTGACGAGGCGCAAACACGGCAAGCCATCATGTCCCAACTTGCAGCCTTGGAGGAAGCAAGGGGCGTGGCGGGCCCTTCCCGTAGGGTCTCAGGCTTGTTGGGATCGGGTCGAGCGGCCACCATCTCCTTTCAGAAGGAGGTGCTGGCTCGCCTTTCTGTGTTGCAGGAAGCCGAAGGGACCAGTGGTGTGTCCAAGGAGGGAGTCTTGCACGAGGAGGAGCAGAGCGAGGAGCCTGACGCCGTGGTGGTGATGCCCCCTGTTGGGGAAGGTAAGTTTCCCACACCACAGCAGGGTACGGTATGGCCATGGGGCCCGTTGGGTCCCAATGTAGCTTCGGTCTCCAAGCCATTGGGTGGGGCCCAAGGTGCGGCGGCTACTTATTTGGGGGCTGTGCCACCTGTTGGGGGTCATTTGGGTCCCAGTTCACTACCTCAGGTGGGTGCTGCTTCCGCTGGGCCCACGCCTGGTACTTCTGGCCTTATTTGGGGGGCGGCGCCAGTGAGTGAGGGTTTTGTAGGTAGTCTTGGCTTAGGCGGCCAGGGGCCGGCCGCATGCGTGCCACCGTGGGGTTGGCAACAAGCCCAGTCAATGTCCTTACCTTGGCCCGGGCAACAGGGCCCCCTTTGGGGTTTTCCTTCTCACCCACCTATCCCTTACGGTTCGTTGGATTTTCATGCTGTGCCGTATGGTGACCCGGCCATGCCTTTGGGTGACCACCTCACCGCTGCGACCAGGGAAAAAATCTTGAAGGGCGAATACGTTGATGTATTCAGCTTGTTATATAGAGAACTAGAGAAAAAATCGAAAGACGAGCTTGACGAGAAGGATAAAGAGAAGCTCAAGCGTCGTAAGGTTGACAGAACGTGGGCAAATTGGTTGCCTGGGTTTCTCATTTATGCGGGCGTCATTGCTAGGGCCCAGCCGTGGAGAGCAGCCCCTTTGTTTCAGTATTGCGATATTATATATCGTGCTTACAACGACTTTGCTGGTGGGGCGTGGCTCCAGTATGATGAGCAGTTCCGCATGCGCGCGGCTGTGAATCCTTTCCTGCAATGGAATCAAATTAATCAGCAGCTCTGGCTGCAACTCATGGCGCCTGCTAAACCAAATGTGGGGGAGAGATCTGACAGTGGTCATTTGGTGCAGAAGTCATCAGTACAACCCTTGTCTGGTGCCCGCGTGACCGCGGGGCAGTCGGTTCAACCACGGCTGCTTTGCTGGGAGTTCACCTCCCAAGGGTCGTGCTCCAGGAAGGCCTGTAAATACAAACATGAGTGCCCGGTTTGCGCGGGCCCTCACGCCTTCACGGCTTGCACCAGATCTAAGCAGCGCTGGCCCATCAAGCGGGCAGGTGGCGGGGCTGGGCAACACCCTCCAAAAGGGCCCCAGCCCCATTCGTCTGAGGGCTCTTAGGCGGTTGTTGGAATGTTACCCTCGTCGGGAGGACGCACGTTACCTTGCTGAAGGGTTCTCTGTGGGATTCAGAATCCCATATGAGGGCCCTCGTACTTCAGTTTTTTCCTCCAATTTGCGTTCAGTTAGGGGTTTGGAGAGTATTGTCAGGAAGAAGATTAGTAAGGAATGCGCGGAGGGCCGCGTGTTAGGCCCGTTTAAGTCCCCTCCCCTGCCGAATTTGCGCGTGTCCCCCTTGGGAATTGTACCTAAGAAAGTAGCAGGTGAATACCGGTTGATTCACCATCTTTCTTACCCCAGGGGGCGATCTGTGAATGATGCCATCCCTCCGGAATTGTGCTCTGTTAAATACACTTCATTTGATCGGGCGGTTCAGATAGTACGACGGTGTGGGCCCGGGGCGGAGCTGGCAAAGTGCGATATAAAATCGGCCTTCCGCCTCCTCCCGGTTCACCCTGGCGATTTTGATCTACTGGGCTTTGCCTTCGAAGGAAGTTATTATGTTGACAGGGCCCTTCCCATGGGGTGTTCGGTTTCTTGTTCGGCGTTTGAGTGTTTTAGTTCCTTTTTGGAATGGGCCTTACAGTTTAGGACTGGAATTCGGGATACCGTTCATTATTTAGACGATTTTCTTTTTGTGGGCCCCGCGGGGGCGGGCCAGTGTTGGTTCTTGTTGAAGGCGTTTGAGGATTTGGCCGAGGAGCTAGGGGTACCGTTGGCTCCGGAGAAGACTGAGGGTCCAGCCACGGTTTTGACTTTTCTGGGCATCGAGCTTGACACGGTGCGCCAGTTCTCCAGGCTGCCCGAGGATAAACGACTCGGCCTATTAGTCCGGATTCGAGCAGTTTTGGTCAAGCGCAAGGTCACCTTATTGGAGTTGCAGCAGCTTGTCGGTCACTTGAATTTTGCTTGTAAAGTGGTGGCTCCAGGCAGGGCCTTTTTACGGCACTTTTGTGATGGTATGGTTGATCTGCGCTTGCCCCACCATTTTACCCGAGTCACCAGAGAGATGCGTGAGGACCTGGCAGTATGGGAGTCATTTCTGCAGGATTTTAATGGTATTTCCTTTTGGCGCAGAGACATGCAGCTCGAAGCTGAGTTGCAGATAGTTTCCGACGCCGCCGGTTCCATTGGCTTTGGGGTATATTTTAGGGGGCACTGGTGTGCCGAGCATTGGCCACAGGACTGGTTGGGCACCGAGTTGTGTCGGAACCTTACCTTCCTGGAGTTTTTTCCTATTCTCGTCGCCGTGTTTCTTTGGGGCGACACCCTGGCCAATTGCACGGTTCACTTCTGGTGTGACAACATGGCCGTGGTCCATGTTGTCAATAGATTGACCTCTAAGTCTCCGGCTGTTATGCGCCTTGTTAGGGCATTTACCTTGCGTTGTTTGAAGTTAAATATACTGTTTTTGGCTAAGCACGTTCCTGGCATTTGTAACGGGGTGGCGGACGCTCTGTCTCGCCAACAGATGGACCGTTTCCGTCAATTAGCCCCGGAGGCCGACCTGTCGCCCGTGCGCATCCCGGCAGAATTATGGCAGATTGGAGGGAAGAAGTGAGCCGGGCGATACAGCTGGCCATAGCGCCAAGCACTAAAAGGTCGTATGACCGGGCGGCTAGCCAGTTTTTGTCGTTTAGAAGGGGGGCAGGATTGCAGGAAGTGTGGCCGATTCCTGTCGACCAGCTGTTGCAATTCTGCGTGCATCAGAAACAACGAGGTTTGTCAGTTAGGTCCATTCGAGGCCAGATGGCAGCCCTTGCCTTTATTAGTAAGGCCAGGGGGCACCGCGATGTCACTAAGGACTTTCGCATTCAGAAGGTATTTGAGGGTTGGTCCCGGGAAGCCGGTCCTAGGGCTGATGGGAGGCAGCCCATTTCGCCATCCATCCTGCGTGGGCTCCGTGCTTCTTGGGCTCAGGTCTGCGGGTCTGCCTATGAGGAGGCACTCTTTCATGGCGCCTCATTGACTGCCTTTTTTGGGGCCTTCAGGGTATCCGAGTTGGTCACCCTTTCACGTAATGACGTTTCTGCAAGGGCCCTGCAGTTCAGGGATGTTTTGTTATCTAGTGACCGGGTGGAGTTTAGAGTTCGACGTTCCAAGACCGACCAGAAGCAGCATGGCTGCTCTGTTAAGATCGGGTCTTGTTCGGAAGTGGAGTTATGTCCGGTCGCGGCAATGAAACTTTACCTTGAATTGCGCGGCAGATCGGATGGCCCTCTTTTTCGCCATGCCGACGGGGCTCCCTTGACGAAGTACCAATTTTGGGCCGTCACCAGCCGTGCATTGCAACGGTTAGGCCTTGGTGGCCGAAAATTTGGTACCCATTCTTTTAGAATCGGTGCGGCTTCGACAGCCGCAGCGCTTGGATACGGGGGGGACGATATCCGTCGGGTCGGGCGGTGGAAGTCAGGGGCCTATCGAACTTATGTTAGGCCTTTGAAGCCATAGGGTTGTTTCTTTGGCTTCCCCCCTAATACTGTTAACTTGGGCTGAAAACGTTATGTGTTGTTTGGTTTCAGTTCTAATAGTTTTTCTCTTCTAGGGGCTGTGGCCGGCGATGAGAGGAGGAGGATCCTTATATGCGGCCACAGCATTGTCTTTTGGGCGGCACACCAGGCCCGTCGGACGTCGATCGGCTCACAGCTGGGCCTTAGTGACAGAGCGGTAATCACCTGGCTGGGCCGCCGGGGAATGAGATGGCCTGGGCTTCTGCCTTTGCTATTCAAAGAGCGGGTTGGCCCTCCTCCACAGATTATTGTAATCCATCTGGGGGAGAACGACTTGGGTCTGATCAAGGGCAGGGCCCTCTCCATTCAGGCCCAGGAGGATTTGGCATTGATAAGGAGGCGGTGGCCGGGCGTCCTGCTTTTGTGGTCTGCCATGTTGCCGCGCCGAGTGTGGCGGACGGCGTGGGACCCTGAAGGTTTGGAGCGCGCCAGAATAAAAGCCAACCGGGCGGTGCGCAAGGCCCTGCTCGGCGGGCTGGGGGAGTATGTACCCCATCCTTTGATTCTATCTAGTTTGCCAGAGCTATACCGGGGGGACGGGGTACATTTGTCAGAAAAGGGCAATGAGTTGTTTTTGTCTGACTTACGGCAAGGGCTGCTGCGTGTTTTATAGTTTGGGGGTTCAGCGGCCTAAGCAGAGGCTTGGCGCTGTCCTTGGCAGTTTGTGGTTGGCATTATGTTTTGGGGATTGGTGAGCTCCCGTAGCATCGCGCCATTTGGTGCTGACTGTCCTGGGGAACCGCAAGCTGTACGGCCCAAGGTTGCCTCCAGGGAGTCCGATGATCCCGGCACGTGTGTGCGTCCGCATCCCAGGCTGCTGTCTGTGGGGATGGCGGAGCTCGGGTGAGCGGTGATCAAGGTGCCGGGCCGGCTGGGTCTGAGCCGTTGAGTTGGCTCACACCCGGGGCTTTGGGGGCTCGCCCAGTTTCAGGTCATGGAGGTGGTCCGGTTGACCCCTGGCATGACCTGTCCCCATGTCTTTGCCCTTGCCGTTGTTAGTTAATAAAAGTGGCCCTTTAACCCAACCTTGTGTCTGCCTCGTTATTCCGCCTGGGGGGGCAATGGAATTCCTTAGTGGAGAAAGTGTGCTGAAGGGAATACAAGGTGAAAGGTGCTGCCTCCACAAGTCCTTGCAGGTTCCCCGCCATGCAAATAGGTCCAGTCTGCTGGTGAGCTCTGCACAACTGGGCTATAGTTTTCCCAGGTAAAGTCTGCCAGGGGAGAGGGAAGCTGAAGAAGGGTGGGGAGAAGGGGGTAAGAAAGAAAGCAGGAAAAGGCAAAAGGCTATGGGGGCTTTCAGGGAAGAAAAAGAGGGAAAAGTGGGGAAAGAAGAAATGAGATGCCTTGTGCAAATACTTGTTTGTCCATTTCTAACCTGTTAACATTTGGGTTTGACTATGCTAGGATATCATACATAATTCCAAATACTACAAGCATACAACTAGCATGTGATATTCTTTTCTTTTTACAGCTCCTGCTCTTTAAAGCTTTCTTAAAACACAGTCTGGCAGTACACTTGTGAACAAAAGCTCAATCATTACAGGAATGACTTGTCTGAATCCAGCCACAGTTTTGGGCTTAGTGGTTTAACAGTACACTCCTAAACAAAGTTACACACTTCTAAGTCAATTGACTGTGTAGGATTGCACTGTAAATTATTCTGTGCTAAGAATATGAGTAGGCATGCATCAGCGTGATCCTATCTATTCCCTGGATTATATTGTTTTCATTTAAAAAAACCACACTCTCTAGGTCATAACCAGGAAAGCTTTTATAATAAAGATATTAGTATAAAAAGATAATATTTTTGCCTGGGGAGAAATGTAGTTAGGATATGAAGACATCAGGTAAAAACAGCAGGAGTCAAATCTATTATAGACACAAAACTATCTGAAGCAATTGAAATAAGTGACTCATTGTACTTAGTTTGCATGAATGGATTTCCTTTCTTGTTTTATCTTCATAAAATAAGACCAACCTAATAATCTTCCTAAATAATCACCAAAGTACATTACATTTTTCTGTGCTTTCACCATCTGTCTTGAACAGTTTTCCAGTTCAGTGCTTGTTAAAAATGAACACAGTTACTTGTTTATCCAACTTGTGCATTGGACAGAGACAATCAATTTCTAATTTGGCTTATAGGGTCACTCCCACCTTCAAGTCCTGCTCATTCTCTAGGTCTTGTTGTGTATGCATGGCATAAACAAAAATATAAATTATTTCAAGACTGTTACTTGAAAATCAAGTATTGACCTCTGTGCAACTGGGAGTATGCAACCTAATCTGGTATATATACTTAGGTAAAGTGAGCTAAGATTCCTGCATTTCTTTAAATTTTTTTGATGTGGGTAGCTATTCTTGGCAGGCTCTGATTCAAATGTTATTGTTCCTATTTGCATAATGATCTCAAAACTATTATGATGCAATTTTTCTGCATTCATAGAAAATACATCATCAACCTTCTTTGTTCCTGATATTATTTTTAAGCAAATGTCACATGGTTACAACTAACACAATTATTACAAGAAACACACGCACACAGAAACGTTTTTAAAATTTAAATATGAAATGCATTCTTAAAATACTATTACAATATACTATGCTCACCCATACCTGTTCACCCACGAATGACCTGGCAGAGAAGAGCAGTAGCTGAATAAGATATGGCTGAGTCAGTTTCTCCTCCAACTCAGGCAGGTATTTAAAGCTTAGGCATGCCCAGTGATGTGAACTGAAGGACACTTGTCCCTCTCCTTCTATTCGGGTCACTAATGAGGATTGGATAGAACATATGGTGGGGAGAGAGAGAGACCCAATCTTTACTCAAATGTTTTCCCTTCTTCTCTTGTTTCTGTTATTATCTTTTTCATTGTACTGTAAGCATCTTTGAGCCTTTATTGGAGAAAAAAATATGACATAAATGATTAAATAAATAAATGCATACATACATATGCAGAATAGAGGGCAGTTCTAGCAAAAATTTTGCCTCCTGTAAGAAAATATCGTAATCACCTGCCTGGTTGCCAGGGTGCCTGGAGACTGAACTCACACACATCTGCTAGGAGAACATGGGTTTGGCTGCCAGACTGGAAAGGACTTATGAGTACTAACAGCCACAATGCTAAAACAGCACTCCATGTTTCTGGAGGAGTGCTAGCAAGGAGAACGGATGGTTTCCAGTCGCTTCATGCAAACACCATCTCTATTGTTAGAGCGGAAGAAGGTGTGCCTCTAGGAGCTATCCAGGCCATGCGGTTTTCAGCCTTGACTATAGAATCCACTTTGGGAGGCTAACACCAGCTATCTTCCAGCAGTACCAAGACTCCGGAGGGGAGGGCGGGATATATATAAAAATTGTTGTTGTTGTTGTTGTTGAGGCTCATGTACTCAACAGATGTCACCCATCCATGAGGCCATCAAGCTTATCTAGGTGTGGACCCTGCCGGACCGCCTAAGCCTTTATCCAACGGAACTATGGACAAAGACAGGTGCCAAGAAGAACACTGAAGAAGAGGAAGACCATCTTCAACCAGAGCCAAGTCCTTTGTGTAAACCGGGTGTTACCTAGGTAGTAATTTGGCCATCTATTGTCATCTTTTTAGATAAATTTAATAGTCTTAAGTACCCCTCGACCCAGTGATTTCCCCCATTCTTTCCCCCAACGGTCATCCTGGAGCTTCCCCACCCTGGCTCATTGTTACCTAGAGGTCCAATCAGGTAACCAGGGCCCAAGCTTGTTCATTGGTCAGTTGTGGGTACCCAATTAGGTGCCACCAATTAACTTGCTTTTGGCTACTGCAGAAGTCCAGCCCTTATGGTCACTGCAGAGCCTCCCCTTTTTCTGCCCCCATACCTCCCATCCCCTGAGGGTGTAGGGTAGTCTATTTAACCTCTGACACAACTCCACTCAGGTGTGCATCTAGCAGTACCACAGTTCCGCTGTCTAGATCCATCCCTGATTCTGGCCACAGTTGAGGGTCCCATTTCCCCCGTCTTCTTTTGCTGCCATTGGAGCCTTCCTTGAAGACGACGATCGGTAATTATCACCCTGTTTGTCTATCCATGTGTTGTCTCTATATCTCTCTCTTTTTCCTAGGACTGTATGTATGTTTCATGAGCACATTGCCTTGTATGTATGCCTATATTTTTCTGGAATAAATTTAAATTGTTTTACTTAATTAGAGTCCTTGATAAATTTAAGCATTAATTTCTGGACGTGGATCCTGTATACATAGATAAAGATCCTGATTAAGCTATGTGTCCACCTGACAATTCCCCATCCTCATTTTGAGGGCATTTTGGCTTACACTCCACATGTAATCGTTTGTAAAATTCTTGTAGATTAAGGGAATGTCCATTCTAGTTTTATGAGCCAAAGTGTGTGATGATCCTGAATCTGGTTCCAAGGCAGCATACTGGCCCTTTTTCTGTGTGTACTGCAGGGAACTACATTTCATAGATGTAGATAGAGAGCCAGTTTGCTGTACTGATTAAGTGTGTGGTCTCTTATCTGGGAGAACCGGGTTTGATTCCCCACTCCTCCACTTGTACCTGCTGGAATGGCCTTGAGTTAGCCATAGCTCTGGCAGAGGTTGTCCTTGAAAGGGCAGCTGCTTGGAGAGCCCTCTCAGCCCCACCCACCTCACAGGGTGTCTGTTGTGGGGGGAGAAGACATGGGAGATTGTAAGCCACTCTGAGTATAAATCTGCAATTCTTCAATTCTTCATATTTTAAATTTAGTTGTGGTGCAACCCTCCCTCCCCCATAAAAAGTTGGACATCACTGCTTTATATAACGAGAAATCTGATCTTTTAATTGACTATTCATATAGATTTTTTTAAAACCCAAAACTAAATTCTTCCTGGTTCTTGCACATGGAATGTTCTTCTGAAATTGGACACATGACCAAATATATTTCTTCACACTCCCGAAATAACACAATGGAGAAAATGGCATTAAGTGAGAAGAGTACTTCCTTTGCTTTCATGCACACACAAATAGTGGGTTCCAAAGCTGAGAGCAGGTGTAGGAAGCAAACTGAAATGGTCCCACCATAGATATTACCTGTACCAAAAAAATTGTGTTGGTCACAGCCTGATAATGCCAAACACATTTAGGGAGATTTTCAGCTGCGTTTGGGCATCCAAAAAAGCCTTGACAAAAGAATCCTGCAGTTCCTGCCAAAATAAAACTGTGGACATTGACGGCTGCCACAAATTGGTACCAGATTCCTTCTTCATACAACAAGGCAAGGAAAGAATATTTCAGCTATTGCAAATCAAAATATGGTTTGTGGTTGGTGTCATAAGTACAGCAATTAAAAGCTTGTGGCAAAGCAGGAATCTGCTTTTAGGAAGCCAGATTGTTCCATAAAGAATGCAAAAGAACTCCTCCTTCATTCACTTTCCAAATCCACAAAGGCAGTTCAAAGTCCATTTTGAATTCTGTTAAAGGAAAGAGCAGTTCTCTTTTGTTCTTGTTAGGTGTACTCTCCACAGCCATGAAGTGCATACATATTTTTACATAAGAGTTAACAGTAGATATTGAATCATGTTAGGGTTTCCAAACGCCAGGTGGGGCAAGGAGATCTCTTGCAAGTGCTCTCCAGATGACAGAGATCTGTTCCCCTGGAGAGCATGGCTGCTTTGTATGGTGGACTTTGTGGCATTATATCCATCTGAGGTCCTCCCCACAAACCCCAACTTCCCCAGGCTCCACCCCCAAATCTCTAGGAATTCCCCAACCCAGAGGTGGCAACCCTACATGTCCTTCTCTAGACACACATGAGCTAGGCAAGCTAAATTGTCACTGGAGAGTTTTCTTTATGTATACCATGATCTTCAGATGATGGTCAACACAAGAATATTTATCATTCTGATTTATCTATGGATATTTTCAAGTGATACAAGTTATGAGTAAAATTCTAGGTCTGGAATAGTACCATCATTTTAGAAAGAGCATCTCAGCTAGGCCCTGACTTGCCATTCCTTTCCAGCACCTACTTACTTAGGCCAGTGACATCTTGTCATTGCTTACATATCACATGTCATATAATATTCATCTTGCCTCTTCAGTGGGAATACTGCTTGTTAAGACAATGGCAAGCTCTTTTGAATCATCAAGCAGAGATAACTTCACACACCTGATACTCAAAATAATTAAAGGAAATAGACAAATACCCCAAGGGATAACAATGACATTATAGTCATAGAAAAGGGGCAATCTCAGCATGCAAACCTTTCTACACCCATTCTACATTGCCCCCCCATTCGGAATGATGAGACATACAACCATGTTGGATGAAAAGGGCCACTTTATTGAACTTACGGCAAAGGGAAAAAACATTGGGGTCAGGTTGAGCCAGGGGTCATCCCGCTGACCACCTCCTCAACCTGAGAACTGGGCGAGCCCCAAGGCCCCGAGCCTGAGCCAACCCAACGGCTCAGGCCCGGCCAGCCAGGCACGAGATCCCGAACGCTGAGCTCCACCCCGTCCCAGCCGTGCAGCCTGGGATGTGGACGACTCCAAGCGGCGGGATCACGAGGCTCCCTGAAGCCAACCTTGAGCCGTGCAGCCTAGGTCACCCCAGGGAGACCGTACACCCAAACGGTGCGTTGCCGAGGGAGCTCACCGAAACCCCAGAAGAACATGTTCCCAACCTAACAAACCGCCAGTGACCAGATTAAACGGTCCCGCCTTAAGCCAATTAGCCACGCTCCAACTGCAGTACAAGGTAGGCGAAAACACTCTCAAGTAGAGCCAATATACTTGAAAGCGAAAAATTCCTACCTGGCCCCGTAAACATGGCGACCAGCCTGTGCCTGCACTGCATGACGGGCGGGCCGACAACCCTGGAGCAACTGCGCCACAAGGGGCCGGGCCAGCCTATATAAGGTGGCCCGCCCCCTGGCCGTTGAGGGTGAAACCATTGTCTCCCTCCTGCAGGGGAGGCAATGAACGGCCCCCAGCCTAGGGCGGGCGTTTGCCCGCTCGGCTGGGAAGGGCCGAATTGCCCCCCCATTCGGAATGATGAGACATACAACCATGTTGGATGAAAAGGGCCACTTTATTGAACTTACGGCAAAGGGAAAAAACATTGGGGTCAGGTTGAGCCAGGGGTCATCCCGCTGACCACCTCCTCAACCTGAGAACTGGGCGAGCCCCAAGGCCCCGAGCCTGAGCCAACCCAACGGCTCAGGCCCAGCCAGCCAGGCACGAGATCCCGAACGCTGAGCTCCATCCCGTCCCAGCCGTGCAGCCTGGGATGTGGACGACTCCAAGCGGCGGGATCACGAGGCTCCCTGAAGCCAACCTTGAGCCGTGCAGCCTAGGTCACCCCAGGGAGACCGTACACCCAAACGGTGCGTTGCCGAGGGAGCTCACCGAAACCCCAGAAGAACATGTTCCCAACCTAACAAACCGCCATAGACAGAGCCAAGCCTCAGCTTAGGCATCTGTCCCCCACTAAACAAGAACATGTTCCAATCCCTGCCGCAAGTCGGCCAAAAAAGCCTCATTGCCCTTAACTGAAAGGTGTAGCCCATCCGGCCTATACAAGTCCGCAGAACTGGCTTTGATGGCCGGATGGGGCACGTAAACTCCCAAACCCGCCTCCAAGGCTAAACACAACGCTCGGTTGGCTTTCCTCCTGGCCCGCTCCAAGCCTGACGGCTCCCAAGCCGCCCGCCAGACGCGGCGCGGCAACATGGCCGACCAGAGGACAAGGACGCCCGGCCATCTCCTCTTAATCTTGATGATATCATCACGGGCCTGAATCGATAGGGCCTTCCCCTTCATGAGGCCCAAATCGTTCTCCCCCAGGTGAATCACCACAATGTCCGGCACAGGGCCTCTCCGTTCCCGGAACAGCAAGGAAAGGAGCCCCGCCCACCGCATGCCCCGCCGGCCCTGCCACTCAATTATGGCCCGCTCACTCAGGCCCAACTGGGATCCCACTGGCGTCCGACGGGCATGGTGGGCCGCCCAAAAGATAATACTGTGGCCGCAAATGAGGATCCGCATCCTTCTCCGGCCAGCCACAGCACCTATGAAAGAAAACAAAGAACTTAGAATACATAACAGGAAGAAACCCAACGGGTAGAGGCCCATTACTCTGCGAGGGGCCGAATGTATGTCCGAAAAGCCCCGGACCTCCAACGGCCAACCCGCCGGATGGCATCGCTCCCATATCCCATTGCCGCCGCAGTGGAAGCCGCACCTATGCGGAAAGAATGGGTGCCAAACCTGGCACCACCCAAACCCAGTTTTTCCAAGGCCCTACAGGTGATGGCCCAAAACTGGTACTTAGTCAGCGGAACGGAGTCCTCATGGCAGAAAAAATGGCCCTGTGCAGATCCGCGAGCAGCAACATAACACTTGAGCGCAAGTACCGGGCAAAGACCGGGTTCCGTACAGGGGCCCAAGGTTATGGAACACCCCCTCTGTCGTTGGTCTGTCTTAGACCGGCGAACGTGGATAACTGCCTGGCCCTCCGTAAACTTAACATCCCCAACTTGGAGGGCCCTACCTGAAACGTCCCCCCGCGAGGTTGCCACTAACTCGGATACCCGTAGCGCGCCAAAAAACGCCGTAAGTGCGGCAGCATGGAATAACTTCTGCTCGTACCCGGAGGCACAGACCGAGGACCAAGTAGCGTGAAGGCCCCGGAGAATAACAGGGGAAATAGGGCGCCTGGCGTCCGTCTGTCTACCCCCTTCCCGGGACCATCCCTCTAACGTCTTGGTAATCCTGAAATCCCTCACAGGATCATTATGCCCCCGGGCCTTACTGATAAACGCTAACCCTGCAAGTTGCCCTTTTATGGATTTTACAGAAAGGCCACGCTCCCGCTGCCGCACACAAAATTGCAGTAGGTGCTCGACTGGGAGGGGCCAGGTCTCCTCTAAACCCGCGCCCGCTCGGAAGGTGGAGAACTGGCTGGCAGCCCGAAGGTACGTCCGCCTTGTGCTGGGTGCGATTGCCAGCTGAATGGCCCGGTTTACTTCGTTCCTCCAACTTGCCAAAGCTCCGCCGGCATGCGCACTGGACACGGGTCGGCTTCTGGTGCCAGCTGCCGGAAGCGCGCCATCTGTTGGCGAGACAAAGCGTCTGCCACTCCATTGCTGACACCAGGGACATGATGGGCAACGAACAAAACATTCAGCTGTAAGCAACGTAATGTAAACGCCCTGACTAAACGCATAACAGGTGGGGACTTGGACGTTAAGTTGTTAACAACGTGAACAACCGCCAGGTTGTCGCACCAGAACTGAACCGTGTGGTTTGATAGGGCATGCCCCCAGATAAAGACAGCAACTACGATGGGGAAGAACTCCAAAAACGCCAAGTTGCGGATTAAATCGGAGTTCCTCCACTCTGCCGGCCAAGGCTCTGCGCACCATTGGCCCCGGAAATACACCCCAAAACCAATGGCGCCGGAGGCGTCTGAAACGATCTGCAGCTCCGCCTCCAGTAACATGACCTCGCGCCAGAAGGAAGCGCCATTGAAGTCCTCCAAAAAGGCCTCCCAAACCCTTAAGTCCTCGCGCATGCCCTTGGTAACCCGAGTGAAATGATGTGGCGAGCGTAAGGCAGTCATGCCTTCGCAAAATTGCCGCAAAAACGCCCTGCCTGGGGCCACCACCTTGCAGGCAAAATTCAAGTGGCCAACTAACTGTTGGAGCTCAACGAGCGTGACCTTGCGCTTGCCCTTAACGTCGGCGATCCTCTGCCGCAAGACCTGCAACTTTTCCAATGGCAGCCGTGAGAGTTGCTGCACAGTGTCAAGTTCTATCCCTAAAAACGTCAAAACCGTAGAGGGGCCCTCAGTCTTTTCCGCGGCCAACGGGACCCCCAGTTCTTCCGCCAGGCTCTCAAAAGCTCTGAGCAGGTGGGCACATTGCCCCGTGCCCGCCGGGCCTACGAAAAGAAAGTCATCAAGGTTGTGCGCCGTGTCGCGCATCCCCGTCCGACGCTGCAAGGCCCACTCTAAAAACGTGCTAAAGCGCTCAAACGCAGCGCAAGAAACAGAACATCCCATGGGAAGGGCCCGGTCCATGTAAAAAACTCCCTCGAAGGAAAAACCCAATAACTCAAAATCAGCCGGGTGCACCGGCAACAACCGAAAAGCCGACTTGATGTCGGCTTTTGCCAGCTCGGCACCTGGGCCGCAACGCCGCACAATCCCCACAGCCTTGTCAAAAGAAGTGTATCTCATGGAGCACATTTCTACGGGGATGGCATCGTTAACCGACTGCCCACGGGGATATGATAGGTGATGTATTAAGCGGTACTCCCCTTCTGCCTTTTTGGGCACCACCCCCAAAGGCAAAACGCGCAAATTGGGCACCGGGGGTTCCGGAAACGGACCCAAAACACGCCCTTCCGCACACTCTTTTTTAATCTTGGCCCTAACAATATGCTCCAACCCCTTAACGGACTTCAGATTGGAACACAGGAACGGAGCCCGAGGACCCTGGTAAGGGATCCTAAACCCAAACTCAAACCCTTCTAACAAAATTTTTTGGTCTTCAGGACACGGATAGCTGTGAAGCAGCCGCCTAAGAACCGTTACCCTGATGGGGCTGGGACCCTTTTCCAGACTGCTGGCTGGCACCTCCTGGCCGCTTGGAGCCACTTTTAGGCTTGGACCGGTTACATGCCGTGAAGGCATGAGGGCCCCCACACAACGGACACTCGTGTTTGTAACGACATGCCCTTCTAGCGCACGACCCTTGGGAGGTAAACTCCCAGCAAAGCAGCCGAGGTTGAACCGGCTGCCCCGCAGGGGCGTGGGCGGTAGGAAGATGGGCAGATTTCTGAACGATGTGACCACTGTCCGATCGGTCCCCTAGATTAGGTTTGGCCGGCGCCATGAGCTGCAGCCAAAGCTGTTGGTTAATTTGGTCCCAAGGGAGACCAGGGGTTACTGCAGCCCGCATTCTAAACGCCTCATCATACTGCAGCCAAGCCCCGCCAACAAAATCACTGTATGCGCGATAAATGATATCGCAATACTGGAAGAGATGGGCAGCACGCCACGGCTGAGCTCTGGCAATTACACCCGCATAAATTAAGAATCCGGGTAGCCAATTGGACCATGATCTGTCCACTTTCCTTTTTCTCAGCTTTTCTTTATCTTTTTCGTCCATTTCTTCCTTGGGTTTCCTTTCCAGCTCCCTAAACAACAGGCTGAATACGTCCACGTATTCGCCCTTCAGAATCTTCTCCCTTGTGGCTGGAGTAAGGTGATCACCGAGTGGCAAGGCCGAATCCCCAAAGGGAATAGCGTGAAATGCCACGGAACTGCCGGAGGGGGTGCAAAACCCCACCCGCCCCACTGCTGCGGGGGGCTCAATGGCTGTGTGTGCCCTGATTGGACCCCCCACGGGGAAGCTGCACCCACAGGGGGGTTTTCCTTACCACCACTGGACCCCGGCTGCGTTGCCCCGAACGGGAAAGCTTGCCAAGCTGAAGACGATCCAGCCAGCCCTTGGGAAAAATGGGCTGAGGATGGCCACCCCACAAACGACTGCTGGCCCGAAGAGGATGAGCCGCCCAACCACTGAGCAACAGGCAGGTAGTGATGCCCGGTCCCACCCATGCCAGGGCCAATGACTGGACCCCACGGGCCCCACGGCCAACCCGACCCCCGTGGCTGGCCCGGCAACCTACCTTCTTGATCCGCTGGAACCACTACGACATCATCTGGCTGTTGCACAGGTACGTCCGGAGGGGTCTCAGGGTCCGGATCCTTGCTCTCCTCTCGACCCTGTAAGGCAGAGAGACGTGCAAGTACCTCCTCCTGGAAGGCAATGGTAGCCGCCCTGCCCGCTCCAATGAGCCCAGCTACTCTCCTTGAGGGACCCGCCACCCCCATTTCACCCTCTAAGGCTGTAAGCTGGTCCAAAATGGCCTGGCGCGTGACAGCATCATCAGCCTCTTCAGTGGGTGGCTCAGCCGGAGCGGGCCGCTTAACCGGCTTCTTGGCGGGCTGCTTGCCCTTTGAAGGGCCCTGCCCCTTTTTAGGCCCCATGACCGGAGAACGTAGATCCAAAGCCCCAAGGAATGAGGGCGTCAGAACCCGGGCAACCAAGCCTCAGCCAATCAGCAATCACTAGCTGGTAAGCAAAAACCAATCCCCCAAACAAACGCCCTAAGAAAAACACCCCAAGGAAAAAATTTCCTGGGGGGGGGTGAAGAAGAGCCCGTTCCAGTCTTAAAAGCCCAGCCTACAGGGCCACAAAAGCCGGGCGGTTAACGCAACGCCGGGGAAATGAGAGGAGCAGGTAGGGCCGCAGCAGAAGGCCCGCCGACGCTCCCAACGGCCTCACCGCCGTGCGGCCGAAACCTCAAGCCGCGCACGCGGCGCAAGGAAAGACCCCCAGAACCGTAAAAAACACGTGCGCCTGACCTCCGCCCAGGCCCCCACCCCGCCGATCAGCTGTAGAGCAAGAAGGGAAAATAAGGGGGGGTAGGCGAGCGCCCGCCGTCCGCCCGAAGCGGGAGGCTCCCCACCGCCGGCCCTAATGCCGGGTGGCACGCTCCCGGGAACCGGAGTTGAGGAAAAAACCCCGTCGGCAACAGACCGCCCAGGCGCTGGAAATCGCGCCGCACGCGATGCCCGCCGCTCCGACGAGTCACGGCCCGACTGCCCGTCCGAGGGCCAGTAACGAAGCGTCCCTCGCCGGTCGCCTCGACGCCGCTTCACTCAGCCTGCCCAACAGCGCGCACGGCCGAGTGCACCTCAAAGCCCGACAACCCTGGAGCAACTGCGCCACAAGGGGCCGGGCCAGCCTATATAAGGTGGCCCGCCCCCTGGCCGTTGAGGGTGAAACCATTGTCTCCCTCCTGCAGGGGAGGCAATGAACGGCCCCCAGCCTAGGGCGGGCGTTTGCCCGCTCGGCTGGGAAGGGCCGAATAGTGTGCATCAAAACTGATTTGTTTTTGATTGTTATTGTTTTTGAACCTCTGGGAGCATTCCAAATTTTCTTTGTCTGCTTGATAATGGGCATTTGAGGTCTTTTTTGGATTTCTCAGCATTAATAAAATGCCTTTGCCTTATCTGTTGGAGTGGAGTGTGGACAGTTGAATGAGCCTCCTTGCAAGTGACCTACTCCTGAAGTCATACATAATGTATATCTTATCTGTTAATCAACTGTATTATCAGATCAAAACAAGAAGATAGAAGACTTCAAGAATTTAAGAACTTGGGAAACCATTATTGTTTGTTTTAAAGTTTGTTTGGGGAGGATGGTGGCTCAGTGGTAGAGCATCTGCTTGGTAAGCAGAAGGTCCCAGGTTCAATCCCTGGCATCTCCAAAAAAGGGTCCAGGCAAACAGGCATAAAAAACCTCAGCTTGAGACCCTGGAGAGCCGCTGCCAGTCTGAATAGACAATACTGACTTTGATGGACCAAGGGTCTGATTCAGTGTAAGGCAGCTTCATATGTCCATATGTCCAAAGCATAATTGATGATCATTTTGAGTTTAAGTGCAACTGAGAGGTGCTTCCTGTTAATATGGAGCAGCCCAATACCTAGAGAGAGAGAGTGGGGCTCCTTTTTCTGAAAACAAAATGGAATCTGACCAGAAACAGGCCAAGAAAACACTCCATCTAAAATGGAGTGGACCCAGCAGAAAGTTTGTTTTGTCATCACCTGGAGGCCTCCTCTCAGTGCAACCCCATCCAGTTCCTCCACCTCCACGCAAACAGGATGCATAATAACGATGGGGACTGCTGGTAAGTATCACTCACATCCTAATCCTCAGCTACTGATTAATCAGCCATCTCCTTGGCTCTTTCTGAGACTCAGTTTCTCTTTGTCTACTGCTATGGTAATGTCTAACACCTGGACAGATTCTTTGTTTTCTATACTTGCCTCTCCTCAGGGGTATCTTTCCTGAACCGCCCAAACCATTAACACATATCCTGACCTTTTGTAACCTATTGGGTGGACATTACTAAGCCAGCACTATCTATTGTTACCTGGAGATCCATTCAGGTGACCAGAATCAGTTCTGCTCATTGGCTTAAGGTGAGCAACCAAGCACTGCTCACTGCAAGCCACCCCCTTTTCTGGGAGGGCCTCACCCCCTCCTAAGATTATATACATGAGAGCAAGCCATGCTCGCTCTTTCTCTCTCGGCCTGAGCGATATGTAACCAGATTGTTCCTCCCTCCCTACTCTAAGTAAGGAGCATCAGGCATGGCACATCGCAGTGCATGTCTATATCTTCTAATTGTGACTGGACCCTAAGCCACCAGGATCGGGTTGTATATCCTGTCTATGTTTTTACCCTTGTGTTACCCCTCTATCAATTTCATATCTGTTTTCTTAGGCCTATATGTATGCTGTATGATTTTATACTGTTGTATGTTTGCCCTTATTCCTTAAATAAAACACCCCATTGATTATTAGACCATATTGCCTCGTTACTGGGAGGGTAACTCTCAAAGCAGATGCCTTCTGTATAAACAGGTTTTTAGAACTCGCTAAAAGGCTAATTGCCCACCACTCTAAATTCCCCAAAAGCATATTTTTAGGGCAATTTGCCTAACAATAGGACCATATATAATATGTTGATTTTGAAGAACTGAACAGTTAATATTTAGTACTCATCAAAAGCAAAGAGATATAAGTTATTAGATACTCCTGGAGGGGTTGTAATAATTTACTTTAACTATTATTTGAAGTTATATACATATAATGTAGGCTGTTTCTCTTAATTATTTACAATTATTTTAATCAGTTGTATGTGGTTCTTCAATAAAACTCAGATAGTTAAAAAAAAAAAAAAAGCTTCAGGTAGATTTTCAGTCCAATATGATCCAACATCATCTCACTTCAAATTGCAAAAGCCTACACCTTTAAACAGCTTATGAAACCTTGCCAGAAAAGACAGTGCTTGTTGCCAACTTGGGTGTTAGTGGTAAAACAAAGTATTTAAAAATGTCAGGTACCCATAAGCAACAATCCAACTGAATCCTTAAGGGGCTGGATTTATTCCAACTTTATGAGGAAAGAAGAGCGTCTGCTTAGCCAAAACATTTCTTAAATTTGTCTTTTCACCAGAATGAGGCCACCTACAAGATTAAACCTTTCCCTTTTCCTCTTACAAAATATAATTACACCCTAATTTAAAACTCTAATTGAGTGCACTTGTATTGATATGATTATTCTTTTTTCTTTTCCCTTTAGGGGGAGAGTATTTTATTAGTCACACAAGACGTCTAATCATTGCATGGTAAATCTTTATTTTTCCCCTCAAACTATTTACCTCTATCACAAATGACAACATGAAAGCCTGTCTTTATTTTAAATAGCATGTTATCTCGCAGATAATTTCAACAGTTGAATACTTTTGATTTTAAAAACTACACTGATATTTAAACAATACTGGAATTGATAAAGACTTGGAATTTAACATGCATACAAATGTTGTGAGATTAACAAAAAAAAGTTTTTTAAAGTTTAATTGAAAAGCAGTTGGAGTATTTTTTTTTAAACCCAATAATTTAAGTTGCATAATTTAGTTATATGCAAAACATTAGCCCTAAACCTTGTCTACATTGACCCTGTGCCTTTTCTCTCCCTCTTCACAAGCATCAGTGCCCATTTCAAAGCCAGAACCTTATTTGTTTACTTTATTTATATGTTGCCTTTCTCCCCAGTGGAGATCCAAAGCAGCTTACATCATTATCTCCTATGTTTTATCCTCACTCCAACCCATATAAAGTAGATAAGGCTGTAAGTGTGTGATTGGCCCAAGAACAGCCAAAAAGCTTTCATGGCAAGCTGGGTATTCAAACCTGGGTCTCTCAGATCCCAGTGCTACACTCTGACCACTACACCACCCTAACCAGGTGTGGGAATGTATCATTTTAATCTTCTTTTCTCTTACAGGCAAAAATCTAATTCAGGTATGGGTCCTGAGATTTTCATACACCTACTACTAGATCTTTATTATAGTGCTACTATAATGTAGTTGATTTTTCAGGCACTATAGCTATGTCACTGAATGTGTGGATGAGAGAGTGGTTTCATGACCACTGCCCACCAACTGATCTCTGAAGATATGAAATTGTGTGTGTGCATGGCCTTCCACATAACCATGGAGCCTGCATTTTGGGTTCCTGATCACAAACAGGCTTTCTACAGTTCTTTGGCTAACTTTGTGCAAGTCAAGGGTGAGAACAGTGGACATAAACCTGGCCCCTACTCCACATGTCTACTCCACAGACTGTAGTACCATTTTATGTTATACTGTAATTTAAATTATTAATTTAAAGGTTGTTTTTATGTAATTGTATTTTAATTGCAAATTGCTTTGAATTTTATTGTTGTATCATGGTACAATGTACTATGTCATGTAAGCCGCCCTGAGCCTGCTTTGGCGGGGAGGGCGGAATATAAATTATATTATTATTATTATTATTATTATTATTATTATTATTATTATTATTATTATTATTATTATTATTGTTGTTGTTGTTGTTGTTGTTGTTGTTATGTCAATTCTCTATCAGAATTTCAAAATAGCTTCTGCTTTTAATTGGATGGAGAGTGACTGCTTTCTGGTGCACAAAAAAACTTGTATTACACTGTAACAGGGAAGGGAATTACATGCTTAGTTCCTTAGAAGAAGGAACACACCTTTAAACTCACCTATACACACACACACGCACCTATACACACACACATGCTTATCTGCATGTAGCAAACCTGTGTAAAAACATGATGTTGACCACTCCATATCATATAGAGAAATTGAGCAAACCTATGTTTGGTGTAGTGGTTAAGTGTGCACTCTCTTATCTGGGAGAACCGGGTTTGATTCCCCACTGCTCTACTTGCAGCTGCCTGAATGGCATTGGCTTAGCCATAGTTATCGCAGTTGTCCTTGAAGGGGCAGCTGCTGTGAGAGCCCTCTCAGCCTTACTCACCTTACAGGGTATCTGTTGTGGGGGGAGAAGATACAGGAGTCTCTGATTCAGAGAAATTGGTAGGGTATAGATCTGCAGTCTTTTTCATATTATTATTATGTATTAGCTAATGTTATCTTTATATATTCACCTCCTTGGGCCAATTTTGGCAATGCAAAACTTTCCCTGAGTAAATGGAAATTCATTTTAGCAAAAATAAACATATCCTGCTAACTTCCCATTGTCTTCCTCTATGTTAGCATATGAGTGCTGTTTCCTATATCCACTCCTTCTTCTTTTGTCACAAGAAGCATGCTAGCATTTATGTTTTTGTAATTTTTTTTTCAGAATTATGCCTGCAGGTCTTCATTCATAAAATCAGCTTCGTTCAAAGCTGATAGCTTTTTAAAAAACCTAATTAAATCCAGCTTGGAAATAAAAAAAATGTTGGCAGCTGCTAGTGCTATGTGTCATGTTTCTTCTTACTCTTTGTCCCAGAGGTTCTAGGAGTTCTAGAATTCCTGAAAAACCTACATCATAATTAAAGTTCATTTTAAAAAATCTGCTAAGTTCTTCAGTGATATGTATTTAAATTAAAAGTTTTCATACACACATACACAAACTGATATTGGAACAATGCAGAGAATTCCTGTCAACAATTTTCCTCTAGGAAAACATACTAAATATACTGTATTCTAGAACAGATCATCAATTTTGGCATATATAAGGGACTAATTAAGTGAACAGTCTTATACATCGAATTATATCTGGAGCCATCGACTCATAAGTGGTGAGGATTCATAAAAAATAGTTGTTACCTAGGAGTAGGAACTTTTCAAATATACAGCAGATGTACTGAAGCATAGATAGATTTCCAGGTCCCCCCTGGAGGCAAGGGAGAATTACAGGGAAGGGAGCTTGATAGTGATGCACTGATATCTCAGGTGATGCGCTGACATCACTTCCTGTGTGCACCAGAAGTGGCATCAGTGTAACACCAGCAAACCTGGCAGCACTCCAGTATCTGCACTCCAATATATGATGTTAGATGAGAGTTTTACCAAAAAAGACAGCTAAATGGTGGCCATTTAAACCTGTCACTCTGCTGTTAGTTTTAAATGGCTCCCATTTAACCCTCCATTTTTGCTTCCTGCTGCTTCAAAACAGAACCCAAGGATTAAATATGGTGGTAAAGTGGCTCCCAGGGGCATTTCACCCTTTCCTTTCTGCTGGCAACAGGTTTCCCTATTCAGCAAAAAGGAAGAGGTGAAGCACTTCCCAGGGGACATTTCACCCCCTCCTGATAGGAGTTAAATGCCCCTGTTGAGGCATTCCTCCCATTTTTCCACTGGCCACAGCCAGCATAAAGACAGGGGGAAAGATGCCCCAGGAAGAGACTTCACTCCTTCCATTTAAACCCCTTCTTCTCCCTGCAGCTTATCCCACTGAAATTAATACATCTGTTCAGACAAGATTTGTGAGCACATGTGGGGGTGTAAAGAGTTTATTACTCTTGCTATTTCTGTTTATTTATATTTTATTTTAGTAGATTTTTATTCTGCCCTCCCCATTAGTGGGCTCAGGGTGGAGCACAACTGCAGAAAACACTATAAAATACTTAAAAATCCAATAATTCGGGAATTAACATGTTTTAAAACATCTAACAGAAAAGCTGATGACAAAATGTACTAGATTTTCCACTGGCCATAGCAAGCCACAGCCAACAGAAAGGTAGGGAAAAAGATGTCCCAGGAAGAGACTTTACTCCTTCCATTTAAGCCCTTCTTTCTGATCCCTGCAGTTTTTCAACTGAAATTAATAAATCTGTACAGACAAGATTTGTATGTGTGGGGGTGTGAAATTAGATCCCTCCACACTTGCAGTGCTCATGCAAAGAACTGTGGGGTCATTGGGGAGGAGCCTCTGTTGCTATCTCCCCAAGATAACAACCCTGTAGTCAAGGTAAGGCAGCGAGAGAGGAAGAGAGAAACTGCTCAGCATGTGAGGAGTTGGGAACACAGCCTGGCATCCCTAAACTCCTCAAATTGAAAGTCTTACTGGCTTTTATGTTTGCATTCTTCAGAAAAAGTTGGTGGAGTTATACTTGATTCACATAATTTAATGATGGATCTTGGAACTCAAAGGTCATATTCCCTAAAGTCTACCAGTTTTTACTCCCAGAACTTCATGATATGGGACCCAAAACTTAAAGTACTGCCTCTCCCTGTGTGTACCTTATGACAATTTTGTTCCTTTCATCAGAGTCTTCACTTCATCATCTCCTTTGCTAGGTGTGACAGTTGTTGCCTGCATATGGCCTTTTCTAGCATTTGTGCCTCTACTCTGGAGGAGCCTCACAGAAGTGGAAATGCAAGCTTGCTGGCCTTTTGGAGAACTGTAAAACTGTGTTACTTAGGAAGGTGTTTGGAGCAGGTTTAAAATTTTACCATCAGAACTGTGACACCAAAAATAATTCAAACTGCCAAAATTCTTGTATAGCACCAAATATTGAGTTTTAAATTGTTATTATTGTTTTTAAATTGCGAATGAAATTGTTATTTTAACATGACTGTTAGCCACTCTGAGTCTGCTCGCCAAATAAAGGCCAAACTCTCCTAAATATGAAACCATACATTAAGGTGTGGACACTAAGGGTGTGCATTTGGATCTACCTGACCCAAAAATATACCCCCCAAAATAACCCCACCTTGTCAGTATTGTTCAGTTATATTTCACCATCACAAGTGTATCCAGGATTTTTTGTTAGAACAACAACAAACAACAAAATCCTGAATATATTTGGGGATTTCTGGTAGTTCAAACCCTGAAAAACAGCTGAGGGGCTAGAACTCATCATACTCAGCCCTTTTCAGGCTTTCTTCTGCAGTCCTTTGAAGCAGGGAGTGTTTAAAGCAACTGCAGAAGATAATTTGCAAAACAGCTGAGCCAGGGAGGGGGTACTACTCCCCCTCCTCCCAGTTCAGCTGAGGCTCTTCTGGGAAGTATTGTTTAAACCAGGCTGCTCAAAAAATCCTGCAAAGTGACTGATCCCATGGGAAGAATTCTCCCTGTGGCTCAACTTGGCTCTTTTGGGTGATTTTGATTTAAATCAGTTTAAATCAAATTGCCTGAAAGAGCCCACAAAGCAGCTGAGGCTATCTTGGACAGTCCAGTTTTAAGCAGGCTGCCCAAAAAAGTCTGCAAAGCATGTGATACCAGGGGAGAACTTTTCATGGGCAGGTCTGTTGGGCAGGTCACAATGCCCAAGAGAGCCCCAGCTGAGCTCACAGGAAGAGTTTTCCATGTGGAAAAGAGCTTTGCAGGCTCTTTGGGCAGTTTGGTTTAATGTCCCTTTTTGTGGCTTTGCCACTGGGTTTTTTTCTCTGTATTTTTTTATTTGGATCTATTGGACCTGAAAACATTCAAGATTTTGGAAAAAATCCAGATCCAAATACTTTGCCAGTTTGGGATCTGGTTTATTTCAGGAGTCTCTAAATTCTGGGAGGGTCCAATAGATCCAAACAAAAAAAAATATTCAGAAAAAAATTGTATACCATAGATGACACTGAATAGTATGGGTGGTTTCACTGCTGCAGCCTTCCATTCTTCCATATATGAACCTTGAGGTTGGCTCTAATGCTATTAAAGGGGTGAGAGGAGAAAATTCAAAACTGTAAAAAAAAAAAAAATCCTCCAAATGAATAGTATTTTAAATAGTTTGCCCAGGGCATCAACATTTAATTGAATTTGTAGAACTCCAGCTAAGTAGGCAACTATTTTCTGACCGGGGGAGGCCTCTATAAATTAATAGCATCGATATTATTAACAAATACTGCTACCATAGATGGAGAATTATAGTAAGGAACTCTGTCTTAGTACAGGAGGAATAAAGGTACCTTCAACTAATGCAATTTCTGATCAGTCATTTATATATAGTTGTTTGGACTTTATAATTATTCATTTAGATGTAATTGCTAAATGACATTATTTTTATTAGCCCTCATACTGTAACTGGGGATGTAGAAATGATCAGACAAAAGAAGAACATTCATAATGGGCATTCAGAGTTTCTGCCTTTAGATAGAAGCTTCTCACTGGCTTAATTCTTGTTTATACATACGCAGTTTAGTTAACATAATGCAATTAAAAAGGAAGAGTGAACTCACGGACTGATATCCATAGATAAATATAGTAGGCCCTGTAAGAAGAGAACATGGAATGGGAAAACACAGGGTTAAAAGGACAGAGTCTTTTATTATCATATTGCCATGCACTGTCAAGCTATTCCTTATAAAACTCCAAATATCTGTTTATCACTAACTGGAGTACCACCACAACAGTCAAGTGGATATTTACTCAGGGGATTTAAAATGTACATCTTCAATGATGTAGTAAAACAGAAAACTAGTTTTATTGCTAGAAATCTGAATGACATAGCAGATTTTACTTCAAGATGCTAATAGATAATTTACTTGTTTATATACAGGAATTTTGCCTATCTAGTACTGCTCATATGGCTATTGCCTTAAGCAAAAGTTAGAACCAAAAATTATTTTAAAAGACCTTACTCAGTATTATTTCTCTTATATTTGATTATGCATGAATTTTGCTACTGAGAGGGTGATACAATCATTTGTTTCCGATAGTAGCCATGACACCTGGGTTTGCAAATTTAGCAATTCTGTATTTTTGAGTAAAAGAGCCCCATGGCGTTGAGTGGTAAAGCTGCAGTGCTGCAGTTGAAGCCCTCTGCTCATGACCTGAGTTCGATCCCAACGGAATCTGGTTCAGATAGCCAGTTCCAGGTTGACTCAGCCTTCCATCGTTCCGAGGTTAGTAAAATGAGTACCCAGTTTGCTGGGGGGGAAGTATAGATGACTGGGGAATGGCAAAGCACCCCATAAAAAGTCTGCCATGAAAACATTGTGAAAGCAACGTCACCCCAGAGTTGAAAACGACTGGTGCTTGCACAGGGGTTTACCTTTACCTTTGTTTTTGAGAAAGGGGTGACTGATATAGGAATTAAAGAACATTCAAAGAATTATTGTTTAAAAAATTTCCAGAGAAGAAAAAGCAGCTGCCTGGCTATTTTTGTTCCAGTACCTGTTGTTCAGGAACTGAAACACATAAATGCCTACTTGATTGAAAAACTAATTCCTGCTGGATCTTTAAATCTCATTTTTAGTCACATCACCTTATTGGGAAAACCTTTTAGAACACAGAGAAAGGATGACTGCTGTCTTGGTAACTTGAACCACTGGACATGATTGTACTTAAGTGGCAGAGCTTGTGAAAAGTTAACCAGGATAGAGTAATGAAAGAATGATGTAATACTTAGAGTAGAGCAAATCAATTCTGCTTAGAAACCTTATTAGCATTCACATAGTGAAAAAAATTAAGCCAGGCATAGTCTACTAACATGACTTCCTGTATGTAATAAGACAACATAATAGAAAACATGTTACAATAACAGGTCTATGTATTCACATGAAGCTGCCTTATATTAGGCGGTCCGGCCACAGACTGAACCTAGGACTTTTTGCATGCAAAGCAAAGGCCCTTCCACTGGGCTGCAGCCTCTCCCAAACCCGTTGCTTGGCCAGCATTGCTAGCTTCTACAATAGAATGCTAGCCTTTTTGCAACAATAAAGCAAAACATGGATAGGCATATTTCATGACATATGGTACTTTAAAACTTGTAGAGCAGTGGTTCTGAACCTTTTTGGCACCAGGGACTGGTTTCATGGAAGACAATTTTTCCACGGACCAGAGGGGGGGTGGCACTGGGGTTTTGCTGCCCCGGCAACCATTCCCCCATCCCTGCTCCCCGTGGGGTTCTTTAAATGGGGGAAGTCTGGGGCTGCTTCTGCTATCTCCCCATGAGGCAGCAGAAGCAGCTGAGCTGCCTCCCCCTCCCATTTAAAGATCCCCACTGATCAGCTGACAGTAATATTGTCCACTGTTGTCTTGGTACATGCTATGTAAGTAGAATAAATTTCAATAGCCTCATAGTGAGGATGTTTTGCCGACACTGATGCACCATTCCACCACTCTCAGCCTCCTGAATCTGTGACCTGGGAAGCTGAGAGCACCATGCCTGTGTGGCCCGGTTGCTAACAGGCCACGGACCGGGACCAGTCCATGGCCCAGGGGTTGAGAACCCCTGTTGTAGAGGAGATGATCTGGTAGTTGTTAAATTTAAATCAAATGAAGTCATCATCCACCCTATTGCTCCTATAAAGTTAAATTTACAGACACCAGGCACATTGCTGCTCCTCTCAGCCACATTTCATTAAGAAATGAAACTCCAGGAAGACACCATTCAGTCAGCTCAGGAGCCAGTCAACAATACTGTGTGGACTTTGCCAATCCTGTGCTAGCTGTTTTGCATCCTGATAACCTGTGGCATCACCATGTACCTTTCCTACTTTCTGCACCAGTTTGCAGGTTCTGTGTCCAAAGAAACTGAAACATTAACAACAACAACAACTATTATTCTTTTTCTTATTATATCTTCCCCTCCCCCTCAAGTAGGCTCGGGGCAGGTCACAACTCATCAGTAAAGGACATAAAATTAAGACATTAAAAACAATAATAATCCAAATTAACAACCAGCAATAAATGTACTAATCAGATCTATGATGGCAGCTATTCTGGGACTTCATATTGTCTCCAAACATAGTGTCTGGAACCCCACAGAGTCTCCAAGTATATGCTGATTCATGGTCAATTGATTCTCAGCAACCTTTTGATTAGTTCTTGCCCCTATAAAACTGTCACAGCTCACAAATTGGATCAGTTCCTTTATAACTTGCCCTGATTCAAATTGCCAGATGTATCTGCCCTCAGTTCTTTTTTTCCCTTACAGCAGATCCTGATTCCTAACAAAGTGGCATGATTGTCTTCACCTATGAAGCTGAATAAAACATAAAAGTTGTTTTGACACGAAGGAGTCATGTAGGCACTCGCTTTCTTGTATCTACATAAACTTTCATGAAAACCACTAAGATATATGTATTCAAGACCACTCTGTGAAGAATAGTTAGCTCTCAACATATGTTAACTACTTTTTCCAGTTCTTTAACTATACTTTAAATGTGGGAAAAGGTGAATTCTCAAATTTCAGAGCATATTGTGTTTAGAATGAGGATCTTAAAGGATTTGTACATTGTTGCATAGTTCTATGATTTTTTTTTCTTTTGCTGACAAAATGAGACCAGTAGATGAAGAGAAAGAGATTGTCTAAAATTTAAACCATTGTATACAGCAGCCTTATATAGAGCAACTGATTGAATTATATTTGTTTTGTTGATAACATTGGATGGAGAAATTCTCTTGTGCTTATTTATGAAGCTTTCACAAATCAATACAGGTTTCTTAAAGTAGGTTACAGTATTTGCATAATTTATTTGTATTAATTATTTGTCATTTTTATTCTCACCTAAGCTCTCTACTATTATTTCTGGCTTAAGATTTGTACTAGTGCTTCTAGCTGAAGTTTTGAAATAGGAAAATAATTACCTAGGAATAGTAAATCACAAGCAAAATTCAATAAATACGAACTCTGAAGCATCACTTTTGGAAATCAAATAACCAACCTCCATGCAGTTTCTAAGCATTTATTTTTTTTCCAATAGACCTTTAAACTGTTTCAGTCATGGTGACTCAAAACTTAGAATAATTATATCATTTTTAAAAAAAAATCCAAAGGAGAGAAACCAATCTGATTATTGCTTAGTGTTGGATTTTGTTTTGCTTTGTTTTTGAGAGGCAATAATATATCTTTTCTATCTCATATACAGGCCTTGAATTCAGCAGGAGCTCAGAGGAGCACAGCTCCTGAACCTTTCTGACAGCCTCCCCCCCCCCCCCAGCTATTTACCTTGTCCACTGAATAGTAGGTGTAGCTGCAAAGCAATCCCTGGATTAGGAGAGTGGGAAGCCAGCCACAAAGAGTTTGCCACACCCCCACAGCCCTCATTAACCCCTGGAGAAGCCCGTGCCACCCTTTCTCCACTTCTTATGTGATTTTGGGCAGTGGATGGCTTGCCGGCCTTTTGACTGTGGGGAAGGGCAGCCCAGGAGAGCCCCAGGTGAGTGAGATCTCTAGACAGTCCAAGCAGGCTTCACTCACCTGGAGCTCTCCTTTTTTGCATCAGGTTGCTTTTGACTTGTGGGGAGATGGCATTTGCTAATGAGTTATGCTAATAAGCCCCACCACCTATTTTTCTACAAAATGACCCCTGCTCATATGAAATGTTTACATATAAAAGTAAACCAAGTATACATTTTAAGTATATCACAATGAAATTCCTAGCACATCCACAAGTATTTGTTTGAATCAAAATGCTTAATATTGACCTCTAAATATATGCTGAGGTCTTCTTTTTTCCAGACTGACTTTCAAGCCTGCTAAAAGCCAGTATATGAGTGAGGGATTTCGTATTAGCTTTGGGATTTGACAATGGGAAATGAATGAGTGGATCTGTCACTGATTTTTCAACTGTAAATATCAGCTTTGGATGTCAGAGTCAGATCAAACATATGATGGGAATGAGGATGGTTAACTGGTTTTCCCTGTGTCATTTTCATCATATCAATACTTCTTATTTATAAATCTTAGCAACCTCCATCCTTATGTAGATGGAGCCAAGCCATTCTGCTGAAGACTCACTTATCCTCCCTTTGGCTGAGCTGTATGTCACTCATCCCTCCAGCCCCAGGATAGATGAGGATTGGGCCACTGGAGAAGATGGCTCATCCCACTGGGTCATCTATTTTCCCTCAGTGGCAGTTACTAGGCAAACCCTAGTATTCCAAGTTTAATTCTATCATTAAAAGGCTAGGGGAGGAGGTCCTTACCAGGCCTATTTTGACTTTTGAGGGAGAACTCATTGGGGCCAGACTAGACTTGACCCAGAGATGGGCACGGAATGAAAAAAATGGTGGTTCATTTCATTTTGTGGTTCATTGGTTTGCCCGATTAGGTATTTTAGTTCATTTTGTGTGTGTGTGTGTGTCTTTAGGGTTTGTAAAATCTTTCGGGCTCAAGTGCCGTGTTCTACTGGAGAAAGTTTTCCTTCCAGACGTTTCGTTCTCAGCTGTGGAGAACATCCTCAGTGGCGTTGCAGCCGGAGCAGCCGCTCTGACCTTCTTGGCTGCTGTGCATTGTGCATTGTGCATGGCTCATTAGCCATGCCTAAGGGGCAAGGAAAATCAAAGGGCAAGAGCCCTGCACCAAAATCCCAGCCTTGCCGGCCAGTTTCTTATAAGTGCCCGGTGCCTCAGCCTATGTCGTCTGAGGACGAGGATGATTCCTTTGAGCAGTCTGTATTAGCTAGGTTGGCTGCTTTGGAGGGTTCTAGTTGCAAGCCCCATATCACAGAGGTTGGGGGTAAGAAGGGCATTTCATCCAAAGCTGTCAAGGCTGCTGATAGGAAATGGTCACAAGAAGAGATTCTTAACCACTTGTCTTCTCTTGAGAGCAGGTCTGGTCCTGTTGCGATGGATGGAGCGTCACCTCTCCTGGTGGAAGTTCCTGATGTGGACGCCTGGCAAGGGGCGAGTCTGTACAACGCATTAATGTAGCTTGGCCCTGGGGGCAGTCAGATACATTTGGGCCTGCTGCCAATAGCCAGTCTGCAGTGTTTACTAGTCCTCAGCCTTGGGCTTGGGGTTTTAATTTGACTAACCCCCTAGCGTCTTGGGGTGGCATGACTCGCCAGTTTCCTGGACTATCCTCAGCCCCTTGCGGTGGCTGAGGTTTTCCTTATCCCTAGGGCCCATCTTACTCTTCCGTGCCTGCTAAGGCTTTACCTTTTGGTGATCTGGCTCTTCCCTTAGGGGATCACTTGTTGTCAGCCCCCAAGGATAAAATATTAAAGGGTGAATTTGTGGATCTTTTTTCTCTGCTCTACAGGGAGCTTGAGAAAAAGAATAAGGAGGACCTTGATGATACGGAAAAGGAGAAAATCAAACAGCATAAGGTTGATAGAACCTGGGCAAATTGGGTGCCTGGTTTCATTATTTACGCCAGAATAATTTCCAGGTCTCATCCATGGAGGACCCGTTCCCTTTTCCAGCATTTTGATATCATATACAAGAGCTACACCAGCTTTAGTAGCCCTGCCTGGCTTCAGTATGATGAAGAATTCAGGATGAGGGCAGCCTTGAACCCATCCCTTCAAATCAAATTCAGCCACAGTTGTGGCTGCAAGTTATGTCTCCAGTGAGACCTAATCTCAGAGAAAAGTCAGACAGCGGCCATGTTGTGCAGTGCATAGCCACTGCTGCAGGTTCCTGCAGTAATGCGGGGCAGGCAGTTCAACCCCGCGTGCTCTTCTGGGAGTTTGGGTCGCAGGGGGTGTGTGGAAGGAAAAACTGCCCATTTAAGCACAAGTGCCCTCTGTGTGGAGGGTCTCACTCCTTTACAAATTGTTCCCGGGGTAAACCCAGGAGGGGGCTATGCAGGCAGGGCTCTGGTGGGACAAATAAGCCTTTTGGGAAAGGGCTCCAGCCCAATAAGGGTGACAGTGCTTGAGGCCTGGCTCTGTAATTATCCTAAGGTTGAGGATAGAGTTTACTTGTTCAACGGTTTTAAGTTCGGTTTCAGAATTCCTTGTCAGGGACCCAGAAGGCTGTTTATGGCCAATAACCTGAAGTCAGTTACAGGTATGGAGCATATAGTTCAACAAAAAATAGGGAAAGAATTGGCTGTGGGCAGGGTGATTGGTCCATTTCCTGCACCTCCTGTGAGTTCTCTGTGGGTATCTCCTTTGGGCATTGTGCCTAAAAAGACCCCAGGGGAGTTTAAATTGATCTACCATTTATCTTACCCTTGTGGGGAGTCAGTGAATGATGCCATACCTGAGGTATTGTGTACTGTGTGGTACACATCTTTTGATGCAGCCGTTCACATGGTGAGGCACTGTGGGGTGGGTGCTGAGTTGGTGAAATGTGATATAAAGTCTGCCTTTCACCTTCTCCCTGTTCATCCTTTGGATTTTGAATTGCTGGGTTTCCAGTTTGATGGGCAATTTTACATGGATAGGGCCTTGCCCATGGGGTGCTCTGTTTCTTGTGCTGTGTTTGAGCGCTTTAGCTCTTTTTTAGAATGGGGTGTGTGCTGTAGGGCTGGTTTAAGCAATGTGGTGCATTACCTTGATGACTTTTTGTTGCTGGCCCCTTGGGCTCTGGCCAGTGTGCCTGCTTGCTGGCGGCCTTTACAGCACAGTCTGAGGAGTTGGGCATCCCCTAGTCCATGAGAAGACAGAGGGCCCTACCCAGCAATTGACATTCTTAGGTGTTGAACTAGATTCCTTGCAGCAAACCTCTCACCTCCCAGGGGGGAAAAATTGAGGCTCCAGGGGCTGGTTGCCCAGTTTTTGTTGCAGAGGAAGGCAACCTTGAAGGAGTTGCAGCAGTTAGTGGGACACGTAAATATTGCTTGTAAGGTGGTCGCTCCTGGTTGTCCTTTCTTGAGGAGGCTGTGTGATGCAATGGCTGGTCTACGCCAGAATTAGGATTTCCGGATGCATACAAGAGGACCTCTTCTTGTGGCAGGAGTTTTTGACCTCATTTAATGGTGTCTCCTTTTGGAGGGAGGATTTGAGGTTGGAAGCTGAGCTTCGAATTGCATCCGATGCTGCAGGGTCCTTGGGATTTGGCATCTATTTTCACGGACACTGGTGCGCAGAGGACAGGCCTATGGAGTGGGTAGATGCCGGGTGGACCAGGGGCTTGACCTTCTTAGAGTTCTTCCCAATCTTGGTGGCTGTTTGATTGTGGGGAAATGAGTTGGCAGACCACACAGTCCACTTTTGGTGTGACAATTTAGCTGTGGTGCATGTCATCAATGCCCTCACTTCTAAATCACCCAGGGTTATGAGGTTAGTTCGGGCTTTCACACTACAATGCCTGTGGCGGAATAATTTATTTTTTCCCAGGTATGTGCCTGGCATGGATAATGGGGTCTTCACTTCGTGCTCGGCCCACCCTCCTGCCCTTCAGGCAGTGTGGGCGATAACTGGTTGCTCTTAATTTATAAAGGACCGGGAAGGAATTTTTTCATCTCTTCCTGTTTGGCTGTTGGAAGTGGTGTTTTTTGCCTACCTCACACTGCTTGTAGAAGGGATTGTGGAATTGACTAGGGTGTGGCTGGTTTAAATAGGCTGGTCACTTTCAGGTTGACTGGGTTTTTTGCCTAACTTCTGTTATGCAGCTCGATGAGCACCAATAGCACCCCAGTTTTGGGGCACGGAGTCTAGCTAAATCATTCCAGGCCCATGCAGACTAGTTGAGTGATGAAGCGGACTGCCTCGGGTTTTCATGGATTGATCCACCCTTCAGCCATGCGGATGGGGACTGGAACTCCAGGGCATAACCTTTGCTAGGCCGGCTGGGTACGAGCCATGCATTTTTGGCTATACCTAGGGGCAAGGTGGCTCACCCGTCATGCGGCAGGGGAGGGGTATTTCGTCCCCTGGTCCTGCCATACTGCCTGTTATGTTTATGGCCGTTGTTGTTAATTTAATAATAAAAAAGTGGCCCTTAGTTACCCAAACCCTTGTGTCCGTCTCTTCCTTCCGTCTGTGGGGGCAATGAGTGGTTATTTTAAGTCTTCATTACTTTCTGCCAATAAGGTGGTGTCAACTGTCTATCACAAATGGTTAATGTTTCTTTTACCAGTTTTCACTCTGTCTTCATCTAAATTTAACCCATCTTCCCTTTTATGTTCTGCATATAGATCAAACAGACAGGTAGATAAAATACTCCCCTTGCTTGATACTTTACCAATTGGAAACCATTCTGTTTCACCATATTCTGTCCTAACAGCAGCCTCTTGTCTGGACTACAGATTACACATTAAAACAATTAGATGCTGTAGTACACCCAATTTTTCTTTAAAAACAACCATAGCTTTACATAGCACACACTCAAAAGCTTTGCTGTAATCTATGAAACACAAGCTGATATTCTTCTAAAATTATCTTGTTTTTTAATTAATTAATTTCATTTATACCCCGCCCTACCCCACAGGTGGGCTCACGGTGGCTCACAACAGATAATAAAATAATACATAGTTATTTATAAAAATGAAAGAAACACAGCAGTTAAAAATCCAGATGGCAGTATAACAGTTTTAACTATAGTGACTGCAGCCCAATGTCAGTGAGGACATATCTTCTCAGAGCCGAGACTACAAATGAAGCCAATTGATCAAATTAGGCCAGGAAGGCTGGTGTCATTTGAACATCTACTGCCTCAACCAAAAGCTGGTGAAACAGCTCCATTTTACAGGTCCTGCAGAATTGTTATAAATCCTACGGATCCCTGATCTCAATTGGGAGCATGTTCCACCAGGCAGGAACTAGAGCCAGAAAAGCCCTGGCCCTGGTTGAGGCAAGATGGACATCCATCGGGCTGGGGACTATCAAGCTGTAGTGCTTGAGGCTGATCTTGTATGCTCCAGTATCTAACATAAATTTGCAATATGATCTCTCTGAATGTTAAATATTATTACTACTATTATTATATTTCTGTGTTGCTCATTTTTCCAGTCTGAATATTAATATTTGTTCTGTGTTCAATCAAAAACAAACTGGCTCTATTGATAATTGAGATTACTCATTCCCTTGAGTTCTGACATCGCCAGTGTGCTGAGTATTCCAATAATCATTTTCTTTATGCTCTAAAAAAAAAAAAAAAAAAAGAAAGCCCTGGGTTAACACAGTGTTTAACTTTCTTTAGATAACTAATGATTTGCTTGCATTGTCATTTATTTGCAGGCACTAACATATACAAATCCATTGCGAGTCTTGCTTTGATTATTCCTCTTGATCCTCATCTAGTCAATAACCAGGTTACAGATACATGTCTGTGGTTGCTAATTTAATTTTCCTTTTCCAGTCTTGCATTACAACTCTAGTTTCTTCAGATGAGTCCACTTGCTGATACTTGAGAAGCCTCTTGAATAATATATAATAATCTATAAATAGATTAAAACATACATTGGAAATCTCTGCATCTTCTGGGCAGATGCATAACCATGCTACAAGTAAAAAAGTAGAAGCCCTATATTATCATTTTTCACAGAGAAATATCAATGTGATAAGGGATTTCCTGTATGTGTTTTTTAATAGTCATTTATCAATATGCATTTCATTGGTGATCACTACATGTCCATTTTCCTGCACAATCACATACATTCAGCAAATCTGTGAAGCAAATAAATTGCTAATGAGTGAACTATCTTTTGTTTGTAGCACAATATAATTGCAAATTATGGGCATCAGCCTTGAATGCTCAGAAATGTATGCTTTTTTAAAAAAATGCTGAAAATTGTTCAGCATTGTATTGCAGTTTTCTAAGGGCTAGAATAATGAGCCTTAGTGGGTTGGATTCAGAGGTCAACTTCCTTTGATGGCACTTTTATGAGTGTTAAACACATAGAGGGACAATGCTTGCTGAGGAAAAAATAATCAGGGTTTCCACAAAAGGAAGTCCTGCCTCACCAGCCTTTGGGAGTTCTTTGAGAAAGTGAACAAGCATGTAGACTCCGACTCCTGAGTAAATTTAGCAGCCATGGGTTAAGAGGATGGGTTCTCTTATAGATTAAAAACTGGTTAAATGACAGGAAGCAAAAAGTTAGAATCAATGGACAATTCTCACAATGAAAGGGAAGTAAGCAGTGGGGGTCCTGCAAGGATCAGTATTGGGGCTGGTACAAATTATTATTTTTTAATCAATTATCTGGAACTGGGGTTGCATAGTGTAGTGGTCAGGTTTGCAGATAACACAAAATTATTCAGGATGATGGAAACCATGGCTGACTATGAAGAGCTCCAAAAGGACCTCCACAAACTGGGTGTGTGGGCAGTATTGTGGCAAATGAAGTTCAGTGTTGTTAAATGTAAAATAATGCACATTGGGACAAAAAATTGCCACTGCCAAGTACAGGCTAATGGAGTCTGAACTTGCTGAGACAGAGAGACCAAAAGCTCTTGGAGTCATAGTGGATAGATCAATTAAAGTATCAACCCAGTGTGCTGCAGCAGTGAAAAAGGCAAACTCTATGTTAGGGATTATTAGAAAAGAATAAAATGGTCAATATTGTAAAGCTTCCATATAGATCTAAGGCGAGACCACATTTAGAATACTTTTCACAGTTCTGGTCCCCATATTTAAACAAGGACATTACACATGCTAAACTCATTTCTCTACATAACACAGCACCCCACTGCAACAAAAGAATAAAATGCTGTTTGTTACCATGCTTGAGAGATGAATGGAGTGTTGCAATGGAGTCTCAGACCCTTTCTGCACTCTCCTTTTAATCCCTGTTCACCATGGTCTCCTCTAAGCAATTCTGCACTAAAATCGAATTCAAACCTTTTATTCTATTTTTCCCCCCAGTTCTGCATTATATTACCTCCCATCAGCAGTTGGCCTGCTTTCAGCCCACTATTGCCCTGAATTTTTTTGGAAGCTGTTTCTCTGTGGACTTAATCACCTTGAATCTAATATTGGGGGGGGGGGGGGGGCGGGCACCAGAGTGAATGGTTAGTGTGCAAAGGGCTTCAGTTAACTTCCCACAATTAGAAAAGATTATTTCACATATGTATCTCCTATTTTGACATTTTTATTGCTTCACTGTTGTTGCCTCTTAATTAAATCCAAACAACTGTTGACTGTATAAACTTAACTTGTTATTCCTGCATATCTTAAACTATCTTCATGATGTTACGTGCTAATTTGCTGTTCAGACTCTGTCTATAAGTCTATAGTTATCTTCCATTTCTATGTATCTGAAGAAGTATATGTGCACACAAGAGCTCATACCTTGAATAAGACTTTGTTGGTCTTAAATATGCCATTGGAGTCTAACTTTGCCCTAAGGAGGAACATGATATAAGTTTCTAAAATTATGAATAGGGTGGAGAGAATTTAACAAATATTTTTTTTTCTCCCTCTTTCGAAATAACAGAAGTCGAGGGCAACCAATGAAGCTGATGGACAAGCTCAGAAAGGACAAAAGTAATACTACTTTATGCAGAGAGTGATTAAAATGTGGAATTTGTTGCCAGAGGATGTAGTGATGGTCACAGGGATATTCAGCTTTAAAAGGGGTTTAAATAGATTAATGGAGGAGCAGCCTGTGAATGGCTACTAGCCATGGTAACTGAGGGGAACCTCCATATTCAGAAGAACTAATCCTCTAAATCCCAGAGCCATAAATCAACATCAAGGGAAGGCTTCAGCCACTATGCCCTGTTGCTGGATGTCCAGAGGAACTGGTTGGCCACTATGTGAGATAGGATGCTGGACTAGATGAACTATTGGTCTGATTCAGCAGGGCTCCTCTTTAGTTCTTATGCTCTTCTCAGAAGAAATATATCTTTATTCATTGGTCAAATGTACATAGCCTCAGCTCTCCGAATGTATAGATTTTTTTCAGTCAAATATTGCATTACATGTGTATATAAATGCTTGAATTAGCAAAATGTGTTATGCTGACATACTGTTATTACTAAGGTTAGAAAGTTAAGTCCTCTGAAAAATCAGGGCTATAGTATAGGGGACCATTTTTTATTTCAAAAGGATTCTGAACTTTTCTCTTTTTTTACTTCAGCAACTTGCAAACTGTTGGAATGTAAAATTCAATAACTTGCCAGCTCTCTGGGTGAGGAAAAAATGAAGGCCAGCCATTCTGAAGAAAAAGGAAATCTTATGGAGTTTGTTTTTTTTTTTTAATCAAAGCCAGTGTCTTGTCAGAGGGCCAGGGCCAAACTGACTAGAATCAGTATGCTTGTTTCAAGCCATTGAGCTATTTGGATCAGGCATAGGCACAGATGCCACTGAGACTGTGTTTAGGAAAATGCTGTACTAATCTCCCAAGGACAGAAGATTTTCACACCATTCTTTCTCACTGAGAGCTTCCAACAGAATATTTTCTTGGATGCTGTCTCCCTTCACACAAAGAAATTTTACAATGGAAAAGTCATGTATATGAATGAAAGCTCTATCTGTTTCCTAATAAATAAAGTTGTTTGGAAGTACTGGGGCTGAGTTACCTCATTCACTGCAATACAGTGAAAAGCATTTGTTTGGATGACTTCCCTTTAGAAGCAGCTCACAACATTCACAACAAGATGACTTTGGCAAAAGTATAATGGGCTAATCTGTGAGGTGCCTTAGTTGACTCTTTGCAATGTTACACAAATATTGTGAATTCTGTCATACTTTTTGTTGTTGTTCAGTCGCACAGTCAAGTCCAACTCTTTTAGTCAGGGCTTTTTTTGTAGTAGGAACTCCTTTGCATATTAGGCCACACACCCCTTATGTAGCCAATCTGCCAAGAGTTTATAGGGTTCTTCTTACAGGGCTTACTGTAAACTCTTGGAGGATTGGCTACAACAGGGGCGTGTGGCCTAATAAAGGAGTTCCTGCTAAAAAAAAAAAACCCTGCTTCTAATCTCATAAACCCATCTAATTAATGCCTTTCTATACTGTTCCACTAGTTGTATATCCAGCAATTCACAGTGTTGTTTGGGTTTCATATGTTCTTTTGCACCCCAAGAATCCAACTAAGGTAAGTACCATGATATGCAAAACATTTTGTGACTTACACTACTAGGAAATGAAGAGACCTCTTACTTTAAAAAAATACTCTATTTAATGGAGTTTACACTAAGAAAGTGCACTTTTGACTCTTCAGACTTCGTAATGAAATTCTCAGATGTTATTCCCTTGGATTTGAATGTATGTATTCCTGTATTTGAAAATATCCAAACTATATGAGAGTGTTATTCTACATTTTATTTTATATTTATTCTAAAGAGCTGCATTGCCCTTCTGTTATTGCATCAATATATGTTGTAATATTATATTTTGCCCAGAACAGACCATTTTAAAGTAAACATTACAAATGAAAAATGTTACTAAAGAGATTGACAGTCTCAACCATTTTTTAAATTCTTCTGTGCTTGCACTGTAGCATCAACATGAAGTAATTAATAAGATTACTATTCAGTAAGGTTCTCTTGAGATACCAAGGTAACTAAGGAAGTGATATTTTAGCACAGACTTGTTATCATCTATACCAGAGCATCCTGAACAGTAGGTATCAAAGCAGAGATAATTTTTAATCTTGTTGATTCATAATATTGTATAAGATTGGCACATACTATACCACCTTTTGATTTGGATCTATGCAAAGTAGATACAGCTACTCTGGGTTTCCTGTCCTCCCAAATGTGCTTGGGCAATGGCTTGGATCCAACAGAGGATTTTTGTCAGCTGAAATATTTCCATCCATGGCCTATGACTTTTGTGCCTCTGTCTTTCCATTGCAGCTCAAAATGCTTGCTGAAATGCTGGTTCTGGGAAACGGAATTTGCATGAATAGTAGGGTTGCCAAGTCCAATTCAAGAAATATCTGGGGACTTTGGGGGTGGAGCCAGGAGACTTTGGGGGTGGAGCCAGGAGACATTAGGGGTGGAGCCAAGATCAAGGCTGTGACAAGCAGAATTGAATTCCAAAGGGAGTTCTGGCCATCACATTTAAAGTGACAGCACACCTTTTCAATTCCTTCCTTCCATAGGAAATAATGAAGGATAGGGGCACCTTCTTTTGGGGCTCATAGAATTGGACCCCCTGGTCCAACCTGCTGTTTTTATACCTTACTTCACATTCAAAATGGCAAAAATAGCTATTAAAATAGTTTCTAGCAATCTTGTGACACTCTATAAAGGAAAAGCTCCTCTACTGTGAATGTGAAACAAGAACTCTGAGGGCACAAAATAGGGCACAGACTATTTTCATATAACTCTTCATTTACATATATGTCAAGCTAAAGTTGCTTATTGCCTATTCTAATGTTAACCCCCCCCCGCCCAAATATTAACCAGCAGCTGGCAGAAAACAAACAGCCCTAATCATGCCAGAAAGAAAACATGTTTCCAAATCTAAAACTTAAAATAGCCCTTGGCCTACTATATACAGAAGGAAATATAGGAAGAGAGGCATAGTTAAATTTTAAAAGGCATTGTAGCTTCCAAACAGATCACTATCATGTAGCACACAGAAAAAACCATAAGAGCTCTGTGTGTGTGTGTGTGTGCTTGCTCTCTTCACATACCCCCATCTAATTTCATCAAGAGACAGGCATCTGTGTTCATGGCTGACAGTCACAGATCCCAGGGACGACTGATTCCGCGCTGAGGTGCCGTGGCGAGGGCGACGACTGCGCCGAGGAAGGCGCGGGGAGCCCGGTGGAGGCGAGGAGGGGAAACTTAGGGAGCGGAGGGCGGCGCAGGGAGAGCCACCGCTGAGGAAGCCAGGGAGGCAGGTCATAGCCCCGGGGACTCTGGAACGTCCTGCGGGCGCCGGAGCCGCCACAGACCGAGGCCAGGCAGCCGCGAGCTGGCTGACCCGCCTTCCCTCAGCCTGCGCCTCAACGGCATGGCACGCTCTCTCGAACAGAGCCTCAGCCACTGCGCATGTGACAGAAACCTGCGCGTGCCGCTTCACACACGCACGCACACCTCTTTCTCAGAACTTCCTTCTGCAGAGTCAGATTCGTTTCTGAATCTGCAGAAGGCGCCGTTTCCCTCCCCTCCCCTCCCCCCGCTGCCGTTTTTGAGGGGAGCGGGGGAAGAGACTGGAAAACCTGGCGTCTCCCGCCAGAGCGGGAGGATTGGGACCCCTAATGAATAGTGTTTGGGGAAGTATTATGCATTAATTTGGAGGGGGTATTATGGAAGGGTGAGGTGAGAAGATGGAAATCCTTCCATCTATTGTGTCTTTAATTCTAGGCATCAAAATAAAAAGGCAGTATAATTTCAAACAGGAGCATAGCTGAATTAATCCATTTCTTTGTCTAGAGCTGCATGGAGAACAACTTCCTTTCTCTGTGTTCTTGCCCACATCAAGTCCTGAAATGGACTAGGGCAGTCTAAAACACTGAATCAAGAACTGAAAAGGTGAACCAATATAGGGCCAATTGTTAAAAATGATATATGAAACCTAAACATTACCAAAAATACATGTATTTATTATCTAATGGTTAAACACATTTCGGGGCCCAATTGTAGTCTCATTACAGCATAAAATTACAATGTATATAAAAGGGAACTATTGTGATAGTTCCAAATAGCCCTTCTTCAGTGGTTAACCATGTCTGAAAGTTGTATGATTTGCACAGAGAATTATGTGTATGGGGGGGGGGGGGCAGAAAGAGTTATTCCTGATGACTAACAGTTAAGTGTAAGCTCCTCCTCCTGGCATTCCTGTTATCTTAGCAGTTTCAGTGTTGTAATCATGAAGCTGTTCAGATAACAATCTATTCTGACTTTTCAATATTTGGGATGCAGCCAGGCTCCATTGTAGTGTGTCAGCTTTGTATGCAGAAGGTACAATCATATCCTTCTCAGCTAAAAGGAACAGGTAGTATGTTATGTGAAAGACCTCTTCCTGAGACCATGGAGAGCCTCTGATGACTTTGTGGACCAATGGTCTGATTCAGTATACAGAGGCTAATGTGGTCCATGATTAAAGTAATCCATATTCCCCTTTCATTTGTTTATGTATGAGCATAAATGAAATATATTAATTACAACAAATGGTGATGGCAACAAGTTTTCTTTAAAACTGGTTTTGGTGGTTCAGATCTAAAGATCCATTCAACCAAATCTGAATTTTCTGTGACATAACGTAAACTTGACCTGTTTCTGTGTACAGTTTTATGCCAATGGGCTCTTCAGGAGGTAAGGCCAATAATGAAAGGGGGGGGGGAGCTTTTTACCTCAATTTCTACTTAGCATTTTGAATATCAAATTACTTATTTATATAATTATATATTACATGGCCAGATAGCAGTTGCTATAAGGTACGTAATGTAACTAGGTTTATAAAAGGTGACCTGGTATCAGTGTTCCCTCTAAACTGCAGAGTCTTGTGAGCAAAAATTCTTTGTGAGCTACTGGCAATAAAGTTATGAGCTACTGCATAAATTACTGTACTCTGAGGTCATCCTTCCTGAGCTAAGACAAAAATGTGTGATCTGAAGACTAAAAATCTGTGAGCTAGCTCATGCTATCTCAGCTTAGAGGGAACACTGCCTGGTATAGTATTGGACTAGCATGCAGGAACCCACAGACCATTAATTCATTTTTCTTTAACCTTCTCCTTTTCTGGTTCATGATAATTTTGTTGCTATGCTGAAGACTTGGATGAGCCAATGTTTAATCAATGATTGTAAATTAGAAAATAGATAAGGGCTCTGGACTGAATTCTACTGTGAAAAAAAATGTCTGGGTTAAGGAAAGCGCTTTGCAAACAGTTTTGAATTTTCTCACTGCTCTTTATTTCGCAAGTATTTGCAAAGGATCATTATTATGCAATACAATTTACAAAAGGTGCCAAATGCTAAAAATGATGGGCATAACCCAAATATAAAATAGCTTTTTGAAATTTGGCAGAACTTATGCCATTTTTGAATTAAGAGAGGGTGAAGCAGGGCTCCTTAAACATTTAAGAGTCTCCAAAGAATTAAGAATTGTGGACAATTGCCGCATCCTAAATGTCACATCCAGAACCATGGGAACAACTTCTGTCTCAGTGCAGACGTACATCCTTTCTGAAGAAGCTAACTAAAATACATCAGCTCTGTAAAGTGCTGTTCTTGTGAATGAGAAGTGAAAGGAAACAACTTCTACTGCAACTTCTATATTTATTATTATGTATTTACTCACAAAATTTATGCTCTACATTTATGCCATTATCAGGGACATCAAGGTGGCTAACAATTTAAAACATACATGATAAAGTCACTTTTTAAAATCAAATCCTTCAACACACATCATTAAAACACATTAAACACAGAGTTAAATGTATAAAGGCATAAAAACAGCAATTAAAACATTGGTCAGGAAGGAGGGATCACTGAGAGAATGCCAAACAAAACAAAAGTCTTTACCTGCTGGCAGAAGATGGCAACAGAAGGAGACAGACCATTTAGTATTCGTTCAATAATGATCCACTTGTTCTGTGTTTTCTGCAAACCAATTTTACTTTGCATAATGTTGAGAAAATGGTTATTTCTCTATTCTTCATATTTCCCTCCAGTATATATATACAGCATAGATAGCTATGGGTGGGATGTTTAAAAAAATAAAAAACAAGCATTGCTTAAGATGGAAGAGAATGTTGGTTTTGCAAAGATCCATAGTAAACTCTGCTCATTTATTGTGTTTTTCACTTTCACAAAGGTGTAAAAATTAAACAAACAAAAACAGGAAGAAGATAAGAAATTCTCAATATAAAGTTCACATGCAGAGCATACCATTCTGTGATTTCCCCAGTGACTTTTAATTCACTCTGGGTGGCATGTTTTAAGTTTAGGGCAAATCCTGAGCTAGAGGTCAGGTTTTTAATTTCATATCACTGCTCTGTTTGGCATTCACTTTGCTTTACTGCATAAACTTCAGCTAACAACACTGTGTTGTTACTGTAAAAATGCATTCCTTATGGGTATATATATGTATATGCTGCACAGAATTCCTGTATAAGTGTCTCTGTAGCTTGAGGTGTTGAAAATGTGGCCCAGTTTATCAAAAACACAGCTGCCTTCCTTGGGGTTCCAGAATGCTCATAACAAATAGATTTCTTTACGAACTTGTGAGAATACCCTGAGGAAAACAGCTGCGTTATTGCAAGACCCATGAAATCTCAAGCGAGTATGAACTATTGTAATTTCAATACTACTTTCAGAGATTTTCCCCAGCCTTTTTGTCTTTAAGGGGTTTTTTTTAGAAGTATATTGTTTGGGAAAATATAATAATTATTGCAATACTGTAGGACTAAAATACTATCTCTTAGCATTTTTGATTGCCAAGACCAACATTACATGACACCAGGGCAATACCAGTAAAAGTCAGATATTACTTAAGAGAACGAATAATTTATTTGAACACTTGAAAACAGAATGCTATATTTTTCAGTTTTAGTAATCTTGCATTTAAAAAGCTAAATAATTTCATTCTAGAAACACTACAAAAACACTGGAAGAAAATTCATAATTTATTTATTTATTTATTATTTATTTATATTGGGATTTATACCCCGCCCTTCGCACCAAAGTGTCTCAGGGCGGCTCACAACATGATAATTCAAATACTACAATTTAAAACACTTACAAGTAAAATTAAAACCATAAATTGATAAAAGCAAGATAGATAAAAACCGGCGGTCTACAGATGCATTTTGTTCCATCCAAAAGATTTCCTTGTCAGTCAGTATTATAGGCCTGCCGGAAGAGGGCTGTCTTACAGGCCCTGCGGAACTGCCCTAGGTCCCGCAGGGCCCGCACCTCCTCCGGCAGCTGGTTCCACCAATAAGGTGCCGTTACTGAGAAGGCCCGATCCCTGGTGGATTTTAGACGGGCCTCCTTTGGCCCGGGGACTACCAACAGGTTTTGTGAACCCGAGCGTAGTACTCTCTGGGGAACGTGTGGGGAAAGACGGTCCCTAAGGTAGACAGGTCCTAGGCCATATAGGGCTTTAAAGGTAATAACCAACACCTTGTACCGGACTCGGAATATTACTGGCAGCCAGTGCAGATCCCGGAGCCCCGGCCGAATGTGCTCCCGTCTTGGGAGCCCTAATAACAGCCGGGCAGCAGCGTTCTGCACCAACTGCAGTTTCCGGGTCCGGCACAAGGGTAGCCCCATGTAGAGGGCATTACAGTAGTCTAACCTCGAGGTGACCGTAGCATGAATCACTGTTGCCAGGTCGTCACGTTCCAGGAAGGGGGCCAACTGCTTCGCCCGCCGAAGGTGAAAAAACGCGGACTTGGCAGTGGCTACTATCTGGGCCTCCATTGTCAGTGAAGGCTCCAACAGCACCCCCAGGCTCTTAACCCTGCCCGACGCTGTTAGTGGCGCGCCGTCAAAAACTGGCAGGGGGATTTCCCTTCCCGGGCCGCAGCGACCAAGGCACAGGACCTCTGTCTTCGCCGGATTCAGCTTCAGCCCGCTCAGCCTAAACCACCTAGCCACTGCCTGTAACGCTCGGTCCAGATTTTCTGGGGCGCAGGCGGGCCGGCCATCCATAAGCAGATAGAGCTGGGTGTCATCAGCATATTGATGACACCCGAGCCCGTACCTTCGGGCAATCTGGGCAAGGGGGCGCATGTAGATGTTGAATAACATCGGGGAGAGCACCGCCCCTTGAGGCACCCCGCAATCAAGTGTGTGTCTCCGGGACAGTTCCTCCCCAATCGCCACCCTTTGTCCCCGACCATCAAGGAAAGAGGAAAACCATTGCAAGGCCAACCCCTGAATCCCTGCGTCGGCAAGGCGGCGCGCCAGAAGCCGATGGTCGACCATATCGAACGCTGCCGATAGGTCCAACAACATCAGCACCGCCGAGCCGCCTTGATCCAGATGCCGCTGAAGGTCATCCACCAGGGCGACCAGCATCGTCTCCGTCCCGTGGCCCGGGCGAAAACCAGACTGGTAGGGGTCAAGGACAGAAGCGTCCTCCAGGAAGCTCTGTAGCTGCAACGCCACTGCCCTCTCGATAAGTTTGCCCAAAAAGGGCAAATTCGATACCGGCCGATAGTGTGCCAATTCGGTCGGATCTAACGATGTTTTCTTCAAGAGGGGACGGACCACCGCCTCTCTGAGCGCTGATGGAAAATGCCCCTCCAGTAGGGATCTATTTATGATATCCCGTATAGGATATCTTAGCTCCCTCCGGCAGGTCTTAATAAGCCAGGAGGGGCATGGGTCCAATTTACAAGTTGTTGGGCGTGCAGATAGGAGGATCCTGTCAACTTCTTCCAGGCTGAGCGCGCCGAAGCCGTCCAGGACGCGATCCGAAGACAGGCACGGAGCCTCAGGTTCGCTAACTGTATCTAATATGGCAGGAAAGTCGGAACGGAGCGATGCGATTTTATCCGCAAAAAAATCCGCAAAAGCCTCACAGCCAATTTCCAATTCATTAAAATTTGGTCTGCCCTGTGGCAGCGTTGTAAGGGTCCGGATTGTATTGAACAGTTGTGCCGGGCGCGAAATTGCGGACGCAATCTCCGCCGCAAAGTAAGTTTTCTTTGCGGCCTTGACTGCCATCTCATAGGACTTCATAACCTCTCTATAAGATGTTCGAGTCGCTTCGTCTCGAGTACGCCGCCATTGCCTCTCTAGTCGTCTGAGTCCCCGTTTCAGCCGACGCAGCCCCTGGTTACACCAGGGTGTCGGCCTTGCGCGAGGGCGCAGAGGACGCCTAGGCGCGATCTCATCGATGGCTCCGGTGAGCCTATTATTCCAGGACTCCACCAGGTCATCGAGGGAATCGCCAGGGGGGCAGGGATCCCGCAGAGCCGTCAGGAACCGTTCCGGGTCCATCAGGCTCCGCGGGCGAGCTAAAATAAGCTCGCCGCCCAAACGGGGTTGGGGTGGGACGTCCACACGAGCCTTGAGGGCATAGTGATCCGACCATGGCACCGCTATAGAAGCAAGATCGTCCACTAGAACTCCCGACGCGAAGATCAAGTCTAACATGAGAGCATAAGAAGAGCCTGTCCGTCTAGTCCATTATCCCGTTTCTCATAGTGAAAAGCCAATTACCCTGGAGAAACAGCTAATACACCACAGAGTCCAAGGCTTCTCCTAATGCTGCCTCTTACAGGTGTCTCTGAGTATTTCTTCTGTCATTCAGTATGGAGGTTCTTTTTTATCATCATTATGACTAATAGCCATTAATGTACCTGTCCTCCAAGAATCAGTCTAATCTCCTTTTTAAGCCATCTAAACTAGTGGCTACTGCTACATCCACTGGCAGTGACTTCCACAATTAAATTACTCATCCTTGGCTCTATCAGATAATTAGAAAAGGCCAAAACAACAATATTCCTGACCAGCATCCTTGCCATATATCTGGAAGCACTAGGCCCCGTTAGTACGGTCTACCAATAATGACCACATTCTGCTGGGACTAATCGTTGGATTTTTTGCATTAAAAATACTAGATATCATCATTACAGTGACACATTATCATTTTTAATAGTCCAGGAATTGAGAAACCAAGCTAAAGCCATGCCTCAGAGGCGGATATAAGAATAAACCTGGCCAAAGGAAACTGGCAATCTATTTTGTCATCATTTGTGACATTATGCCTGGGATGCTTGGTCAGCCCTTCATTTGGATCATAATGTGTTTACTAACTGCAAGCATCATTTATCAATTAAAAACATATCATTTTTAAAAAACGTTAAAATGATGAAAATCCTTGGAGTATGTACCGTATTTGCCGGCGTATAAGACGACTGGGCGAATAAGACGACCCCCCAACATTTCCACTCAAAATATAGAATTTGTTATATAGTCGCCGTATAAGACTACCCCCTCTTCCGCACACCTTCCACACACCAATTAAAAGGTAAAAGAACATCAGATTTGATTTCAACATGTTAATTTATATTCAAATGCTTATGACATGCAGGAAAACTGTCACAAGGCTGTATGTTATCAAACATGTACAGTAAACATAAAACAGTGCAAGTTTATTAAACGTAATTCACTAAAGACAACACACTCCCCTCCTCCTCAGCGCAAGCAACACTCCAAGTGGACCCTATGGATGGGTAGATGCTTCTCAGGAACACAGGCAGGCAGCCCACAACCCAGAGGGACTCTGGCAACACACTGTAGCAGACAAGAAGAAAAACAGTGGGCGCCACCTCCTCGTGTAAAACCTTTTTAATAGATCCGTAAATCAGAGATAAAATGATACTCACAAACATAGGAGTATGACAGGCACATCAAGAGTATAAACACTGGATCAGCAAAACCACGGGATAGGTAACATGTTTCTGGGGACACGCCCCCTTCGTCAGACCTTGCTGAGCTCCCAAAGGAATGTTCATAAATAGTGTGAGGGTGGCTAAGACCCCTCCCCATCCTGTATTCTACCAGCCAATAGTAAATGCCAGAGGCTAATTCACTAAAGCTGAATGGAACAATAAACCTATGGGAACTGCCATGCTGTTTGTTTTCTAAGCTGTTAACCAAACTGGAACTGTCAATGATAGAAGAAAGATAACAAATAGAGGGAGAGAGCAAGTGCCGGGCAAGTCCCTAGCAAGTTTGCTGGCGTGACAGTTTCCCTTTAAAAGCCTTCAAACTCCTGTTCGTCATCTGATATTAAAAGTTCATCAATGACATCTTGGGATACAGTTGCAAGGCAGTCATCATACGGATCTAATTCCATGTCAGATGATGTAGCCTCAGCTTCAGCTTCCTCTTCATCTTGCCACAAGTACTCGTCCTCCATACCATCTAATGAATTTGATATGCCACACTTCTTGAAAGACTTGATTACTGTTTGTGCATCAATATCAGTCCAGGCTTTTATGACAAATTGGCACAAAACATCCAACTGTGGAGCACGCATGTTTCCTCCTTTTGTGTATGACTTTTCGCTGCTAACCATCCATTCATTCCACTGTTCTCGAATACGATCTTTAAACGGCTTGTTTAGGCACACATCCAGGGGCTGTACCAATGATGTCAATTCTGCAGGAATAACTGCTGCATCTGTTTTTATTCTCACAAGCCTTTCCTTGGTGGTGGGAGTTAAATGAGCCCTGAACATATCCCACACAAGTAGACTATGTTTTTGAAGTAGACCACCTGGTCGTCTGCTCCATACATTATCCAGCCATAGTTTCACACCCTCCTCATCCATCCAGCCTTTTTCATGCACGTGCACAAAACAACCAGCAGGGAACTTGAGTTTTGGCATTGTTTTCCTTTTAAAAATAATCATAGGTTTCAGTTTGTTGCCATCAGCTGTGCATGCTAGTACCACTATAAAACTTGACTTCTCATGTCCTGTTGTTTTTATCAAAATAGTTTTTTCACCTTTTTGATGGACAGTTTTATTTCCAATCATATCAAAATTCATTGGAGTTTCATCCATATTTCCAATATTACTTAACGCATAGCCATGTTTAGTGCGCTGTTGTATTACGTATCGATGGAAACTATCCACTTTGTTATCCAGATCTGCAGGTAATTTTTGGGCAATTTTTGTCTTTTGCCTTAGTGCCAGATCATGCCTTGCCATGAATCTACTACACCAGGATATAGTGGCCTTAAAATTGTTGCTGTAATCTGGGTTAGATTTGGCCCACTGAAGTGCAAACAAGCGAATTGTATTTCGTGTCACCACATAACCGTTTTGGCAATGCTGAGCCACCATGTCTGCTACATGTTTTTCGAGTTCTGGCCAGTGTGGGGTGCCTCATCTTAATGCACACTTACCCCTTGGCATACTCTTTAATGCTTTTTCATTTGATTTCCAGTCCTGAACCATCTTCTCTGTTACTCCATATTGTCTTGCAGCAGCACAATTATTATGTTCCATGGCAAAGTTTACAACTTTAAGTTTAAAACTTGCATCATATTTCTTTCTTTTTGCTGGTGCCATGATAGGGTTGATAGGGGTTTGACTGCTGGACATTTTCTATGCTGTACTGTACTGTACAATGGTGCAGTACTGTGGTTGGCTGTTGGCTGTATACAAAGCCTGATTGGATTGGTCTCTGCTCCCTGTCTGCCCTCCCTGTCTCCATGTCACTAGCAGCAGTCTGGTCCGCCCTTGAATCCATATTATGGATAGTACTAGTATTATAGTACCGTACCATATATTAATACCAAGTGACATACTGTATATTATGACCTGATAAGAGATTTGGATAGGGAGTATTTATCAATGTATGGTATGCATAAGAAGGGGGGAGGGGGCAACGGAAAGGCTACTGCTCATGAATGTGGAGCTGGCAACCCTACAGGCGTCTCCTCGGAGAGGTAAGGGGGGATCCCGCTTCGGCTCGCCTCCCTACTTGCAGAAGCGGCCTTTGAAATAGGCCTGCGCATGCAGGATGTGGAAGGCCTCGTCCATGTATGGCCCCCGTTGCTGGCAGTTGAGCGCCGAGAAGAGCAGGCAGGAGGCGAGGAAGGAGCAGCTGAGGGCGGCCAAGAAAGAGTAGACCTCCGAGCGCTCCATGCTCCCCTTGCCCCCCCCAGCCGCCAGACGCAACAGGGTCGAGGTGGGGGCGCCGGTGCGAAGGTTCAGCTGGTCTCTTGACAGCCTTACTCACTTCGGCGGGGGGGGGGGGGTCAAAGAGCCCCGTCCGCCCCACCCGAGGGCTTGTAGGGCCCGGCTGCACAGACGCCATGACGCGCACTCCCCCCTCCCTAGGCACACCGGCTGCTCTCGCCGCCGCCGAAGTCTCCTCCTGGCCCCCGAGTCCCTTTCAGGGTTCGCTGCCGGCCTGCGGGGGCTGGGTGGCTTTGGACAAGAGCCATCTTGAGTGGAAGCCAGCTGGCAGCAGAGCGGAGGGGGCGAGCGGCACACACGAGCCCGAGAGCCGTCCCCGGCGGGCTCTCTTCTCCCTGCTCGGACTCACGAGGCCTGCAGGAGAGCGGCTTGAGCCACAGCCACACCAAGGCCTGTGGAGCCGTTTGAGCAGCCTGACAGGACCCCCAAACTGCTGGACCAAGAGCAAGGTTTGGCTGGTCTCTTGGCAGCCTTGCTCGCTTCGGCGGGGGGGGGGGAGTTGAAGAGCCCCATCCGCCCCACATGAGGGCTTGTAGGGCCCAGCTGCACAGGCACCATGACGCGCACTCCCCCCCTCCCTAGGCACACCGGCTGCTCTTGCCGCCGCCGAAGTCTCCTCCTGGCCCCCGAGTCCCTTTCAGGGCCCGCTGGACCAAGAGCAAAGCGCAGTGGCTCCAGTGGCACTTCCAAGGTGGCCTCCCGAAAGCCCGGCTGCTGTGTCTGGGGGACGAGCAGGGAACCCCCCTATTCAACTGAAGTGCACCCAGCATATAAGTCGACCCCCCCACTTGGAGGCATGTTTTTCACGGCAAAAAAGTCATCTTATACGCTGGCAAATACGGTATGTTCCCACATTCCCATTCCTCATTCATAATATCTATCTATCTATCTATCTATCTATCTATCTATCTATCTATCTATCTATCTATCTATCTATCTATCTATCTATCTATCTATCTATCATCTATCTATCTATCTTACATAGCTATTATGAATATATATATATTGTAGAAAAAGACCAGCACAAACTCATTTGCATATTGGGTCATACCCCCTGATGTCAAGCATTCCTGTGTGTTCCTGCTCAAAAAAAAGCCCTGCTAATCACAAATGTTTTACCAAGACTATCCCAGTTCCCCCATCCATTCATCCAATATGGAAATATTGCTTTCAAAAGAAGTCATTTCCTTGATTGTCCTCATCTTTCTAGCATGTGTCCTTTCCTTATGCTGCCTGACCCTCAAAGTTTAATGTATTTATTTTTATTATTTAGAATTTTTTTTTAAATTACAGCATGCCTGCATTATTAATCTATACGATTATAAAGTAGTCCAATGCACAATACACATAACAAACAGATGGTGTATAAATACTAGTGAGGCCAAAAGAGGCCTAGCAAGGGCCTACCCTCACTTTTTAGTGAGAGAACCAAGGCTGGTTGTATTTTACTGACAAAAGCAAACTTGGCTGCCTAGCAACAGATACTTACTAGCAGTTTCCCCAGTGGCTCAATCCTCATCTGTCCTGGGTAGGGAAGATGAGTGGACTCAGCCAATGGCACACACATTGCTTTGACTGGCAGTTCAGAGGCCAATGGCTGATATGGTATGCACCACAGTCAATGCGAGAGCTGGAAAATGCCAGGACTTTAGGCTTTTATAAGATATGCTTCCTGACATATGATAAATAAATAAATTACATTGTATTGCTAGCAGGAATGTGGCAAAATTGCTCCTCTTTTCTTTTTGATATAAATATACAATTTTTGAAATATTTAAAGAACAATCATGCTCCCCCTTCTTCCTGTTCTCCAGACTGAACATTCCCAGGTCCCTCAGCCTTTCTTCATGGGGCTTGGTCTCCAGACCCCTGATCATTTCCATTGCTCTCTTCTGTACCTGTTCCATTTTGTCTACATCTTTTTTTAAGTGAGGCCTCCAGAACTGCACACAGTACTCCAAATGTAGCCTGACCAATGCAGTTTTCAGCAGGACTATGATATTTTGTGATGTGGAAGTTATGTTTCTGTTGATCTATCCCAGGACTGCATTAGGCTTTTTTGCCACTGCATCACACTGACTGCTCACAGTCCACTCCAAAATCTTGTTCACATACACTGTTATCTAGAAGTGTGTTCCTCATCCAGTATGCGTGCTTTTCATTTTTGTTGCCCAGATGTACAACACTGCACTTATCCTTGTTGAATTGCATCTTATTCACATCAGCCCACTTTTCCATTGTATTCAGATCTTGTTGAATTCTATTTCTATCTTCCAATGTGTTCACTATTCTTCCAAACTTGGAGTCATCCGCTAATTTAATGAGTAGTCCCCCACCCCCTCATCCATTTATAAAAATATTGAAAAGTACTGGGCCCAGAACCAAGTCTTGAGCCACCCCCACTGGATACATCTTGCCAATCAGATAAAATGCCATTGACAACTACTCTTAAAATGTCATTCTCCAACCAGATTCCTATCCATCTAACTATCTTAGAATCCATTTCATCAAGCAGTTTTATAATGCTGACATATTTCACATACTGGACACTGAAAATACCATCAGCACACTAAAAAATAGCGTAAGACGATGGAGATAGTAATATATAAATTTACCAAGCAAGTATCTGCAATACTTGAATCAAATTTTATTAATGCATTTAAGGGGAGAAGGGTGGAGTATGGATTAAGTTAATTAATTAAACCATTTGCAAGTTCTTCAAATACAGCTGCCAAGTCTGTTTGGAAATCCCTAGAGATTAGGAGCAGAATTTGGGGAGGGAACTCAGAAGAGATGTGATGCTTTGAATAATAGAGTCCACTTCCCAAAACTCCCATTTCCTCCTGGGAAACGGAATTTTGTAGTCTGGAGACTGGTTGTAATCCCAGGACACCTTTAAGCCCCACTTTGAAGTTGGTAACCCTTTATACAAATAGCACAGGCCTCTTTTCCCCCCACCCCGTACTGAGCGGGGTCCTCTCACCTCAGTCTAATGACTGGGAACTGAACAATAGCACTTTAAATGAGACAACATTGGGGTTTATAATTTCTTTTTAATGTAACTGGTTTTATTGATTTAAATGTATGTACTTTATTTTTATGTTGTACATTGCCCAGAGCCTGGCACTGGCTGGGATGGGGCGATTCATTAAGTCAAATAAACAAACAAACAAGAAGAAGAAGACTAGATTAGAGCTTCCAGAGGTTTCCCCTGATCACAGCAAGAAGTACAAACCAAGATACCATACATCACCTTGTTTGTTTTATATTTTAAAACATTGAGAAACCAATGTAGCTTTAGATGGCTACCAAAGCAGGACCTGATGGACTGTTCATGGGGGAGAAGGCAGTCCTTAAGCAATGTTGCTCTGAGGTTTTACAGAACTTTAAAGGTCAATACCAGAATATTGAATTGTGCTTGGAAGCAAATTGGAAGCCGGTGTAGATGCAACAAGACTGAAGTGATATGACCCACTCCAGTCAACACTGGCCAAAGAATTCTGTACCAACTATAGCTTCTGGACATTGTTCAAGGGCAGCTCCATATAGAGCCCATTGCATTACTCTAATCTAGTAGATGTTACCAGTACATGCACCACAGTGGCACTGAATAGTATGGAAATGGAATAATACCACTTACTGCTTGGAGATTCTGCTTAAAAATCATTATATATAGTTAGCTACTAACCTTCCATAAGATTAGCCTTCTGGAAAAGATTTCCCTGTGGGGTCTATTTTGGCTTAGTTTCCCTTTATTACATATATAGAGATCCTGCTGGTTTATAAGCATATTTTTGCCAAACACAAAATTGTAGATTTAATATGAGCCAATGTTCATTCTCCTTTTATTTTCTTACCAGTTTCTTACCCAGACAGCTTTTCTTTTTTTCTGGTTTCTGGTTTCCTTCTCTTGATTTTCTTTTACTTTGGGGGTATATTTATATGTGATTTTATATAATCACTGAAATTTTGTACCTGTATGGTATATTCTTGTAAAATTGAAATAAAATGCATGCTTCAAAATGTGCATGCTGTACTATGGCAAAGCAACTAATGTATTATTGAAAGCTTTTCTTATCATTTATACCAAGCTCAGAACACTTTAGTAGAATTTGCATTCAACCATCTATCAAGCAAATATGGTTTTTCTGGTCCTAGTTTTCCAGTGATGTCAATCAGGACATCTAAAGTGAGGTCCAAGGGACAGTAAAAGCATTTGGAGAAAAGATATTTCTCATGCTATTTCTGGCAGGGACCAAAGCACAACTGGGCTGAAAGCTTATGTGAGCCTGCTCTCAGAAGATTTCTAGCTCATTTTTGCTATTTGAAGGTCAAGAGAGCTCCAGGATTGGAAAGGTCACCTTTGAACCACCCCCTTCCTGAGTTTCATGACCATTCCTTGCCTATAGACAGAATGCAGGACTCAGCTCTTCCATGCAAAATGCTGTAGCTAATTTAATTTCTAGAAATAATAATGTGTTCCTTTATTGCACCCTCTTACTGGTATATCAAGTTCTTTACCAATATTAAATTAATTCCACAGCAACACTGGCAGATATTATAGTGGAAGAAAGAGTCTCCTTTTCTGAATTTGCTAGAATTCAAAATTAAGGGAGTAACTTGGATGCACATCACTGAGTAGCAACAGATTGGTTCAAACATCTTTTTTTTTTTAACAAAAAGCAGAACAAACTGCTGTAGACCAGATCAGCCAGACCAATGATTCTATAACTGTAGCAAGATATATTGGGACCTAGCAAGATATATTGGGACCTATTTACTGCTGCTATTGCTGTATCAAAGTAGGCAGCATATTCTGCTCATTGGGTAAAATCAAGACTGTGTGCTGAAGTTGTTCATTAAACTTTTGAAAAGATAGTAGATTTGGTTGAGGGTCAAAATGTATGCTTTTTCTGGATATCTAAACCACTTTACATTTTTAAAAAAAGTTTCAAAGCCCTTTTCAAAATACAGTCACACTGGTAATGGAAAGTGCCAACTTATTGGCGACCCGGTAGGGTTTTCAAAGCGAGAGACATTCAGAGGTGGTTTGCCATTGGCTGCCTCTGCACAGCAACCCTGGGCTTCCTTGGTGGTCTCCCATCCCTAAATGTTAGGGAAATTGCTGTGGATCTCCTCTTCTCTTAGATGGGGGAATTAGCAGAGGAGACCCTGGCAGAGAGTAGGAGAGATCTTTCACCAATTTACGGAGGTGTAGTTTTCAGAAAAGAGACTCCAACAATAAAATAGGTTTTTTTTAAACAATTTAAATAGTTTTTAAAATAAAATTTTTACTTCATACAATCACACATCCAATCAAGCACTCATAACAAGAGACTAGGAAATAAGTGGTGAGGAATATAGGGGGTTTTTTAGGGATATTTGCAGAGGTGGGGGGGTACTACCTGGTTCACGGATCCTTGAAGCAGAAGGCATGAAGGTAGAGAGTGTCCCAAATAGAGTTTGGGGGTCCAAGTCTGTGGTAGGGTAAGACAAGACACACTGAACTTGCCATGTGCTGGCCTTGATATAACCAGATTTGTGCCCTCAGGTAATGAGGTCATGTGGTGTGTGACCAATAGGTCAGGTGACCTGTGACACTGCAGTGATGCCAGTACATGTGACTCCTATGTCACCAAAAGAGGCGGACGGGGGATGCTCCCAGAGGCTTGATAGAATTAGCAAGTCATAAGGGGGGTTACTTAAGGTAAACTACCTTAAACAAAGAAAAGAATTGGTTAATTTAGAGCCACATTGTAACCTACTGTAACACCATAGCTAACACAATGGGGATGGTCTTCATAATGGGATTAAGACCTTAGCAACAGTTGCTTCCTTGGACTTTTTCTTTATGTGTGGCTGACAGAAACAAACCTTTGTTATGTGTGGGCATTGTACTATGGATAAAAGTGTCGGGCTAAGATATGGAAGACCTGGGCTGAAATTTCCACACCTCTACAAAGCTCACTGAATGCTCTTGGAGGCAGGACAGTCTTATACTCACCACCTAATCTAATTCAGAAGGTTCTTGTGAGGATAAAATGGATCATGTATAATGTCCTGAACTCCTGAAGGAAAGATTGGATGTAACCAGTGCCTCAAATTGGTCCCAGAAATAAGTCAGTAGTCCCTGAAGTTTCTGAAGCATTGGTGAAATCCTGCTCACTCTTAATATAAATAGGTAGAACATGTGGGACTAAATTAAGTTTCCACACAGTTTCCAAGCACAACAGCTCCATTTGAGAAGAAGAAGATATTGGATTTATATCCCGCCCTCCACTCCGAAGAGTCTCAGAGCGGCTCACAATCTCCTTTACCTTCCTCCCCCACAACAAACACCCTGTGAGGTGGGTGGGGCTGGAGAGGGCTCTCACAGCAGCTGTCCTTTCAAGGACAACCTCTGCCAGAGCTATGGCTGACCCAAGGCCATGCTAGCAAGTGCAAGTGGAGGAGTGGGGAATCAAACCTGGTTCTCCCAGATAAGAGTCCGCACACTTAACCACTACACCAAACTGGCTCTCCTGGTACAAACTGGCTCTTGAGGAGTCAATGGTACAATCTAAACTGGAAGAAACCAGACCATAGTTTACCTTCATTATCAATGGAGGCCCAGATAACAGCCACTGCCAAGTCAGCATTTTTCCATCTGAGGCGGGTGAGGCAGTTGGCTCCTTTCCTAGAGCGTCAGGACCTAGCAATGGTGATCCATGCGACGGTCACCTCAAGACTGGACTACTCTAATGCTCTCTACATGGGGCTGCCTCTGTGCCAGACCCGGAAGTTACAGCTAGTGCAGAATGCGGCGGCCAGGCTGCTACTTGGTCTCCCAAGATGGGAGCATATACGGCCAGGGCTGCGCGGACTGCACTGGCTGCCGATTGTATACCGGATCCAGTACAAAGTGCTGGTCATTACCTGTAAAGCCCTATATGGCCAAGGACCGACTTACCTGAGGGACTGTCTCTCCCCATATGAGCCCCAGAGAGCACTGAGGTCAGTAGGAAAAAAACAGATTGACTATCCCTGGGCCAAAAGAAGTTAAACTTCAAAACACCCGCACTCGGGCCTTTTCCGCCACGGCCCCACACCTCTGGAATCAGCTCCCAGAGGAAGTGCGGGCCCTGCAGAACTTAGACCGGTTCCGCAGGGCCTGCAAGACCACCCAATTTAAACAGGCATTTATCAATGACTGAATTATAGGTGCACAACAAAGGAAACGCCAAAATGGTCTGGTCTAGGGATCCACCACCACTACACCATCTGACAGACATAGCGTCAAACAACAATATTTACTGCCAGACTTAATAGTGTTAGATTTAGAAATGTTTTAATTAATTATTGATTGGTTTTAATGTGATTTTAATGTCTTATTATTGTATTGTTCACTTTTGGATGTTGTTAGCCGCCCTGAGCCTGCTTCGGCAGGGGAGGGCAGGATACAAATAAAATTTTACTTACTTACTTACTTACTGTGGCCAGATGAATGCATCTGGAAAATTTAAGTATGACTCCTGGAGCTTTTTTTGTAGCAGGAACTATTTTGCATATTAGGTCACACCTTCCTGATGTAGCCAATTTTCCAAGAGCTTACAGGGCACTTTTTATAGGGCTTACTGTAAGCACTTGGAGGATTGGCTACATGGGATGTGGCCTAATATGCAAAGCAGTTCCTGCTACAAAAAAAAGCCCTGATGACTCTTAAGACTTTTGAGAGGTGGCTCATGCTTTTCCATGGCTTGTTCTAGAATGTGTGATAAGGCATGGCAGCTTCCAGAAAATCAGTGACATCCTGACAAATTTATTTAGGGGGTTAGGGCTTTCTGAGTAGCACAGTTATGAAAGATAGAAAAGCTGCCATTCAAATACACCAAAAATAGCTAAAAGGTTTTTGTTTTTTTTAAAGTGTCATGTGGCTTAGCTTGATTGCTTGAATTGTCTGGATAGAAGTTTCGGGAATGCTATCATTATTTAGAATCCAGAGACCTTTCTTTATATGTAATAATGTTAAAGGATTAGTATTTTGTGGACTTATCCTAAGTTTGTTCTAGGGTAAGGCTTAAAGGTTTCTGTACAACCTGTTTTAGTTTCTGTTTCTTTTAAAGTGGTTTTAAGCCATTCCTCATTTTGTAGTTTTCATCTGTGGCCACAGAAATATTATTCCCCCATCTTTTTCTTTCCCTTGCAAGAGGGGGGTGAGTGAAAAATAAGCAGGCATACGGGAAGTGCTACTCTTTAAGCTGTATGGTTCCTACTGCAGTAGTGTATGGGATTTCATTTTTTGGCTTTCATTTTTGTTATTGTCCAAAAGGAAATGTTTTGTTATTGGATTGTTTCATATGAGTGTGTTTCATTATTGTATATTTCATTATTGTTTTGTTAATTCTATTTGGTCTTATTTCCCATTGTTTCAAGGGAAGATCCCCCTTTACTTGGGACTATGCCTTCATGGTCATGTATAGTGGAAACAAAAATCAGGGGTATTGGTAATAATTCCCAAGGACATCCACATTAACAAATTTTAGATAGAATAAATGGACCTATTTTTGAGGCAATGAAGGGCATCCATATTTAGTATTAAATTATAAAGGAGAATTGATAGGAAAGATTCCAAATAGTAGCGCACACAGTACCATCTGCTTAGCTTAAAAATAGCAGCATGAGGAAGAGGCAGACTGACAAGGCAAAGGCATTTGGTGGCACATGGAGGATAAGGTATCTGGGGGGACTGGTAGGCAGCAGGAGGACCTTGAGGTAAATTTGCTTGGAGGAGGGATGAAGTTTGGAGAGCAGCAAGCAAGCAGGGGAGTGCAGAGAGCAAAGGGAAATTTGGCACAGCAGGGCAGGCTCTGGGAGGAGAAAGGAAAGCAAAATCCATAGCATGTCCTTCCTACTCCCCCTAAGGAGTATTGTGCTCTCTCTCTATGCCTTTTATCTGGAAAATGCTGACTGCTGTGTAAAAGTGAAACCAATAGAGGCAAAGGCTGCAATAACAAAAGAAACAAAAAAAATGAAATAAAATTTTGTTTTCATTTCATTATTTTAAATGGAAAATTTATTTCATTAATTACAAAACAACAATATAATTAATAATAGAAGACACAGAAATCTAGCTCATATTAGAATCATAGAGTTGGAAGGGACCTCCAGGGACATCAAGTACAAGCTCCAACACAATGCACCTTCCACCCACACCACCAGTGACAACTGCTCCACACCCAAAAGATGGCAAAACTGACCTGGAGAAAAATTGCTGCTTGACTCCAAAATGGCAAACAGCATTTTCCAGGGTATGTCAGAAGGGACCATGAGCGCTAAACTTCTGTTTAAAAGCCTCCAAAGAAGGAGAGCCCACCACGTCCCAAAGAAGCCTGTTCCACTGAGGAATCACACTGTCAGGAAGTTCTTCCTAATGTTTAGTCAAAAGCTAATTTGATTTAATTTATACCCATTGGTACTGGTCTGACCTTCTGGGGCAACAGAAAATAACACAGCACCATCTATATGACAGCCTTCAAGTACTTGATGATGGTGATCATATCACCTCTCAGTCATCTCCTCTCCAGGCTAAACATACCCAGCTCCTTCAACCTTTCCTTGCAGGACTTGGGGTGCGGTCACACTCACCATTAAATCCATCTGCAACGCGCCTCTATTATAATCCGCACAACCAATTTCCCAATCAGACAACAGCCAGGCTACCGTTCTATCCCATGTGGGTCCCATCGCTGGTCGATCAGAGTGCTCAACCGGACCTCATTTTTTGAGATGGCATTCCACACACGTGCAAGCACAGTACCATGGGATATCATGCTTGGCTTTTTTTTTTTTTAAGTGCCAGAAAAGGTGGGCGATCTGCCCCCCACCCCCAATTTAAACACCCGGAAAGGAAAGGGAAGCTCAGGAGTTCTCTTTGCTGTCTCTCCACCTGGCGGGGAGATAGCAAAGGTGCGGGATCTTTCTCCCCCCCATTTAAACACCCCGTCGTGGTGTTTAAATGGGGTGGGCGCACGGCAACTCTCTTTGCTGTCTCTCCACTTGGCGGGGAGATAGCAAACGTGTGGGATCTTCCTCCCCCCCCATTTAAACACCCCGCTGCGGTGTTTAAATGGGGGGGCGCACGGCAACTCTCTTTGCTGTCTCTCCGCCTGGCGGGTAGATAGCAAAGGTGCGGGATCTTTGTCCCCCCCCCATTTAAACACCCCGCCATGGTGTTTAAATGGGGGGGGCGCACAGCAACTCTTTGCTGTCTCTCTTCCTGGCGGGGAGACAGCAAAGGTGGGTCATCCTCCTCCCCTGGCAGGGAGACAGCAAATGTGGGTGATCTCCCTCCCCCCATTTAGGAAAAGTCCCCTGTGCAAGCACCAGTCGTTTTTGACTCTGGGGTTACGCTGCTTTCACAAAGTTTTCACGGCAGACCTTTTACGGGGTGGTTTGCCATTGCCTTCTCCGGTCATTACACTCCCCCCCTCCCCAGCAAGCTGGGTACTCATTTTACCGACCTCGGAAGGATGGAAGGCTGAGTCAACAATTGCTGGAGCAATGATATCATTTGGAGTGGGCTCTTGCAGGGAAGCGGATGTGCACTTGCGATGAGTCGGCTACAATGGAGCATTCAAACATAGAAAGTACATGCGAGAGTCGTCAGAAGCATTATTATTCCAGATTTAATGTACTATCAAAAAAGTCCGCGTCTCAGTCGTGGCAGTTCGGGACACGAACGAGGCAACAACCATTGCCAGATGCTGATGTTTGGACAACCGCATAAAATCCGACATGCATTTGGCTTTCATCCATGCCCATCTCGTCAGTTTATGTGCGTCTGACCTCGGCCTTGGTCTCCAGACCCCTCACCATCTTTATTGCCCTCCTCTGGACATGTTCCCTCATCTGGACATGTTCCAGCTTGTCTATATCCTTCTTAAATTGTGGTGTCTAAAACTGAACACAATACTCTAGTTAGGTGAGGTCTAACCAGAGCAGAGTAAAGTGATACCATCACTTCACATGATTTGGACACTATACTTCTGTTAATACAGCCTAAAATTGAATTTGCCTTTTTAGCTACCACATCACATTGCTGACTAATGTTCAGTGTAAAGTCCACTAAGCCCCCTAGATCCTTTTCACACACTCTACTGCCAAGACAAGTCTCCCTTTTCACACACTATACTGCCAAGAAAAGTTAGGTAGGATTTTTCCTGCCTAAATGCAGAACTTTATATTTATCCCCATTAATATTAATTTGATTTGTTTTAGCCCAGTAATCCAGCCTGTCAAGATATCCTGTATCCTGACTCTGTCTTTTACTGTATTTGCTACTCCTCCCAATTTATTATCATCTGCAAATTTAATAAGCATTCCCTATTCTTTCATCCAAATCATTTATAAAGATATTAAGCAAAACAGGTCCCAGATCCTTGAGGTACTCCACGTCACTCCTCTCCAAAAGGATGAGGAACCATTCGCAAACACTCTTTGGGCATGATCTGTCAACTGATTACAAATCCAGTAACAGTAACAGGATCCAAACCACATTTTATCAATTTTTCAGCAAGAATATTATGTGGAACCTTATCAAAAGCCTTAATGAAATCAAGATAAACTAAGGTCCACAGCATTCCCCTGTAGGTAGTAACTTTCTTTTTAAAATAAGTTTAGTCTGACATGAGTTGTTCTTGAAAAACCCATGCTGGCTCTTAGTAATCACAATTATCTTTTCTGGAGAGCCAGTTTGGTGTAGTGGTTAAGTGTGCGGACTCTTATCTGGGAGAACCGGGTTTGCTTCCCCACTCCTCCACTTGTACCTGCTGGCATGGCCTTGGGTCAGCCATAGCTCTGGCAGAGGTTGTCCTTGAAAGGGCAGCTGCTGTGAGAGCCCTCTCCAGCCCCACCCACCTCACAGGGTGTCTGTTGTGGGGGAGGAAGGTAAAGGAGATTGTGAGCCGCTCTGAGACTCTTCGGAGTGGAGGGCGGGATATAAATCCAATATCTTCTTCTTCTTCTTCTAAATGCTCAAGAACTGATTGTTTGATGATTTGTTCTAAAAAGTTTCCAGGAATAGACATCAAGCTGACAGGTTAGTTACCCGGATCCTCCTTTTTCTCCTTCTTGAAAATAGGGACATTTGCCTGCCTCCAGTCTTCTGGCACTTCACCTGTTCTCCATGAATTATCAAAAATAATGGCCAGAGTCTCAGAAATTACATCCACAATTTCTTCTAGTATCATTGGATGCAGTTCATGGTTCTGAGGAATTATTTTCGTTTAAATAAACTAGGTGCTTATGTACTACCCCTCTCCAGCCCCTCTTTGGGGCTGGAGTTCTTCCAGGATTGCAACTGATCTCCAGACTACAGAGACCAGTTCTCCTGGATAAAATGGTAGCTTCAAGGGGCCAACTGTATAACAATACATAACTGTTGACCTCCCTTTTCTCCCCAAATGCCTCTCCCCACCAGACACAACCTCAAGTCTCCAGGAATTTCCCAAACCAGAGTTGGCAACCCTAGTCCTATAAAACTAGAAGCATAGTTTTTGAACTTCCCAAGGCTGATTCTGCATAGCCTGGCCCAAAAATACTGGCCTCAAAACTATTTTTCTCACTGCCCTGATTTAAAATGGTATCTTTTCCCCCCCATGGAACTTGCACACATCCTTCAGAAAGGTTAATTTCTGGTTTCGTCTGCACACTGGAAGACAGGTGGTGCTTTCATTCCTAAATGACCTTGATTACTCAATAGTTAACAGAGCATAATAGCAGAGGAGACCGACTAGCCTAACAAGTATTACCTAATTCTAAAATCAGTGTGGAAGATATAATACTATGTATAATACTATTTCTACATTCAAGGGAACTCCTTATCTTTTTAAAGAAATCATATTTATAGCTTGAATCAAGTCATATGTATCACATTCCTAAATTTGAATGCTAAATAAAAAGTAATGTTCTTGTCAGTAAATTATCATTCCCTTGAACTTTCTCCACTCTTGAACATTTATTCCAAGCAATTGTATAGAAGCAAGTGTCCTTTGATTAACACACAGGGAGAAATAACTGAATAGATATATAAAAATCAAGATAGTCAGCAGAAAATGTAATCAATTTTCATTTTTAAAAAACAGGACAAAATTATGCAACATTTAAATAAGTCTCACATAGTCATAATTTATGGGACATGTCTTCAAGGAAGTTGAGGGTCAGTGATTAGAAATGTAGACATGAGTTATGGTCTGAGCACATTCCCTGGCTAGCCCTAATTTAACATGGTCTCTCAGTTACATCCTCCAAACCACTTAAATTTTAACCATCCACCTTAAACAAAGCAACAATTAGTGTTTTTTTACCCCCAAGGAGAATTACTACATTCCTTAAACATCTGGAAGACCCCTATACTCAAGAATAGACAGTGTGATTTGTAAGACTAAAAGTTTAAAATGAGGCATTGGTTCATAGAAAGATGAAAATTTTAAACTAAATGGGGTGTTAGGGCTCAGTCAAAAGAAAATTCACAATTATCTCAGTCAATCTTAATTTGGTGGACATAATATAAGGATAAAAGTTTTTATTTTTTTTAAAGAATCCTGTTCAGAATATTTCCACTTTCTACTAATGATCGCTATCTCACTGCATTTGGGGACACTTTATTTTTGGCTATATACAGTACAAATGTGGGTTTTTGTTTGCTGAAGTACGCAGGGGAAAGGGTTAATCTCTTTCTGAAAGCAAAACAGGGCAGTCTGGGGTGTTAGTGGGGGAAAATGAAACAAACACTGTGGTTTGCCTTGCCTTTGAGAGGTAGCTGGAGGCTTTGCAGATGGGAGAAGCAGTAGAGACACATAAGCTCTAGCTTGTTCTCCACATAGTAGGTAGGTCAGCAGGACCAGCCAGTCCACATGTCTTTGGAATTATTTATTTTCTCCTTACACCCAGTTATCGTTGAGCCAAGCAGGGCTTTTTTTGAGCACAAATGCACAGGAATGCAGTTCTGGCTGGCTTGGTGTCAGGGGTGTGGCCTAATATGCAAATGAGTTCCTGCTGGGCTTTTTCTACAAATAAAACCCTGGAGCTAAGCATTCTTCATGCTAACCAAAATATATGCAAATTAATCTCCAATTCAATCTTAAGGTGTTTTTGTTTTGTTTGTTTGTTTTACAAATTTCAGCTTGTGTGGACAATATTCAGTTTGTGTAGGAAGGTTTTTGCTTTTTAAGTTGAAAAACCAACAATGTGTAACCTAAAACTTCAGAACATTGTCCTGAAAGAGCCTGTGCTTTTAAGAAGAATGGGAGTGTTGTGTCCTAGGCTCAAATGGGAGAACTGTTACTTTTGGAGAGAACTGTTACTTTTGGAGGGAAGCCGAACAAGCCAGAGCTTGAACTCTGCACCAAGGTTCCAGAGAAGGCCTAAGCGTGCCCAATCAGGGGAAGTATTCAAACATAAGTAGCCAATCAACATCCAGGCTCATACTGAACCCAGATAGGCCCTTAGGGCCCTGTAAATAGCCAATCCAGGTAGATAGGTAAGGACCAATCAGAAGGGGGCAAGAATTGTATAAAGTAGCGGGAAGTTTGAACAGAGCTCTGTGTGTTGTGTGTGTGTTCCTGAAGTAAAGCTTGCTGAAATCACTCTCCGACTCTGGTCTCTTACTGCGCCGACCCCAGTACATTACACTGGCGACGAGGATGGGATGCCAGTAAGAACCAGCAACAGAACCAGGAACACGGAAAGGCGGCTAAATCCAAGCCATCTGGGTCCGCACCTCTGCTCTGCGCACACCCCAGCTCGCAAGCCGCCCAGACATACTGCCAAGAATGGAGGCTCCAGCCAACCTCCTACAGCCCTTTAATATCGATCGCCCCGAGCTGTGGGACTTGTGGGTCGAAGGCTTCCAGTCATACCTGACCTTCCAGAAGATTACAGAGACTACCATGCAGAGACCTCTGCTTATCAGTACATGTGGCATGGAGACTGTGGACTTAGCCAGGGCTGTTCTCCAACCCAGGAAGCTCTCAGAGACGCCGGTGGATGAGGCCACGGCCAACGCCCAAACAATTGTGACCCACCGGGGGGCCTTTAGAGTAAAGCGGTTGCAATTTGGCGTGAGTGTGGCTCCGGGGTTGTTCCAGGAACTAATGGACTCCCTTTTAAAAGGACTCCCCAGAGTCACTCCATTCTTCGATGATGTGCTGATCGTGGCAGCCTCACCTGAAGAATTCGCCGCCCGCCTTAGAGGAGTCCTACAACGTTTTGAAACAGCCGGCCTCAAGGTCAAACGGGAGAAGTGCCTCCTGGGCGTGGATCGGGTGGAATTCCTGGGGTTCTCCATCGATGCCCAGGGGGTCCACCCCTCCGACGCCAAGCTACGTGCCATCAGAGATGCCCCAGTGCCCACCAAAAAGCAAGAACTCCAGGCCATCCTCGGCCTCCTAAACTTTTATCATGCTTTTCTCCCCCACAAGGCAGCGGTGGCTGAACCCCTGCACCGGCTTCTAGACAAGAACTGACCCTGGGCGTGGGGCCGCCAGCACGCTAAAGCCTTCCAGGATATCAAGGGCCTTCCGATGTCCAACTCCGTCCTTGCCCATTTCAACGAGACCCTGCCCTTGGTCCTTGCATGCGACGCATCCCCTTATGGTGTGGGGGCAGTTCTGGGCCACCGACTCCCGGATGGGACCAAAGTCCCTATCGCGTACTACTCGCGGACCCTCTCGTCGGCGGAGCGGAACTACGCCCAAATAGACAAAGAAGGGTTGGCAGTCGTGGCCGGCGTCAAAAAATTTCATGATTACATCTATGGCTGGCCCTTTACCTTCTATACAGACCACAAACCCCTCTTGGGCCTCTTTGCATCGGACCGGCAGACCCCTCAGGTGTTGTCCTCACGGGTCCTCCGTTGGTCCATTTTTCTAGCCGGCTACACTTACACCCTAGTGCATCGCCCGGGCAAGGCAATGAGCCATGCTGACGCCCTGAGCTGCTTGCCCTTGCCTGACGTGGATCCCGATCCAGCCCTGGCTCATCAGATCCTACTGATGGACATGCTTCCAGACAGGCCATTGCTCACCCGCGACGTTGCTGCCCGCTCCGCTCGTGATCCAGTCCTCTCCCGTGTCTTGGACTGGGTGGGGAGGGGTTGGCCCAAGGGCTCGACTGGGCCGGAATTTACTCCGTTTGCAGCCCGGAAAGATGAACTATCCACCCACAAAGGCTGCCTACTATGGGACAACAGAGTCGTCATCCCCAAACCCTTGCAAGACCAAGTACTGCGAGCCCTGCACGAGGTACACCCGGGCATAGTCCGCATGAAGGCTCTCGCACGGAGCTATGTCTGGTGGCCCGGCCTCGATGCAGAAATTGAGGCTTGGGTTAAAAGGTGCCCGACGTGCCAGGTGTCAAGGCCTGACCCCCCACATGGCCCAGTGCAATCATGGGAATCCACCAAAAACCCCTGGTCAAGACTGCATATGGACTTTGCTGGCCCCTTCCATGGGCGGACTCTACTCATACTAGTGGATTCATACTCCAAGTGGTTGGATGTGGTCCAGATGCCCTCGCCATCGTCGCAGGCGACCATCAGGGCTCTGAGGACCATCTTTGCAACCCACGGTTTGCCGGAGACCATCGTCACCGACAACGGCACAGCATTCACGTCCGCAGTGTTCCAGGACTTCTTGGCCAGGAACCTCATCAGGCACATTCGCTCTGCCCTGTTTCATCCAGCCACCAACGGCCAGGCAGAGCAGATGGTGCGCACGGCAAAGGAGGCCTTGAACCATCTGGGCCCCTCAGACTGGCCAAAAGACATGGCGTGTTTCCTAATGGCCTACCGGACCACACCCACCACCTCCACAGGTCGCAGTCCAGCAGAACTCCTCATGGGCCGCCGCATCAGCACCCTGCTGGACAAGCTGCACCCTGACCGACCCCCAGACAGGCGACCGGCGCCGGAACACCTTAAAGCCCCCAGAGGGTTCTACCCAGGTGAGACAGTGTGGGCACGGAACTATGCCACCACTGGCCCTGCCTGGCTCCCTGGAAAGGTGGACCACATCACCGGACCAGTCTCCTATGCAGTGACCTTGGGGGGTGGACATCTCCTGAGGTGACACATCGACCAACTCTGAGGTCGCCTGCCTGCCGGGGAGCCAAGGTCAGAGGCTCCAGATGCGGACAACATAAGTCCCCGAGAGCCTGACACAGAACAGGGTTCCGTGGAGCCCGCTTCAGCCCAGCAGGAGGAGACCCCTGACCGCGCAGCTGAACCCAGGTCTCCCGGGGCCGCCGTCCCAGATGTCTCCAGCTCTGCAGCCACGGAACCACCAACCGAGTCGGAACGCCCAGTCCCCACGGAGCTCCGACACTCGACACGAGACCGCCGCCCTCCGGCATATCTCCAGGACTATGTCACCTGATAGCTGGAACTATGGGAGGAGGGGTGTTGTGTCCTAGGCTCAAATGGGAGAACTGTTACTTTTGGAGGGAACTGTTACTTTTGGAGGGAAGCCGAACAAGCCAGAGCTTGAACTCCACACCAAGGTTCTAGAGAAGGCCTAAGCGTGCCCAATCAGGGGAAGGATTGAAACATAAGTAGCCAATCAACATCCAGGCTCATACTGTACCCTGATAGGCCCTTAGGGCCCTGTAAATAGCCAATCCATGTAGATAGGTAAGGACCAATCAGAAGGTGGCAAGAATTGTATAAAGTAGCGGGAAGTTTGAACAGAGCTCTGTGTGTTGTGTGTGTGTTCCTGAAGTAAAGCTTGCTGAAATCACTCTCCGACTCTGGTCTCTTGCTGCGCCGACCCCAGTACATTACAGGGAGGAAAGCCCTCTAGCTTGATTGTAGGAAAGAACTTGGTTGAGGTTGAGAAAGACAAGTGAGCAAGAAAAGGAGGGATCCTGCAAGCACTGCCTGTAAGTTCAGTATGGCAGTTGCTTTACTTTTCTGTAAAGGTGGCAAAAAGCTGCCTTTTTTGCCTTAATGTACCAGCTGCCTCTGCTGGTTGGTTCAATTTGAATTTATAGAAATGTTCCATTTTCCTGATGGCATGGCAGCTTGGGATAGTAGATGAATATTTTATATAGTTTTTCTGTACCCTTCAGCTTTGTACATTCAAGGCAAGTGCTTCACTTGCCTTGTCCTTGTTACAAGTCTGTGAGACAATGACACATGATAGCCACCATTTTTCATGCAGTCTCTCTGGCTCTTACAAATCACAAATCTTCTATCACGTGCATTTTTATCCCACCCTTGGGAAATGTACCTCATTTGATGTAGGTGAAGCTGAAAGTAAGAAACCTTGCTTGTGGTCACCCAGTATGCAATCTAGCACAGTGGGGATTTGATTGCAGGCTTCCCAAATCCTAATATGAACATCTCCTTACGATTTACAAATTCCTTGTGTCAGCTGGACAAAAACGCAAGGACTTTGCATCAGAAATTTAGTGGAAATCTTCCAGATTCCTACAAATCATTTTCTCCTCATGACCAGGACATGTGGACAGAAGCAGCTATCAGCTTCCCCTCCACACTGCTTTCTCTTCCCTATGGAGCTGCTGCATTGGCTCCATTGCAAATCTTAAATACATAAGTAGCACAATGTTTCACAAAGGAGCTGTTAGTGGTTCCATCCAGCAATGTAAGTGGTACCATGCATCACACTAGTTCTAACAAATGTTTCTCTAAGGGCCTCCTAAGGACAACTGGATCAAAATGGAGGAAGGGGGTGGGGGGGGGGAGAACCCACCTTCAGGTGAAAGATTCATTAACTGCAGGAATATAGCCTTTTACCCATAAGGGGTGTGAAAAAATATTCTGTTTGCTTTCAGAAGTCAAAATGGGTTAACATGAGTTCATATGAAAGGGACTGCACCCACCTACTTTCTCCATCTCTTAAATTCTCAACATAGTAGTGGAAGTTTAACATTATCTTCCTATTTCTCAAGGATGATATGCACACTTGTTGTATAGTGTTCCAGAGTTTTGCTCAAGACTATCCCTGTGTTGGAAAAGAGACCTCTATATACTGATATACAGTTTATAGTGACTGAGGCATTCCATAAAACAAAAAAATCTAAGTACCTTCAGAATGGACTCAGTTCAGCTTCCTTCTCCTTCTCCTCTTCCTCCTCTACCAGCATTACATTTACATGCATTTTTAAAACACCTGTGCACACTCCCCACCATGTGTTTAGGAAGTATCTTTGAAAGCAGTACTCAGTAATCAAGAAGCCAGTTTGTGATTTATAGCTTTCCTACCAGTACTGGGCTAGACCAAATGTAAGTGATCTCAATTTAGAACCCTCATTGTCAAATACTGACAGATGTCTGTATTTTTAAGACAGTTTTTATCTGATTAATCTATGCAGTGGAATGCTTCCAGTGCTTTGGCCGTATAATTCACTCCTGCAAAGAGAAAGGAAATGCATACATTTTACATTTTAGGCTGACTCTCAATAGCAAGGCTTTAGAAGGCTAAAAATGTAGGGTTTTATTGTAGCTGTCTTTTGGGGTTGGAAATTGTTAACATCTGTCTCTTAGTATAATTTTTTTACAATAGTCTACTCTCGAGATATCCTGCTAATGACTGTAATTTTCTAGTCAGCTGCTATTTGTCAAGGTAGTTTAAAGGTCTTTTTTTTGCTATTTGAAGAAAATGGGTCTGGGTGGGTATTCTTTTCTTTTACAGGAAACTGAGCTTATATTAGGATTTAGTGTATATCCAAAGCTATCATACTGCTGGCCTGACCAACATCTCTTTTACAATGTTCCTATTCCCATTTAGTTGCTACCTGCTCTAACACATTTTGATCCCCATTCCTTATAATGACTCCATTGCTTCATCTGTGTTTTCTTCTCTCCAGCTATGTAGAAGGATTATTACTTATTCATAATCTATTATTAAAATGTCAGAGCATGATTAAACAGACGAGATCATTAGCTTCATACTTGTTCCTTAGCCTTAGGGTGCGTTCACACTCCTTCTGTGCAGAGCAAGAGAGGGCAACATGAAGGCCTGAGGCTTTTTGAATGGCACACAGGCTTGTTAAAATAAAAATAAAGTATGGAACACTCTTCTTTATAGTGACACAAATAATCCTGAAATGCAATAGCAAATATGCTAAAGGATTAGAAGTATGGGTAAAATCATTTATCAAAACAGTGCCATTGCTGAGATTACTTCAATATACTTTACAGTCTGAGAAATGTCATTGCCACATGTTCAGTATGTTCATGTGTCCCCGTAAAACGTATCTTTGACACATCATATTGGAAACCCAGTGAAAAGATGTCTTGGTGACATATTTATTTATTTATTTATTCTCTCTCTCTCTCTCTCTCTCTCACACACACACACACGGCTTGCCTTTCTCACTGAGCTGCAAACTGGATTGCACAGTGTAAATCAACACAATCCATAGGATAAGACATCTAATAAGCAATATGCTATCACTAGGATTACAGAATCTGAAACAAATAACAAAGTAGAACAAAGTTTGAATCCAGTGGCATGTTTAAGATCAACAAAGTTTTATCCAATGTATGAACTTTTGTGTTCATGCACACTTCTGAGGAAAGCTCATACACTGGATAAAACTTTGTTGGCCTTAAAGGTGCTACTGGACTCAAACGTTGTTCTGCTGTTTCAGACCAACATGGCTACCCATTTGTATCATAGATAATAATTCCCTAATGGTGGTGGCCAAACAGAGCATTCCCGTTAGCTGACAGGTGTACCCAACAAACTATTGGCCCATCATGCATCGGTCACCACTTCTGGGTTCCCATTGGCTGACTCCCCTGTCTCCCACCTACTGCAGGACTGGGAACACTGAACAAACCGCTAAAATAGTCTTTCCTCAGAGACAGACACATCTCCAATGCTTCTCTCTCTTTTTTTCCCCCCAGTTTAAATTTTTTATTAATTAGTAATAAACACAATTTTACAAACATCAACTATAACGATAATATTAACAATAACTAAACCATAAGCCATCCTGTTTTGTATATGATATACATAGTACATGTCTAATAAAAAGCAAAATCTACGTATTTGTCCGGTAATTTAATGCTTCTCTGTGTCCTTTCCATCAACTGGCCTCAGAAAGGGCTGCTGTTCTATTGCAGCCTCACAAAGCATTTCCTCAGATGTCATGGCAGCCACCTCTTTCCTGTCACTCCCTCCCTCCTCCCCACAGCCTCACTCCAGGACATATGAGGATTGGGCCACTGGGAAAGCTGCTAGCCAGAGGCTGTTGCTAGGCGGTAAAGGGAGACCCCTCAGTTGAATATAATGCCATAGAGTCCACCCTCCAAAGCAGTTATTTTCTTCAGGATGGGGAGAACAATCTGTTGTTGGGAGTTCAGTTGTGATCCCAGGAGATCTTCAAGCTCCAACTGGAAGTTGGCTACCCTAAACCTGGCAACACCCTCTAGGTAACTTGACACATTTGACTGGCATGACTTAACTAGGTCCGGCTAAATGCTCCTGTTTCGCAGCAACCCCCCTAGGACAGCCAGTGTGACTTAGCAGTTGCCAACTCCAGGTTCAGAAATTCCTGGAGATTTGAGGGGTGGAACCTGGAGATGGTGGGTTTGAGGAGGGGTGGGACCTCAGACAGGTACAATGTCATATCCTCCACCTTCAAACCAGCCATTTCCTCCTGGAGAACCATTGCTGCCAATCTCCAGGTGAGGACTAGAGATCAATCAGAATTATAACTGCTCTCCAGATGGCAGAAATCAGCTCCCCTGAACAAAATGGCTGCTTTGCAGGCTAGATTCTGTGTCATTTTACCCTGCTGAAGTCGCTTCCCTCCTGCTTTGGTCCCCACTGTGGAGAAAGACTGTCTTTTTCCTAGTTAGAGGCTGCAAGGAGGAGGGAGGAGATCCAATAGACACAATGCCACAAGTCATGAAAAAGATCTTTTTCCTCCCCTGAAAGCATAAATTGACCATATCATAATAAAAAAGCTTACAGCTTGCCTGCCTGCCAGCCACTCTAGTAAAGTATATGCTTCTCCCTAATTCTTAAATTCTGGTGTAAAATAGAGGAACACACTTTAAAAATATTGTTTTATTTCTGTATCATAATTTCAGAAAGGGCATGATAATCATTTTCATTAAATGTCAGCTTATATTGTAAAGTCATGCCAATAGTCTTCTCTCTCTCTACTAATAACCCCACCAAGTTTCAAATAAATTCGACAAAAGGGTCTGATATTATGGACCATTGTAGAAGGTACCACCCATCTGTCTTTCCTTTTTCCCTGTGAGGGAAAATAGGTATTCTGGAGCAACTATTTTTTTAGCTAAATGGTATGCCCAAACACAACACATTAAAAAAAAAAATTAGAACAAGAACAGTATGTTAATAAAAACAAAGCAACTTCCCATTCCCTCCATCCCAGTGAACACAAGTGTCCTCTTTCTAACTAACCACCACGATCACGGGAAAAGAAAAGCCAGCTACTAATAATAATCAAAATGAATCAAACCAGATTGGTCCAAGAGAGGGTCAGCAGGGAAATCTAAAGTCCAGGCTGTGTGTACTCTATTTGTGTTTTGCAAGCAACTTCCAGGTAGGGTAATCAAAACAATCCAAGGCTTTTTAACAGCCAGAAGCATGTGAGGACTGGTAGGAGGCAAATTGCTGCACAAGATAGTCTGCTTGGCCAAGTGTAGCTCTCTTGGTCACCTGCCACTCCAGGATCAGATTGGCTGCGAGATCCATCCCTCCTGCCCCCTTCCAATCTGTCCTGGGCAAGCTTCAGAGAACTGAAAACTAGCCTCAGAACCTAATTTTGGATTTTTCTGATAATTATCAGATGAAAATTATTGAAAATTAGAAACTATTGGGAAGTCTTTTACTGTTTTAGATATCTCCAGTGATGGGCATGAACCACATTTTTGCAGTTCAGTTCCTGGTTCATGGCTGAATCATGAAACCTATATGAATCACGTGGTTGGTTCCCGAACCAACCTAGTTCATATTGTCAGGTACAAGTCCTTGACAATGACTGGGTTTTAGATTTGTGATTCAGAAACAACCAAGTGGGGTTTTTTGTTAATATTGTCATTGCTAATGAATGGTCAATTACTAAAAGCATAGACATGTATTCACATCTATATTCATATAATTACTTATATCTATTTACATATTCACATATATCCAAGTACTCATATTTATATTTCCATCTGTATTGTTTTATATAGTTATGTATGTAACTATCCATATATATTCATTATGGTTTTATAGTATAACTAGCAGTAAAGCCCATTGTAGGAAAAAATACAATGGCCCTAGAAAAATATTGGGGGGGGGGGGTGATGAATGTGTACGTGGCAAAACAGAGAGAGACAGAGAAAGAATGAGAGGAAGAAAGGAAGGAAGAGTTATGGAAAAGAGGGGGAGAAAGAAGTGAAAGAAAAGAAAATGAAAGGAAGAAAGGAAAACAGGGAGACAGAAAAAATGATAGGATACAATAGAGTCCATTCTGTCCAATGGGCTCATAGTATAGCCCATAGTATAGGAGAGCCAGTTTGGTGTAGTGGTTAAGTGTGCGGACTCTTATCTGGGAGAACCGGGTTTGATTCCCCACTCCTCCACTTGCACCTGCTAGCATGGCCTTGGGTCAGCCATAGCTCTGGCAGAGGTTGTCCTTGAAAGGGCAGCTGCTGTGAGAGCCCTCTCCAGCCCCACCCACCTCACAGGGTGTCTGTTGTGGGGGAGGAAGGTAAAGGAGATTGTGAGCCGCTCTGAGACTCTTCGGAGTGGAGGGCGGGATATAAATCCAATATCTTCTTCATCTTCTATAGAATGGACTCCTATCTGTCCAATAGGCCCATATGGGCTGATAGGATAGATTGGAGTCAATTGTGTTCTATGGACCCAGAGGACAGAATAGAATCCATTCTATCATATGAGCCCACTGTAGCCTAATTTGGCAGGAAGGAAGGAAGGAAGATAGACACAGAATGAAAAAGAAGAAAAAGAGACAGAGAAAGAATGAGAGAAAGGATGGTAGAAAAAAGATGGGGGGAAAGGAGTAAGAGAAAAATGAAAGGAAAGAAGGTAGACAGAATGGAATAAAAAGACAGAAAGACAGAGATACAAAGAAAGAATGAGAGCAAGAACAGAAAAGAGAGGTAAAGAGGAGAAAAGAGTGAAAGAAAAATGAGAAGGAAGATAGAATGAATTAAAAATGTTTGCCTCATGAACAAAAGAGAGAGAAAGAATGAGAGGAAAAAAGGAAGGGAGGGTTACAGAAAAGAGGGGGAGAAAGGAGTGAAAAAAAGAAAATGAAAAGAAGGAAGATAGGAAGACAGAAAAATGACAGGAAGGCAGGCAGCCATTAGAAGCCTGCCTTTCACCCCCTCCCACTTGCAGGCAGAGGGGACCGAAAGGGACCCGTCCAATGACTCCTCGCCTCTTAAAGCAAGCAGCTGACAGGTGGACCTGCTCTGCTGGTGGTTGTAAGAGGCAGGGAGCCATTGCAAGCCTTTCTTTCACTCCCTCCCACTTGCAGGTGGCAGGAAAGTGAAAGGGAGTCCATTCCATCTCATGGGGCCATAGGATAGAGTGGACTCCATTGTATCTTATGGGCCCAAAGGACAGAGTGAATTCCATTCTATGCTATCAGCCATAGGATAGAATGGACTGCATTGTATCGTATGAGTCCACAGTACAGAATGGAGTTCACTCCATCCTATGGGCCCCATAGGATACAATGGAGTCCATTCTGCCCAATGGACTCATAGTATAGAATGAACTCCTATCTGTCCAATGGGCCAATATGGGCTGAAAGGGTAGAATGGAGTCAATCGTGTCCTATGGATCCATAGGAAAGAATAGAATCCATTCTATCATATGAGCCCACTGTAGCCTAATTTGAATAGAAAAAGTGAAGAGTATTTGCAGGTGTAAAGGGGGTTTGATACATTGTATAGTGTCAGTCTGTTTATCTGCTGCTGTTGAACTGGCCCCTCCCTGCTGTGAATGAACATTCCTTTCGTGTCAGTGGAAAAGAAGTTATTGCTACTGTTTGCCTCATGAACATGCCTCTCACAGTTTACTGTTTACATCACTTTTTGCTTTGCAGCAACATTGTTTGTGGAGGGTAGAGATGGACTGCCCTGGACTTCCTACAACAGGCCCTGAGGAGAGGCAGTAGTGATCAATAAGCCCCCAGGAGAACCTGTCAGCAGAGAGCTGTCTTCCTCAGAGGTCAGTGGCCATCTGGTGTGGTTCTCACCTGACAGGGCCGGTGATGGGCAAGTGAAAGCAGAATCAGCCAATGGCACACCAGAGACAGAGTGAGAACCAATCCTGCATAGCCCACGTCCAACCAATGAAAATCCTCAAATTTGCCACCATGGTGGGGCTTTTATTACTTAAAGGATGTATGGGGTCCCAATAGATGGTAGATTATTGTGGGAAGCCTGAGCCTAATATTGTCTCCCTGGAAATGAGACATAGACACCAACAGAAAGATTTATTCAGAACTGGAATGAGGCCCCGGGGAAAAAAAGCAATACCATGGAAACCGCCAAAAACCAGTTTCCATTTGCGCCGCAAAAGCCGCGGGACTTTGCGGCTCTTCCGGGTGCTCCGCAGCAATTGGTGCGAAATCCGCGCAGATCCTGCGCGATGAAGAGGGATGTCGCTGCCGATTAAGGTCAGTGCAAAAACGCCCAAAGTCTTTTAGGTAGCAGACGTTCAGGTGGGAGAGTTGATGGGCCATTAATCTGTAACCTATATCTGAACTGTGACTTTCTGTTGTTATCAGTCTGGCAAGACAGTAGCCCTGCATGCACATGCACATGCTACAAGTGTTTGCTAAATGTTTCTTCATTAAATGCTTCTTTTGTGCATTTAGTCAAGAAGTCTTGTGACAGATCCTGAGCATAATCTTACACATATCCATTCACAAGCCATTTAAAGAGTAAGCCCTTGCTTTCTTCTCTCTGGGGCTTTTCATAGGGAACAAAAAGCAGGATTTTAATGACTCTGAACCATTTAAACCAAACAGATGAGTTGTTGTTTTTTTGTGAAGAACACCAAAATCCATGGAAATTTGTGGTGGTTCTTCAGTTCACTAACACCACTTTGTGAACCATGAACCAGCTGAAATTTGTGATTTCATCATCCAGTTCATGCCCAACGCTAGATATTGCTGACCCAATAACATTTTATTGGGTCATTATATCCAACTGCACATCCCAGTGTTAGATGTTCTTGTGAAGCAGTATCGAATAACTCCAGTGTTTCAGACCTGATGTAAGAAGCCTAAAGTAGCACTTGTATAAGTAACTGAGCTGTTTACCTTATTCCTTTCATCACAAACAGCACTTTCCCAAGACTGCTGGTATTATGCAATGATTTTCTCATACTCCCCTAAGTACAGTACAAGAGATATTTTCTGTTTTGTTGTGTTAATTTGTGGTTTTGGAAGACAAACCATTCCCTAAAGCCCTCTGCTAACACATGCATTATTGAACTTATTAGACTTTGAATTAGCCTGGAAATAAAAGTCTTATTCCAAACTCTTTATGTTTAAAATAAATAAGTAGCAAATTAACAGAAAATAAAATAAATTGTTTTGTAAGTATTACAATATCTGAAGCATATCTCCATGATCATAATTGTGAATACTGTGTTTTCAGCATAAAAAGGACACATAGGACATTGCACTGTTCTAGTGCATATCTGACTTGTGAATCAATATATGCATGTGTGAGGTGGAAAGGTGGAGAAAGAGCAAAGTTGCTTAGTATATTTTTAAAACTAAGCCTTAATGGTAAGGGACATAAATATGTCTGGTCCAGATAAAACACATAACAGGGGCAACACATGTAAAAGACCTCAGATTAATCTGGTGTCAGTATACACGTACCGAGATGGAAAATCCACACATTGCTCCTCCAAAAAAAATCAACCACATATACTAGAAGATTATTATGCAGTGCATTCATTCCATATGCACAGTTATAGTGCCAGAAATGAGTTGAGCAATAAGGACCGGAGATTCTCAAAATTTTCCATCATGCCACCACCAATTCAGATTTCAGTTAGAGATACAAGATTTTCAGCAATTTTTGACAGTATTTTTTTAATTTAATTTGATGTTTGTTGAATGGTTTTAAAAAAACCCCTACTGTATCAAAGACCAATATTGTGGGATTTTTGTTTTTACAAAATTTCTATCCCACCTTTTTGCCCTCAATGGCAGCTAAAAATTAAAACAAACATAATAGAATCACATTTTAAACCAGCACTCCACACATAAAGCACACATTATTAAAACAAATATAGAGTTAAAATATATACAAAGACATGAGCTACAATTAAAATATTGGTTAGGAAAGAGGGATTGCTGAGGGAATGTAAAATGAAACAAAAAAGTCTTCACCCACTGGTGGGAGATAGCAACAGAAGAGTACAGATACATATCCCTTGGGAAAGAGTTCCAGAGTCTTGGGCTGGTTTCATACTGTGAAATGGATGTGATTTTATCCCATTGGGGAAAAAAAACCCGCTTGAGTTTGATCCATTTCTGGGCTATCAAGACAGCTGCCCTTGAAGCGGCAGGATCCCAGCAGCGGTCCGTGGTTGCCCATTCACACTGCTAGCGCAGCTTAAGCACGAACCAGCTGCAGAAAGGGTTGGTTTTTTTACAAAAGACCCCTGATGTGTGCTCAAGCAGAGAAGCACACCTTGGAGAGGGGTTAGGGGAAAAAAACCCTACAGTGCTGGAAATGGCTTGGCCCAATCACACAGCTCTTCCACTTATTCAGACAGTGCTGGGGCATTCAGACAGCAGCCGATTATGTGACCTACATCTGATTCAGGAGGATGCTACCGGGAAAATCCAGATAGCTTTTTAATGCAGATAGGAGACATCTGGAGACAGGGTGAGAATGGGTGCAGCTCGGAGGGCAGATGTGGTTGTGTGATCATGCACTTTTAATCCAAATGGGAGGTGGGGCTAGGTCAGGAAAATCCCCTGTGTGAAACCACCCTTGGTTTCATAACTGCGAGGCCCTGTTCCTATGTTACTGTATGCCTAATCTCATAATGTGAGGGCACTGGAAGCAGAGCATCCAAAAATGATTACAGTAGTTAGACAGGTTCTCAATGACTTGCAGATATGCTGGTTCTGAGCCACATAGGTTTTAAAGTTTAACACCAGCACCTTGAATTGTGCCCAGAAGCAAATTGGGGCAACTTGGCCCTATAACTCACTCCAGTCAATATTCTGGCAGCAGCATTCTGTACCAATTGAACTTTCCAAATACTTTACAAGAGCAGCCCCATGCAGAGCATGTTTTAGTAATCTAATCTAAATGTAATCAAAACATGCTGATCTTTTCTTCCCAGGAAAAGCTAAAGGAAAAGCCTTCAACTGACTAACCAGTCAAAGGTGATAAAAGGCACTCTTTGCAACAGTTGCCACCTGCTTATGTAGCAGTAGGTCTGGGTCCCAAAGCACTCAAGACTAGAATTCTGTTTATTCAGTGGGAGTTTAACTCCTTAAATTTGGGGTCAGACCTTCCACCTACCGGTAGTACTTCCATCTTGTTGTAATTAAACTTCAGGTTTTTTATCCTGCATCCACTCCAAAACTGCCTCCAGGCACCTGTTCAGTTCAAGGTTTCTACACCCTCCCTGGGATAATCTAGTAGCATGCAATAGAGCAGCATGTTATCTGCTTACTGGTGGCTACATAACCCAAATACCAGATGTCCCCACCCAGTAGGTCCAAGTAGATGTTAAAGAGCATAACAACAATAGTATGGTCAATAAAGGTAAGTCATCCTTTTTCATTATGACACTAGTACCAGTGTATATTAAGAACAGCAATACATTGCATTGGTCAGAAATAGAGATGATCCCAGTGAGTGGTTAATAGATGTTTTCCCTGCTCCAGGCTTCCTAAATGACATCCATATTTATTGGGCACAAACCGGCTCATGAACTAAAGTTCATGATGAATTTTGATTGGTTCGTGTTTCACCAAGCAAAGTTTATGGATGGGTCAACAAGCACAAACTTTCCAAACTTTAAGGCTGTTTGAGAAAGTTCCAGCAGGTTCATGAATGGGTACATTTCCAGACAGACTGTCTCCACTCATTCAAAATGTTTACAATACATCAAAGCAACATGTGGGGAGGATTCTCCAGCTTTGGAAACACTCTGGTCAGTTTCAAATTAGTCATGTCAGTTTCAAGTTGTGTTTTTTTTTTCTCCTTTGCCTGCCATCCTGTGTTCCCATTATCTTGCAAAGAGATTGCAAAATCTATCCCTGTTCTTTGATTTGCTGTGCCCTTGTGCTTTGATAGCAGACCTTTTAAGCTTGGGTTCTTCTGGGCACTCTGCACATCGTAACTGCAGGGATTCTCTGGTTTGACATTAGTCCTTTTTCTTGCATTACCACAATGGCACTGCATTCTACTAGGCACTAGGACATTGTACTGGTTCTGCTGGCCTCGCAAAAATGTCCCCCTCTTCAGTTTCTACTGCAGAGTTTCTCTGGCTTGACCTAGAGCTGTTGGGTTTGCATTGGCTCAGGGACACTGGTTCTGCTGGACTTCCAAAAATAACGTAAACCTTCAGTTTCTACTGAGAGATTCCCTGATTTGACCTCAGTGCATTGGAAATGATGGAGAAGGGGGGGGGCACCTTCTTTGGAGTTGTCACATATCTAATAAATCCAATCTTCACTAAAAGGAGATTCCCTGCAAGTTTGGAGTCTCTGGTATACTAGGGGTCATTCTACCATACCATGGACCTCACAAACTGAACCAGTTCATTTATCCCCTAAAAGTTCATGATTGTTTGTGGTTCATGAACTGAGCACTCCATGAACCAAACCATATTTTCGCAGCTCATGTCCATTCCTATCCATATTCACTGCAAGGAAAAGAAGGCATGAGAGCCAGTTTGGTGTAGTGGTTAAGTGTGCGGACTCTTATCTGGGAGAACTGCGTTTGATTCCCCACTCCTCCACTTGCACCTGCTGATGTGACCTTGGGTCAGCCACTAGTTCTCTCAAAGCTGTTCTGCTCAAAAGCAGTTCTATGAGAGCTCTCTAAGCCCCACTTACCTCACAGGGTGTCTGTTGTGGGGAAGGAAAACAAAAAGAGATTCTAAGCTGCTCTGAGATTTTTTTTTGACTAGTGAATAGTGGGGTATAAATCCAATCTACTCCTCCTCTTCCTCCTCCTCCTGTTCTTCTTCTTCACCTGTGGGGTGTAAGCCAAAATGCCCTCAAAACGAGGTTGGGGAATTGTCAGGTGGGCACCTGGCTCACTCAGGATCTTTTTACCTGTGTATACAGGATTCCATGTCCAGAAAAGTAATGCTTAAAATATTAAAGACTCTAATTAAGTAAATACAATTAAAATTTATTAAGGAAAATATAGGCTTCCATACAAGATACACTATTCATATATCATTCATACAGTCCTAGGAAATATAGATAGATAGGGGGGACACATAGCTGGATAAACAAGGTGATATTTACCGATTGTAGTCTTCAAGGAAGGCTCCAATGGTGACAAACGAGGAATTGGGAAAAGGGACCCGAAACTGATCAGGAATTGGGGATGGATCTATGCAGCGGAAGTTGGGATACTGATAGAAGCACACCTGTGGGTAGCTAGTCCACAGATTATAAGGACTCTCTTGAGCCCTTAGGGGATGGGAGGTACGAGGGAGGAGGAAGGGGGTCAGCTGGTGCATGACCTCACGAAAAGGGGAGGCTTCGCAGTGACCATAAGGGCTGGACTACAACGATAGCCAATGGGAAGTTCATTGGTGTCACCTAATTGGGTGCTTGCTCTTGACCAATGGACTTGCCTGGATCCTGGATACCTGAGAGAACTTTCAGGTTGAAACAGACCAGGGGGAGGCTCCAAAGTGACAGTTGGGGAGAAGAATGGAACGATTACTTGGGTGGGGAGATACTTAGGACTATTGGACTTGTCTACAAGGGTGATAATAGAGAGTCAAATCATGGCCTAGGTAACACCCAGTCTATACAAAAGGACTTGGCTCTGGCTGAAGATGGTCTTCCTCTTCTTCTATCTTCTTCTGGGCACCAGTCTTTGTCTAGAGTTCCATCAAACAAAGAACGTGCCAGTTGGACGATTTAACCACTCCTGAGGTGGGTGGGTGGGTTGCTTGCAGGCATAGGTGACATCTGGTGCATATGTGAGCCATTCGCTTCACTGGAATGGAGTCAAGTCTGGTAGGAAGGTGGATGCATGTGGTGTTAACCCTCCACAGTGGATTCCATGGTCAGAACTTCATAACCGTTCACCTGGATAGCTCCTGGCGGCGTAGTTTCCTCCGCTCCAATGCTGGGATGGCTGCCATACAGAATGAGGGGAAACCATCCGTTCTCCTGGTGGACACTCTTGTACTGGTTTAGAGTGCCTTCGTAGTGTTATGGCTGCTAGTACTGCATAAGTCCCTTTTGCCCCTGGATAGGTTTACCTACACTCTCTGGCCAGACGTGTGTAAGTCACTTCTCCAGGTGCTCTAGCAACCAAGCTGGTAATCACGATGTTCTGTAAGGGGGCTTTTCCTCACAGGGGTGCCCTTTGGAAAACATACACACACACTGTTGTGGCCGTGGCCTGCCAGGACTGCTGCCGGCACCACCCTCAATCCCCCCCAAAACTGAGGCAGACCCCCTGGCCAGCCTGCTGAAGCCCCAAAGCTGCCCCGCAACCCCACCACATGCCACCAACAGTCCCCGGCACCTCCACCTACCCAGGAAGAAGAGACGCTGGGAGACATCGATGCCACTGAAGTGGAGGTTGGGAGCTGCCGGGCCGCCAGATGGACCCGACCCCACAGCCGAGTCCACCATTGCCCAGCCGTCCCTGGGGCCCCACAAACAGCTGTGGCACCAGAGACAAAGGTGGGGAGAAACTGGGCCAGCGGAGTGTGTGGTGCTGAACCGTGGCAAGCCCTGCAGGCCCGCCACGCCACTCCCAGAAGAACGGCTGGCTGCCGTCAGCCCTCAGCAGGGGAGGAAGCTGCTGGGCATCTTCGCTCTTAAAGGAAGGTGGGACTTGGGGAGGTGGCCAGTGGGGGAAAGGCAGGAAGATTGGCAGGGGGATAAAAGGAGGGGTGGAGGACCAGTTGGGGATCAGTGATGAACAAGGAGTGGGGTTGGAGCCAGAAGCAGACCAAGCCTTACTGAAAGTGAGAGAGAATGTGTGGGCTTGCAGCTGTAGGCCAGCTAGAGGGGCAACAGGGTGAAGCAACCCGGCCCACCACCCAACCCTGAGACCTCCTGGCCACCCAAGGGAGGGAGCTCAAGGGACCCCTGGCAACAGCAGCCCAAGGGGCGGGGCCCCCAGACCAGGCAGGGAATGACACACACATGGTGCTTCAACTTTTATACTTGCTGTTTCCAAATCTGTTCTCATTGAAGATTCAGGCTTTCAGATATTAGATGTCAATCATTATTACACAGATCTAGATTAAATGTTAAAATCTGGAGGAAGATTTTTAATTCATTTGTGTCATATTTATTCTATCTCCAAAGGATATTTATTCCCTCTCCCCAGCATTCATAAGATAAACTTCCTGTACACACACACACACACACACATATTTCACGTTAACTCAAAAATATAAACAAAAACAGAAATGACACTGCCCAGCAAACATTCTCACACCTAGGAATGAGTCACCACAGTCCAGGAGGTCTCATTATTGCCTGGATATTATTTGAATCACTCACTCATTGCAGACTAATGTACAATGCAAGACTGTTAATGTCATATGTGTCATTGCTTTTGGCAGCTCCAATTAGCTGAAGGTTAACACCTCTGTAAAAACAGAGGATGGGTCAAATTGAGAGGTGAGTGGGATGGGTATTTTACTGCTGTGCATAGAATGATGCTAAAATGTATAGAATGATGCTGAGAAGTAAATTAGGTGGAAAAGAACAAGGAAATACATGTCCTTTTGTTTTTCCTAGACTTACAGCAACACCAGTTGGCAGGCAACTTTTATTAACTTTTATGGCTATCCAGACCAAATGGCCTTCTAATTTGTTACACTGTTTTACCATGTGATCCTAGCTTTTTATCAGTTTGCACTCTTAACCCACCAACTACATGTATTTCAGCCCACTGTACCTTATCCCCTCATCTGAAGAAGTATGCCTACATATGAAAGCTTACATTCTGAATAAAACTTTGTTGGTCTTAAAGGTGCACTTGTCTCCTACTTTGCTTTACTTCTGTGCATACACAGAAAAGTGCATTGGATGAAGAAGCTTAATTCTATAATTCTATCATTTCAAACAGAAAAGCACCTGGAGGTGATGTACAAAGATTCAGAGCAGAAAATGTTGTCCATCTTATCATGTTTAAATCTGGAAAATAATTACTATGGGTGGAATTTTATTCAGTGTCAGTGAAACAGGCTGGCTGAAGCAGATTTTACTCCACTCCCCTTCCCCAGCAACCACTGATTATCCTTTAAAAAAATTAAAATGATCCAAAGAGCTGAGGTACGTGAACATATGAAAACTCATACAGCACAGCTGTATCGACAAGGGAAGCATTTAAAAATGGCTTGTTTGCCCCTTTCCTTCAGTGAAATCCATTGGTGGGACAACTAGGAGAGACTTTTCCCCCCTGCCCTCTTCAGTGCAGCCATCTATGCTGCATTGGTAGAATTCAGTTGTGTGTATCCTAATTATGGAATGCAGTGACAACAGTATCCTTTCAAAGTTTTTATGCCCCTATTTATAAAGTTAAACATGTGAGAATGGAACAGAGGTAATATACAGCCTTTATTCCTCTGGCTGGTGACAGGACCCAGTGTCCATAATTCCTCCAGTCTCTCTGTACAACTACCAGTGATTTGCATGTTGGAATGTAGGTACTCACAGCATTCCCTTAACTGAATGGCATTTCTCTTTGCAGAAGAGAGGATGCTAATTTCTGGTGATTCCCCTCCACCCATTATATATCTGTCCTCTATGCTATTCCTGAGGGTTCACTGGATCCCTGGAATAACATTTGAGGGGACTCATTGGGTGGGAAAAGGATGGAAAAGTGGGGGAATCATACCTTATGAATCCATCCCAATACTATGAATTTATTGTTTTCCATAAAGCCAATTTCCATTAGGGTTGTCAGGTACTACCTGGCTGTTGGCAGGGGAGTTCCATAGTGTTTTATACCAAAATAAGGGAAGGGATGGTGGCTCAGTGGTAGAGCATTTGCTTGGTAAGCAAAAGGTCCCAGGTTCAATCCCCGGCATCTCCAACTAAAAAGGGTCCAGACAAATAGGTGTGAAAATGCCACAGCATCCCTGTGTGACATGCTTGTTGGAATTACATCACTTCCAGATGACATAATTGCACTGGGCACATCAGGCACTGTTGGAGCTCTTCAGGGGTGTAGCTCCCCTGCCAGCCAATCGTGTGTCATTGGGTTGGAGGCCCTGGGTTTAGGGGAAAACCCAGTCCCAGAGGGAGGTTGGGAACCCTAGTTTCCATGCATACACAAGATCCTTGAAGGAAGGACTCCCTCTACCAGCTCACCCTGCTGCTGCTCAGCTGGGTGGCAGGGGAGAATTCTAGGGTTAATGGGGGAGTGATTGGTGTTGCCAGCAACATTGTGACAATACTTCTGGCATGACCAGGAAGTTACATTATTGTGTCAGGTGGCTCTCTAGAATTTGCCCCAAGCTCTGTAGTTAAACCACAGTGTTCAACACGAATGCTAAAACAGTAAAATGGACTGCTCCCATGGGTATTTTTTCCACTAGCAAAACCACATGAGATAGAAAGGAAGTAATCATGAAGCTCCATCACTACACCATGCTTGAGAGATGATTCTCCCCCTACTATTTTTAAGATTACATGTTAAATACAAGTTAAGTTGATGTTTCCTCCAGTTCAACTTACATTTCATCTATCATCTAATCAGGCCTCAAAACCTGATCTTTCACTGTCAACATCAGTTATCATCTCTAGAGAAAGTATTATAAAATTTTGAAGTTTTAGCATGCAAACGTTTGAAAATGTAGACACTAGAAAGAAGTACATAATGTTTCTTCATGTAAACATGACTCAGTGAAAAAATTAGAAACTTCTGAATCTTGATATAAAAAGTTAGAAGTAGAAGTTACAGAATTGGATTATATACCCTAAATTTGGGGGTTTGACCATTCCAATTATTAATCTGTTTGCTGAACATGAAATCTGATTCCCTTAATTAAAATTCATTATTTCTGTTCCTTAGGGTAAAGGCACTAGGAAATATCTTCTTACAGAACCAACCCCAAATCAAACTTTTCCCTGCAGCCACTGTGGCCGGATCTGCCTGTCCCGCATTGGTCTTGTCAGCCACCAGCGAGCCTGCAGCAGACGTGGACTACTGCACCCTTCTTAAATCTTCATTCGCGAAGTCAAGCCGAGAGAGAGAGAGTTGAATATTATGCCCACTTTTTTGTTCCTTAAAATAAATATTTCCAGATCCTTCATGCTCATGCCATACATTCCTTGCATGAAAACTCCTATATATTTTTTCATATTTTTCTTGGGGTAATTTCCAATCTTTTGTATGTCTTTGTGTTATCTTTCTCAAATGTGGTAATCAAAGTTTACTATAGCTCTTCAGCAGAGACTGTTATATTCTTAAAACAGAGGGAAATCATACTGGATGGCACAACATGATGTTTGTCAGTTCCACATATGACAATGACATCTGTGGAAAGTTCAGACACAACTACTGTGGCTCCACCAGCAGACAAATATTCTTCATGACAAGAATTCTGGAAAAAATTCCTAATGTTGCCTATCTTTAGAATCATGCTTCTGATACTAAAGAAGAAACCAAAGATACAAGTAACACTTGCAGATGGACAAACAGTTAACAGTGAGTGAACAAATTATTTCAATAGTTACAGAACAGGAAGCACCCATCAAATGTAGCTGGTTTGGCTCAAATTTGTATACGTTTTTTTCTAACTTTTTGAAGTTTACAGCCATTACTTTCTGTGAAAAAAGATAAATATACAAATTGGATGAGGTATCCTACAAAAACATCTGAAAAAGATAATTTTGATGTGATTGATACTTCTTTCCGTAACTCAGAAAGATAAAATATCATAGAAAACAAGGAGATAAATGAAAGAAAAGTTCATATAGGGCCAGAAGCACCTCCACATCAATGGATGAAGAAACAGGTTAAATATATTTTATCGAGGGGGGGGGGTATCAGTTTTTCTCTACTTAGTATCTCTCCCCACCCATCACCACCCCTGATTGAAACTTTACATTATTTCCTGTGCCCTCCACAGGGAGGTCACTTAGAAGAAATTCAAATTATTGAACAAAGGGTTAGATAATGACATATAATAAGCTCACTACTTCAGTGAAGTTGAGCTTTTATTCCGGTAAAACAACTCTGCCACGTAGCTCAGTGATGGAAGGCTTGAAGATATCAAAACAGTACCCTGCATGATGCACTTGAAAGGAAGAGTTTAATTGAGCTACAATGCCAGGGTCACTACAGAGACAACCTGGGTTAATAGTCTGAGAAGATCGTTCAAATGAAGGGGCCCTGGCCATATCTCTCAATATAACGGCCAGCAGCAGCATGCAGGTGATAAGAGCCCTTTGCTCAGTAGTTGTCTAAATATGATGAACGATCATAGATTTTGCATATTATCACTAATATATGCAAGAGTTAGTGTTCCAGGGCTAAAATGAAACCATAAAACTGTTAAGGGGTTGTTAGGTGAATAGCATTGATGTGGGGCTGTCTTCATCTCCATTTAGAAACTCGCTGACTGGAAAGGTCATTCTTCGTAACAATCCCAAATCAGTCGTAAACTTATTGACTAGCGTAATTTAAAACAGTGTGATTTGTGCATATTCTTAAAAAAAAAAAAGCCAAAGCTCACAATATTAATTCTGTATTTACTCCCTCCCTCTTGAAAATGAAACGCATTTCCTTCCATAGCATTTTTTAGCAATCTAAACTGTGAGGTTCAAAACAGCCATGTAATGTGATTTGGTAGCACTGATTCTAGAGTAAGTTAGTTTTACTGTGGAGTAATAGCCACCTGTGTCATATTACATTACAATCATTCACTTCCTTTGATAGTTTCTCATGCATTTAGATTTTACATATGGATGCTGAATAGCAACAGTCTTACAGTTACGTAGAGATAAATGCAGTGGTATGCTTCTGTATGGCAATAATAGAAGTAACTCAGTTCAGAGTTGCATTGCACACATGGAGTCTCATATAAGCAGGAACTTATCAGCTGCCTTTGTTATCAGGGGCAGTGTACATTTATCTCATGTATGTACCACTGTGGATAATATGCCTGTGTCATTCCTGTTCACATAATGCTGTTATAATCTGTCATGTACATTGGACTAGCTACATGTCCAAAATTCCAAGATCCACATTATTTTCATTGAAAACACAAGCCTCTAAAGGCCTTTTGCAATTTCTTTAGAAATACATTTCTTTTACTATATACTTTAGAAATACCACTTATATACCAATCTTGGTACAAAACTGAAAGAGCATTTTTATTTTTTTTTAAGTATTTTCCCTAATACTTTCTAGAGTTTAGTTCAAAAAAAGAGAAAAATAAACATACCCTAGTACTATTGGTCACTTAAATACCAAGTCCTGCATAAGAAAAAAGTGAGTATGTTCTTTAAAAATCTCCCCTAATTTATCAGCTTTGTTCAGTAGCAATAAAGCAAGCAGTATGCCAAAAGTGATTTCATAAACCCTGAAAATATCTAATGTATACAAAGAGAGAAAAGCAAATGATGGTATCTTTTAACATATATTTCTGCCCAAACAGATTAAAAACAGATGGTTTGGAAAAAAAAATAGTCCTTCATATAAATTAGCTATTCCTAAATTCTAATATAATATTAAATTTATTGTGGTTGTGAAGTTGGCAGGAAGTCATCTTGGCATGAAGGCTAACTTTTGTTTATTGATTTTAAAACCTGAGAATAATTTATATTTTGTGTAGAAACAGGCCCAAAACTGTAGCCCATATACTAGAATTACCATAGCTGAGGATAAATATATATGTTCATGTCCTAAAGAGGAGATAGTTGAGTACAGGTTAATTCAGGCTAATTTCAACACTTTGAAGTTCTATTGATTGCAGTGAGACCAAATGAAGACCAGTTCTTTACTAGAAGTCACTCTGCCCCTGGGCTTCTGCTTTCCTTGGATCAAGTGATCAATTCCCCACTCATCACTGTGTGGCTGCATTTTGACTCAGGGCACCCTCCAATTTCCCCCACAGTTTCTGAATCTTTTCTTTTTTTAATAATAATAAAAAAACAGAGCAGGAAGCTATGGGAGAAATTGGAGGGCGCCACGGATCAAAATGCACCCGTGTAGCATCTGGTGAGGAACTGATTGCTTGATTCAAGGAAAGCAGAAGCCTGCGGGTGCAGAGCGACTGCTAGTGAGGAATTGGTCTAAGATATGCTTTCTTATACTGAAATTAATGGGACTTACAATTGCTGGAACTGTAGGAATTATCTTTGTATCTTATCATATAACCCAGCCTTATGAAGTTTACTCTTTATAGGATTAAGCAGTCTTAGAGGCTGTTTGTGGCAGAAAGGGGTGGGGAGGTGAGGACAGTAAATATGGGTAGTTTGAATTTAGCTAGCTTGATTCAGTTTGCATACAAAAACTGTTTTTAGTACATGGACCAACTGGAGGTATAAAAACACGCTACCTGAAAGGGGGAAAGTATTTGCATCATGTAATATGTAGCCATCTTTCATCTTTCATCCATCATGTAATATGTAGCCATCTTTCATTTAAAAGGCTGCATAAAAGCATGGGTGCATATTGGTCTTCTGCTGTTTTGGTACCTCTCTGAATCAGAGTAATAATATAAAATCAGATTAACTGATTTATTTAGAAATTTTTGGAGAGAAACCACTGATATTCTGGATATGGATAAATGGTAGGGTTGCCAAGTACCTTCTGACAACTGACAGAGGGTGGGAGGAATTTCTAGCAGAATAAGGAGGGCCCCAGGTCACATTGCCAGCATCTCACCAGAAGTGACATCATCACACCAATGATGTCCAGGCAATGCTCTGGTATTTGGGCAAAAACTCCATGGTAAAAACGCCTTCTACCATAGAGGATTTTTTTTTTTGTCAAAATACCAGAGCATCACCCAGACATTCCTGGCTTGATGATGTCACTTCCTGTGCAATGCTGGTGATGTGGCCTGGGCCTTTCTCTTTCCCCTGATAAGTCCCCCTTCCAGCCAGCTGAGGGGGCAGGGTCTGCTTGTGGGAGACCCCCACCTCCAATGGCAACCCTAATCAATGGTGCTAGAAGTCAATTTAAGAAGGTTAAACCCTATCAGTTAGAAACTGTATCCATTCTGATTCCTGTGTGTATATTTCAGTGAATTTCATTTAGGCTCCACCTTTCTTCCTAATGTCAGATTTTGTAGGTTTGTAGCAGTTTCTGTCATTTGTTCATGGCTCTGTTCTTTGGATTTAAGTGTCCACAAATGAGGCTTTGTTGAGAATTTGATATATTGACAGAGGACCAACAAGAATTTGTGAGGACATCTCATTCCCCCACCTTAGTTCCTCTTTTCCTTCCCTGAAAGTCCCCATAGCCTCTGCCCTTTTTCTGCTTCCTTCTCTCTTTCCCACCACAAGCCAACCTACCTTTATTTGCACCCATGTCTTCAGATCCCTCTATCCCTCCCCTAGCAGCCTCTGCCTAGGCAAACTACTACTGAATCGTGCAGTGCCAGTCACTGGGCTGAACCCAGTTGCATGGTAGGAAACTTCCAAGGACTTTCAAGGAGCACCTCATTTCCCCCTCCATACTCTTCCCACAATATTTCCTCTTTCCTTCCTGCTGACAGTCCTTATATCCTCCCTTTTACTGCTTCCTTTGCTCTTTCCCACCCTCCCACATACCTTTTTATCTGTCCAGCAACTTCAACTGTGTGTATTATTTCTTTAATTCATTTATACTTCATCTCTGCCTACAATGGGTTTACATACAGCTTACATAAGGAGTGGCCAAATTTGCCTAATGTAAGAGCCACACTGAATAAATGTGAGATGTTCTGGAGCTGCAAAATATGAGCATCAGCTATTTGAGAGCCGAGGGAGGAAAATAGATGGGAGAGGGAGAGAGAGGTAGAAAGAAAGCACCTTTACCTATAAATGCATTCTCTGACTGGCTTGGCTTGGAGAAGTTATTTTAAGAGAAAAATTCCTATGGGGCAGTGGCAACTTCAAGAGCCGCACAATATGTGTGAGCCAGATGTGGCTCCCAAGCCACAGTTGGCCACCCCTGTCATACATCATTCCCCTCTCCTCCAATTTATACTTCCAACAACCCTGTGAGGTAGATTATACTGAGAGTGTGTCACTTGCCCAAAGTCACCTACCAAACTTCCATGGCAGACTCTGGATTTTAACCTGAGTCTTCCAGATCCTAATCTCACGTTCTAACCACAGCACCACGATGGTTTTTGTGGGATGGATGTTTCTGAATAATAGTAAACAGCCCAGCTTGGGTGAATTATGCAAGTCACATTGTAGCAAGTCTCTCTATGGTTGCTACTTGGCCTTGCCCCATTAAGTCCTCCCACAAAGGCCAAAATAACTCTAGAAGGGCAGGTGAAGTTTCCCCTCCCTTGTCCAGATTCCTACTAGGGATGGACACAAATTACCTCACAAACTAATGTTCATGATGAATTTTGGACAGTTATTGGTTCACAAATTAAAGATTGTTGCAGATCAACTGACATAAACTTCCCATGAACTTTCAAGCAGTTAATGGAGATTCATGAATGGATACATTTTCAGACAGAATGTCTCCACTTGAACAAAATGTTTGCCAAACTTTAAAGCAATATGTAGGAGAGAGAGAATTATCCAGCCTTGGAAAAAGATTTGTCAGTTTCAGTCTCATTTCCCTTTCCCTCTGCACAACAGACACCCTGTAAGGTAGGTGAAGCTGAGAGAGTTCTCCAGAACTGGTCATGAGCAAAACAGCTCTGTGAGAACTTCTTACTGATCCAAGGTCACATCAGCAGGTACATGTGGAGGAGTGGGGAATTTATCCTGGTTCTCCCAGGTCTATGCGCTTAACCACTATACCAAACTGGAGAAATGGATGGTGAAACCTTTGCCTCTCTTCCACTATCTGCTTTCTCCTAGTACAAGCAAAGCAATTGCTGCTCTTGCAGTTAAGCTAGTCAAATAGTAGACATAGTTCAGGCAAAAACTAACCTGAATAGAATGGCAGTCTTAAAAAGTGGCCCACTGACTAGGCAAGACTAGGCATTTTTTCTAGGGCAGCAAAGGAATTGCATCTTTGAGGGGTGCCCAAAAGCCCCACACTGAGCTCCTTGGTCCCATTTGCTCTGGTGGCTGGGACCTGCAATTGCCTACTCAGTGGAGTCGGCAGAAGTGCAAGGGAGAGAGAGCGAGAAGGGACCATGCCTGTATGTGGCTATTAACTTGCCAAGCTTGTGTAATTTGACAGGCGAAGTACACTGACTAGGAAAGCTTCCAGACAACTAAGTCAGAGTGTGTATTCACCTTATTACTCATCAGATTCTAGCATGAAAAGTGACCATTTTTGCAAGATGTGGGGTATCCATCCACTTTGCCAGACCCCCCCCCCCCACATCCTCAGCTCATCTGTGCAACTACCCTACTGCCAAATATGCTGAGAGCCGAGCTATATTTCCAAGCTTGCTTTCCTCCCAGGCATCCAGAGTATGGTTCTGTTCGCCGTTTCAATCTCAGAAACTCGATTTGTTGGGAAATTGTGAAACAAGCAGTCTGGTGCTTGTTAAATTAAGTTTACTTTCAAAGTCATATTTGAAATCCTAGGAGAAGAAAAAAGCTGCTTGTTATCATAATTGCACAGAAGCAGGCAGTGAAAAGGTTAACAGCACTGTTTCTGTGGAGTCATGAGAGGTGATGACACAAAAGAATTCTACTTTTAAAACCATTGCAAATGGATTGTTTGCAGCAAGCCAATAAATAAGTCCTTTCTGGAAAGCACTATCATCTGGAAGTTCTGCTGCTGAAATGGTGGAAGGGCCTTTGGCCGAGTGGTGAAGTGATTCTAAAGTTGTGATCTTAAACAGACTTACCTGTCTGTAAGCTCCACTGAACATAGTGGATCTTACTTTTGAGTAGACATGCTTAGGGTTGCTCTGTAAGCCATTTTGAGAGTGGACAACCACAATGACAGTTTCTTGCTGTCCATTCCATTCCATTCCAGCAGTGCAGGCAGGGGGTGAAGTAAATGTTTTTACACATGTTCTTTACATAGACCCTGAGAGGACCAGACATACATGGTGAAGGTACTTAGGCAGTTCTGAATGAGGGCTGGAGGATGCCCAGGCTTCTCTGGGGCTTCAGAGGATGCTTTCTTTCACCCTTTCCTGAGACATGGGCGGCCAAGGTGGAGGTCCTTTGCTCTGCCCTGAATTATTATTAGGATTAATTACTATTTTTAAATGTGATTTTTTACATTTTTAATTATGCAGAGGAATTCACAGCATGGGTTAGTAACATTTCTAAGACTGTTTGATATGCAAGGTCTTTTGCTTCATAGTTAGTAACAAGAGTTCAAAAATGGAGTTAGTCATGTCAAGGTACAAGTTACAGAATACATTCAGCATAATAACACAATAATGCTCTCCAATGTCTGACACCAAGTCCTATGAGGAAAGGTTGAAAGAACTGGATGTGTTTAGCATGGAGAGGAGACAACTGAGAGGTGATATGATCACCATCTTCAAGTACTTGAATAACCTTCATGTAAAGGATTGTGCAGAATTGTTTTCTGTTGCCCCAGAAGGTCAGACAAGTATCAACAGGTTGAAATTAAATCAAAAGAGTTTTTGACTGAACACTAGGAACCTCCTGACAGTGAGAGGGGTTCCTCAGCGGAACAGGCTTCCTCGGGATGTAGTCGGCTCTCCTTCTTTGGATGTTTTTAAACGGTATAGATGGCTATCTGACAGCACTGCTGATTCTGTGAATTTAGACAGATCATGAGAAGTGGGGTAGGTTGGCTGTGTCAGTCCTTAGTTCTTATGGCCCCTTCTTACACACCCAAGGAAATGCTGATTGTCACTTTGGGGTCAGGCAACAATTTTTCTCCAGGTGAGCTTTGTCTTCCTTCCTTCCTTGGAACAGTGGAACAGGCTTCCACAGGAGGTGGCCTCTCCTTCCTTGGAGGTTTTTAAACAGAGGCTAGATGGCCATCTGAAAGCAATGAAGATCCTGTGAATTTAGGGGGAGGTATTTGTGAGTGCAGGGAGTTGGACTAGATGACCCTGGAGGTCCCTTCCAACTCTATGATTCTAAAGTCCTGTGAATTTCGGGGAAGGTATTTGTGAGTTTCCTGCATTGTGCAATGGGTTGGACTAGATGACCCTAGGGGTCCTTTCAACACTATGATTCTATTATTCCTTCCTGATTTTGGAGCAGGGGTCACTGAGTGTGTGTATAGGGAGGAGATGCTTGTGAACTTCCTGTACTGTGCAGGAGGTTGGGTTAGATGACCATGGAAGTCCCTTCCAACTCTGTGAGTATATTATTCTAAATGTAGAAACTTGCAAACATTAACATATTTTGTGTGTTTTCAGTAGTGCCAGATACAGTGGGACTTTCATTCCAGGCACAAATATAATTTACATTAATGCCACTGTACTGAAAGTTTTCCATACATAAAAAGGGGGGAAAGAGTTTAAAAAGAGAGAAAGAAAAAGAGAAAAAAAAGGGCAAGGAAACAAAAAAAAATATCAGAAAGCATATCTTTAAATTTTAAAAATAATTTCCTGGGGATAAAAAAACAAATATACTTGCTTATTGTTACAAATACAATAAATACATGATCATTTACTCATAAACAATCCATCAATCATCCTAGTTTCCTAAAATTAAAGTTTTCTTTACTCCTCAGATCAACAGATAATCAATTCACTTTTTTCATTTGCACGCAGAAAGTCAATGAGGGGTTTCCAATTGGCAATAAAGGTGGATAATGTATTTCCCACCCCCCAATCAAATAAATAAGTTTAGCTGTTTTGGCAAGTGCCAGCATCTTTAAGACCCGATCTGCTACTGTGGGTATGCAATTCTATGATTTAAAGCTACCAAGTAACTGGTAGTGTTCCCACTCACTCTAATGTGTAGAATATACCTTTGCCCAAAGCTCACAATCAAATTCACAGTTTTTGCTGAAATCGTAATAGTAAAGCTGCTGAATCTTGTTACTCGGTAAAGCTGTACCTTTGGCAAGAGAAGGGAATTAAGACTACAGCATAGCCCCCAGCTATTCCTCAGCATGTGTGTGTGTGTGTGTAGTTCTGGTTCTTTTAATCTACCAATCCACTGACTGAACAACCAAAAACCTTGCCTTTTTTCTATACTTTAGTAGTTCAAGGACACACATTATAATAAATAGCACTCAGTAACTAGCATAATTATTCACCAGTTAATTTCTCTCACTCTCTGTAATATTAGCCTCTCAATGACTCTCTCACTGTTGGAATACCATGATGCTAAAAGAAAGTGTCTCGGCTGTTCCTTGTTCTGACATCAAGCTCATTTCCATTTAGTGACACAAACTCTTATGCCCTTAAGACGGTTCTTCAAAAATTGGTTCCACAGAATTATAAGTACTGCCAACCTGGTTTTAGCTTTTCATGTCTTGGGAAAAGATCTCCCTTCAGTAAATTCTCTATGCATGCCACAATTCCTTGTATCTTTTCAAATGTAACGAGGTGACTTTTTTTTCTTATTAGGTTAATGAGTACATCACAAGAAGAATGCCACAATTATCTTTAAGAAGCTGGCAAAAATAGCCCTAAATTAAGGAAAGAGACATTACAGTTGTCTATAAATCTGTGTTCCTTTAAAAAAAAAGTTTCCATTTGTCTGTGAGTCTTACTAGGACCCTGAAATCTAATTGGAACCCAGTCATAAAAATTTCTTTTTTGTCTTATATGAAGTAGTAAATTTTAATGTGACAAATAGGGAGAGTTCTACAAACATTTTTTGGGCTGGTAAGCTTTCCCAAACCCTTGCTAAGACCATTTCAAGTAAGCCTAAATTACATTTCAAATAATCACAAATTAAGCTGGGTTTCACATTGTAACAACACCGTCAACTTGGTTAAATGTTCAGCTGCTCAGATTAAACAGTTTTTCTTTGCAAGGGGCAACCAATTAGTTCCAGCAACAATTAAGGTGTTCAAAGCCAAAACGCTAGCCCAAATTCTCTATGGTATGTCTATATGGATCTCAGCATTTACCAAGAAAGGGGAGGGCATTCAAGCCTCATTCTTTAGACAAATTTTTGGTATGCCAAAATGTGTGTCCTACTTTGCTCTCTGCTGTTTGGTGGAGACAAAAATGTGGATTGCAGTGTTTAAATTCTGGCTCAAAATTCACTTTAGAACAGATCCTAACAGCCTTTTTGATCGTATGAAAAGAGACCCATATATTTCATCCTGGACAGAAGTGCTTATGTCCAAACTTAACCAGTTGGGTATAGAGGTTGATGATTTTTTTACTTCTTTTGAATCATATATCTTCAGATGTATTAAATTGAGACTGTGGGAGTTGGAGGAAATGAAACTACGGCCAACAGACCCTTATATTTTTATATTCTGTGTATTTTTATTTGCAACTGTTATGCCATTAAAGGTGTGGTATGGTAAAGTAAGCCTAAAATACACACTCTGATTTATAGAGCTTTGGTCCAATCACTGCATGGATCATAAACAGGCAGTCTGTCACTTTCATCATGGACAGGAAGACAATGTATTTAAGGAAATATGTGCATTTGTTCTGGGTCCTGCACACCCACTACACTATCTTCTTCCAAATCTAACTTTTAGCTCAGCACACAATTTGTTCTTCCTCTCTTTTCTTCTTCCTCTGGCTGATGAGTCTGTGTTCTTAATATTCTTAATGTTAAGGGCAATGCAGTATTCTGTTGCATGTTAAGAACAATTTATTTATTACTAAATCATCAGAAACTTTCTGAGTTTCCTTCCTGTTTGTATCTGCCATTGCCACAGCCCCTTTCTCTATATAATTAGAGCATGTATCTTTTTAAAGGGATCTTGGAATTACTATCACATCTCAGGTATATCACGGAGATCCATGGATATCTTCCAGCCAATTGCACTAGCTGTAACAGGCAAGGTTTTTGAATGCATTGAAGAGTCTCTGGTGCTATTTAGCCAGAGCTTGAATTCCATTCCTGCAGTGTCTCATAACTGAAGTTGAGAATAAGTCCCATTGGGCTCAGTAGGGCTTACTACCAAGTGAAGGTGAATGCAGTTGGCTATACATTAGATTTTGGCCCATGTTTGAGGATTATGTGATATCGTTATAGTTGGTGTACTCTAATTGTTTCTGCAAAGTTGTGTAAATAATGTCTTCTTTATGGTATTTGAGCAGGACTTCATAATGAAAAAATCCAGCTGCCATCAACAAATTTACAATGCTAGATTGTGGGATTTTGCAAATACACAGACATTTTTATTCTTTACTGAGCTATAGTTTTGTAGAATGTTTGTAAAAATGGTAATTTTGCCATCAAAACAGTCTAAAATGCCAAGCCTACTCTGGTCTTTGTTTAGGAAAACAAATACATAAAAACCCTTAGTTCAGGGGTGAAGAAAAGGCCTCTGCAAACTACGAAAGGTGCTTGCTTCTTCACATTTACCAAGAAGAGCAAGACTTTGGTGGGGGGAACTGTCAGAGCTGGCCTGACCATGTAGGCAATCTAGGTCCAGAGCATCCAATTTTCAGGGACACTTAAAGAAACTCCATACTGAATTTCTAGTCCAGGCTCCAAACCAACTTCTTGGCTTTGTTCACCTTTGCTTGAGCTGGCCCTACTTACAACAGCTGATGCCTGCAGCTGTACACTCAGTGCACTTGGAAAAAGGGATGGAGAAGGTGCTGCATCTGAACCCATCCACCCACCAAGCCTGTCCATGTGACGGCAAGCTACCTGGAGCATTTGCAATGGAGGAAGCTCCAGGTAGGCTGCCAGTTTGGTGTAGTGGTTAAGTGTGCAGACTCTTATCTGGGAGAGCCAGGTTTGTTTCCCCACTCCTTCACTTGCAGCTGCTGGAATGGCCTTGGATCAGCCATAGTTCTTGCAGATTTGTCCTTGAAAGGGCAGCTTCTATGAAAGTCCTCTCAGCCCCAACTACCTCATGGGATGTTTGTTGTGGGGGAGGAAGGTAAAGGAGATAGTGAGCCGCTCTGAGATTCAGAGTGGAGAGTGGGACACAAATCTAATGTTGTCTTCTTCTTCTCCTCCTCCTTCTCCTCTTCTCCAGCAGTCCCACTCCATCACTGGGTTCTGTCCCGGGGTAAAGATCACGTGTACCACACTGAGGTTTGCTGGTTCTGAATGAGCCACGGCCCTGTAAATGGTTGAGTGGCACTACTTCAGATGTGGTGGGCCAGAGCCAGCACGCCAGCAGGACAGGGTGAAGGAAGTTGCCCAGGTGCTACTTTCCTGGCTCTGCAAACCTCTGGGAAGGGCTGCCAGCAGAGGCAAGATCTGGTGAAGTGGGAAGGAAAGATGGAAGATGGAGAGGTGTTATTGAGGCACCAGTATCAAAGGAAATGTTCCTTATCACTCCTGGGGGTGAGGAAGGGAGAGGGGTAAATACAACCAAGTTTTGTATGCAAACAGTAAGGACAGTATGTTCAACCAAATCTGGGTTTGGAGGTCTGGTGATAGTGTTCGGGTTAATAATTGGGATAGGTATTACTACAAAGTACATCTTTAGCCTTTTATTGTGTGGTGACTTGAAACTCTCACAACACCTCTGCAGCATACAGTTTGAGTGAGCAGTTTGGGGAGGGAATTTAATAATGTCTCCTAGACTAGAAATTGTTTCAGCACTTCTTAGCCAAATGGTCTTTTGAAGCAAAACAATATATATATTCTTCCCACTTTTGTCACTATTGAAGGGGTGAAAGAACCATACTCATAATTTGACTAGACTGTCAAAATTTTTGGGCCAGCTCTGCAGATTGTCAGGAATTCTGACTCTAATTAAACATCCAAATATGGAATCGTAGATATAATAAAAGCTGAATGTGTTGGCTCGATCCTCAATTTTTATTGGAAGTTGTGGCTATCACAGGAGTGTTCTTGCACTCTGTCACCACTCCCCGCTGTCATTCAATAGCCTTGCTGTGACCCACCTGCTGCTGTCCTTGTCAGGCCAGAACCCCTTAGGAGGCCGCTGACCTTTGAGCGAGACAGTTCTCTGCTGAGAGGTTCTCCTGGAGCCTTACTGATTACTACTGCCTTTCCTCAGGGCCTGTTGTCTCCCACACACACACACACACACACAAACAATGCTGCTGCAAAGCAAACAGTGAAACAAACAGTAAACTGTGAGAGCCATGTTCCTTGGACCCTGCTTACTCAGGCCCAGGAATGTTAACAGTCTTACCTCAGAGACAGCAAACTCTTCTCTGTGTCCTCTCTGTTAACCAGCCTTAGAAAGGGCTGTAGAGCTACTGTGGCCTCACAAAAGGCCTACCAGCACATGCAGCCTTCAAAGGCCACTCAAATAGCCAGGGAGGCAAGGCCCCGTTTATTTCCCCCCTGGAAAGTGGGAAAGAGGGAAAAGATGGAAAACTGAAATCAGAGAAAATCCCCTACAGAAAATACCTGCCTTGAGGTGCATACTCTATAACACAACCATGCCAGGCCAAAAAAAAAAAAAAATGGCACAAGCTCATGCTGATGCTAAACACCACAAGGCTGGATATGACAGGTAAAGGTGGCAACAATGCACTGCAAACAAAAGGAATGATGTGTTTCCGTGTGTGACCATCATGAATGACGTAAGCTGCTTTGGTGCCCCCCCCCACCGCCACCAATGTGAAGAAAGATTGTCCTTTTCCTATTTAGAAGCTGCAGGGAGGGGGAAAGCAATGGAAAGCTGAAAGAGGGACAGATGAAGAGAAAGAAATACGGTTGCCAACTCCAGATTAGGAAATTCCTGGAGATTTAAGGGGTGAGATTTGAGGAGGGATGAGATCTCAGACAGATACAATGCCATTTCCTCCAGAGGAACCACATTTGCCAATCTCCAGGTGAGGGCTGGAGACCATACAGAATTACAACTGCTCTCCAGATGACAGACATCAGCTCCCCTTCAGGTGTGTTGGGAAAGTGCATGCCTTCACTTGGGTGAATGGAAGACCGCAAGGGTGGGGGGCACTCGCTGAGAGTCTTTTTTCTGGAGCCCATTGTATTTTCTTCACAAATACAGGTCTATATATAAATTTAGATCAACGTGCAAATGACTCACAATTAGATGGAAGTGGATATTCTAAGCATGTGTCTAGAATTGCAAGGTCTTTAACCAGCTTTGTTTGGTTTGTTAGCTATAGGCATTCCTATAAACTTAGAGTGGTTTCATACGAGAGATTTGGCCCAACCAGCCCCATCTCCCATTCAGATTAAATGTGCACGATCAAACAAGCACATCTGCCCTCTGAGCCACACCTGTTCTCAGCCCATCTCCAGATGCCTCCCATCCAGATTAAAAAGCCTCCTGGACCATCCTGGTAGTTTCCCCCTGGATTGCATTTAAGTCACATAATCAGCAGCTATCTGAATACCCGGGCACAACTCATAAGCAGAAGAGCTGTGTGATCGTGCCAAGCCATTTCTGACATGGTTGAGGTTTTTTCTCCCTAACCTCTCTCCAAGGAGCACTTGTGCACTTCTCTGCTTGAATGCACACACTGGGAGACTTTTTTTTTTTTTTAAAGAAACCCTTTCCACAGTTGAGGCACATTAACAGTATGAATGGGCAACCATGGACTGCTGCCAGGATCCTGCCTCTTCAATGGTGGCTGTCTGATCCCTCTGAAACAGACCAAACTCAAGTGGTTTTTTTGCCGATAAGATAAAATAGCGTCAATTTCCCAGTGTGAAACCACTCTTTTGGCCTCAGCAATCAGGACCAATGTTGACCTGGAGGGGGCGTTTCTAAATGTGCTCTACCATTGCAAGATATTCAGTTTTTTAAGCAATGTCCATGCTTCATTTAATACAATTTATTGTCATTGAACTGGTCTTTAAATGCCTGCTTAAAACCATGTGGAGAAATACAGGAATATCCACTCTGAAGCAAGGTTATGCATGCATATTTGCATTTATGCTGCACTTGCTCATCTAGCATCTATTTCACATTCCCAGGTAGAGCTATTAGCTGCTAGACTACAGGGCCAAAATCTTTAATTGAAATATGTTTCTGAACACAAATATTCAATATGAGCCAGACCAAAGATATTCATTAGTATACTTTTCTTTTTTTTCTTTTAACTTACGCAAATAACTTCTGAGTTCAGCTATCTGGGGAGGGTTTGTCCTTGTTGTTTTGATCATCACTAAGCAGTAGAAAATTATTTTGAGCTGGTCTTTTCTGCCACACTCAGCAACAGCAGGTGTCAGGCAGATTGTCTTTGGAAATGAGTTGCTTTGGGTATAGAGAGAGAACAGCAATCTGTAGTGCCACGGTGGTTTTGGCAGACATGACTTATTAGCAGCCTGCCCTTTTTCTTCCTACCAAGGGAGTTATATCAATGTGAAATAGCACTGTTGCACTTGCGGGGAGGTGGAAATGAGCTGCCTCATGGAAGTTTTGGTTTCTTCCATTCTTTTTTTCTTGGCTGGATATCCACAAGCATTTCACCAGCATAGTTTGTCCACCTTGATTTTACATAGTAGCTATTATTAATTATTTAAAACCTTCCCTCTTCCTTCAATGGGGATTGTTTTAATAGCAGTAGGTGAAGCATTTCTAGATTAATGATAGAATTTTGTGTGGTAGTCCCTCAAACATCTCTAGTATTGGAACAATGAAATAATTTTAGACTTGAAAGAGGATGTCAAATCAAACTTTCTTCTCAGTGCAGGAAACCCCAACTCAAAGATCCTAGTGAACCTCCAGTGAAGAGTTCTGCCCCACACTGAAGTTTTATTGTCAAACTGCTCTTAAATTTCTCCTAATACTCAACTCACATTTACTCACATGTTATTTAAGCCCATTAGACCTAGTCCTTGTCCAGTGGTAAGAAGAACTGTAAAGGCCAAATTTCCTGACATTTTCTTTAACATTAGGGATTTAATGGGATGTTGCTTACTTTCATGCCATGACAGAAGTCAGGTGTCCATTTCCATACTTCTGTCCTGGGATCTGTTTTGTTCAACATCTTTATAAATGATTTAGATGAAGGAATAGAGGGGTGATACTAAATTGGGAGATGTAGCAAACATAGTAGGAGAGTCAGGTTCTGAGATGATCTTGACAGGCTGGAAAACTGGGCGAAAACAAATAAAATGAATTTTAATTGGGGTAAGTGTAACGTTCTGCATTTAGGTACGAAAAATCAAATTCATAATTATAGAATAGGGGAAGCTTGTCTTGGCAGTGGTATGTGTGAAAAGGGGTCTAGGGGTCTTAGTGGACCATACACTGAACATGAGTCAGCAGAGTGATGTGGTAGCTAAAAAAGGCAAATGTTAGAGGGGCTCATCAGTGGAATAAGCTTCCTTGGGAAGTGGTGGACTCTCCTTTGGAGGATTTTAAACAGAGGGTAGATGGCCATCTGCCAACAGTGCTGATTCTGTGAACTTAAGCAGATCATGGGAAGGAGGGCAGGTTGGATTTTCTTAGTGCTTAGTTCACGTGGCTTTTCCTTACATGCCCAGGGCAATGCTGATTGCCAGGAAGCAATTTTTCTTCAGGCCAGTTTGGTCAGGGATCCTGGAGGTTTGGGGGGGTTTGGGCCATCTTCTGGGCATGGAACAGTGGTTACTGAGTGTGTGTGTGGGGAGGGGAAAGTATTTGTGAATTTCCAGCATTGTTTATTATTATTTATTTATTACCTTTAATTTATACCCCGCCCTCTCTGCAAGTGGACTCAGGGCGGCTAACAGTCCAAATTTCAGACAACAAATACAAATTAAACATTCAAACTTCAAACAATAAACACTATTAAAACATTTTAAAACATTTTAAAACCATTTTACGGTGCTCTTAAATAAGTACCTAAGCGGGATTGTCCTTTACTAACAGTTAAACCTGGTTGTAGTTCCAACATCTCAGTAGTGTAGGTGGCAGTCCTTCCCGGTTTTGCAGGCCCTGCAGAATTGAGAGAGGTCCCGCAGGGCCCTTATGGCCTCAGGGAGTGCATTCCATATTTCAGGTGCTGCAAGGGGTCGAACTAGATGACCCTGGAGATTCCTTCCAACTCTATGATTCTATGAATCTATTTAAGGTACAGGGCATTTTTCGCCAGGCCAGCTGGCAACTCAGCTTTTGGGAGGGAGAATTTAACCCCTTGGACTTGCTGTGTGCCACTCATAGAATTAGTCTTACAATGAATATTTGGGATCATTATATTAGATATTTAGTTTTTGACATTAAATGTATGTCATATCTGCTTTACAGATTGCAGTATTAGGAACCAGAATATATGTCTGTGTTGTGTAGATTAGGAAAATCTGTAGATTTTCTAAAGCCAGGCTCTGATAGGATAGAGAAAAGCAGGGCATAAAAATTTCTTCTTCTTCTTCTCCTCCTCCTCCTCCTCCTCTGCCTTCTCCTCCTCCTCCAATGGCAAGATACATCTCAAGACTAATCTACATCCTACAACTTAGATTTATTAATTGCTTCTGCTTCAAAACACAGGTGAAAATAATTCTTTCTTGCTTCATATAATATGTATTCTAATGCCTCACAGACATATAATATTGCAGAGAACATCATCTCAAGTAATCAATCCATAAATCTATAGATAATTATGAGAAGGCAGCCACAAACTAAATGTGATATTTATTTACATATAAAAGTAAAGCCAAAACCTTTTGTCTAACATGAAGATCAAACTGAGATAATTTGACCCTGGAACGTTGTTTATAAAAACTTATGTTAAATAACTAATGTACTATAGATGAAATAAATAAAACACCTCTC